>NC_143479.1:56937093-57255474 GCF_027475165.1 Benincasa hispida | reverse complement strand
TCCTTTAACGAACATATAATCAACTGTTGCATGCTTGTAGCAAATCTATCTAATTCACCTTTCTAGTAGGTTCTCAGGTAGGGGTGTTCTGTTTCTGACAGCTTAAATACCCCAGCCTAGCAAAAACCCGCCTTAGACAAAAGGTCTCTTATAGATAGATTTGATAAAAATTTAATCTTTTATTCAAATCAATTTAATCCTATTAAACCGATTTAAAAAATTAAAATTTATCTGATCTCATTAGAACCATGATCTTAGGTCTATCTCAATCAAATTTTAAAACATTTTTAAAACATGATTAAAGCCTAAGTTTACATACAACACTTGGTTATTGATTTTAATTCTAATTTCATTAAATATAACACATAAAAAAAAGAAACAATCAAAATCAACCACAATGCGAAGCTAGACATCCACAAGGCATTTATAACTCTTATAAATAAACCTAAGTATCATGCTTCATGCAATGTTCACTCATTACTACTTTATATAACTCTTATATAACAAAGTAATGAACTAAGCATACATGCTCTCATACACCTTTATACTATAACACTTATAATATAAAGATGATGCATGGATATACTTAATGCATGCATATATTATAACTCTTATATTATATGATGCATGAGCATGCTTTAAGGTAATTTAGTCATGCAAACTTCTATATTATAACTCTTATAATATAAAGATGATGCATGAATAAAATGCATAACCTGAGGTGGGTTTAAATCTATATGTCATACACTATGGCATATAAACAAACATACATCTCATGTACATTAAATAAAAGTTGATGGATCGGGACAATTAGCCTCAAAACCGAAAAAGAAAAGTTATCTATTACAAAGAGCATCGAGTCAATCGGTTTAAATAGGCAATCGGGTCTTGAACCACCCGAGCAAAGCCTAGTTCCTTTGATTGTGTAACTCCTTGTGATCGTCTAGTAATGCTGACCGAGTATAAATGATCGTTTAGCCTGGATCGAGTGCCTTTTAACTATGCGATGAAGCATGAAGGCCACATGAACGTGCAACGCAAATCGAGTAATGCATGCCTAAACGATCGAGTAGACGATGACTATACGATGAAGCATGATCGTCTATATGATCGAGGAGCAAGCCTCTAGTATCTCATACCGAGTGATCGAGTAGCCAGTGACTATGCGATGAAACATGCTGGATTACGCGATTGTTTAATGTGCACGCCTACCATGGGTCGAGTATCATATACTCTATGCAATCGTTTACCTCAAGTGTCTACGCGATCAAGTAGCCAATGCAACACGATCGAGTAAACTCTTTACTTGATCGTTTAGAATCAACCATGCGATCGTTTAGTAAATACTACACGATCGAGTAGAACTTTTCTACACGTCCATTTAGCCAAATCTAAACGATCATTTAGCCTGGGCTACACGATGCGACCAACCTTTGGTCTTCTTCCTTGATGAGAACAACATCTCCATGTGTCTTTGAAGCTTCATGACGAATGACTCAAACACAAACGAAGACTTGAATACAGACTCGATTGCTTGTTAATTATGTCCAAAAACGCAGGGGCCCTTACAAATTAACACTTTGTAAAAGTAAAGAAAGCTTTAAACAGAGGCAATCATCCCATAAACATCCATCAAAACATCCATAAACACATTTAACTCTTAAAATCATTGTAGAATACTTAAAACCCACCAAAATTGTAAAAGAAGTTCAATATAGCAATGGAATTTAGAATATCAGAACAACCTGGCTCTAATACCAATTGAAGGAATTCTAAATAAAAAACCAGTGAACAGAAGCAGATCATTCCAAATGCCATTGAGAAAGAACAAAAACGTTTATAGTAAGGAAGAACAAATTATGCATAACAAGTAAATTACAACATGCTTCTTAAAGAGCAAACAAGGGATTGAGTATGCAATACCTTTGAAGAACCCTTTCTTCAAGTATCCCTCGATCGTTCAGCAGCGCGTCCAACAGCACGAACTCGAACGCAACAATCAGAACTCGATCTCAATAAGAAACTAGATGAACCTCGATCACAATCGAGTACAACTCGACCCTGACCCTTGAACAGAACTGAACACCACCACAAAGGTTAAATTGGTATTCTCGGTGTGAGAATCCAGAAGTTGTGGGCTCTATATGACTTTGGATAGAGGAAAGGAGGAGATAAACGATCGAGTAGATGATCGAGTATGCGACAGAAGAAGGATGTCTATCTTACAGACTTGATACTCGATCATGAAGAAGAAGAAGCCTATCGTATAGACTTGTTACTCGATCGTATAGAAACGAGCAACTATCATATAGTAAATTCGATACTTGATCTTTAGTCTGTGTAATACTATCGTTTAGTAAAACTCTTTTACTTGATAGTTTTTCTTTTGTTGTGAGACGATATGAATCAATCATCAAATGATTTGGAAAACCATTTTTCTTTGTCTCATAGTTACCATAAACTGCAAATAAACTCCCACTCAAGTCGGTTATTAAGAAAAAGAACAATTCATTATCACATAATTAATATATTATAAATAAATATAATAACTAACTTATCATATTATATTTATAACCTATAGTTTTAATATTGCATCATATGCAACTTATAAACTAGATTTCTTTTTCTATTTATGGCATTTGATATAAATCATATTTATATTAATCCTCAAATCAAATAATGTAGCTAATACATCATATCAAATATAACACATATAATTGAATCAATTTAATTATATCATATATAATCAAACTTCCTCTTTTAATTTGAACACTTCAAACTAACCCAAAATCTGATTCTCAACTCGAACCCATTAAGCTACCAAAGGGACCTTATGGACCTATAGTTTGAAGCTCCAACGGTATGTGAATAACTGACTATACTCTTTAATCACGAGATCCACCATACGTTAACTGCCGGTCACTCCACTAAAGACCGACAGTTGCACTTTTCGCACCACAGATATATTTCTGTGTCCATATAACCAATCAATAGTGCAATGACCCTTCACAAATTGCTCGTAAGTACAGCTGGGCCAATTTATCATTTTACCCTTGTAGTTACATCTAACTTCTTAAGTACCACTAATTCCTCTAATGAACAATAAGTCATAGTCCCACTATGACTGAGTCCTCTCTTCCCAAGAAAGGGTGTGACCACTATGTTCAAGACCCAGAATTAGCCCTTAAGGGAGAAATTTATCTACTTACCCCTGCTTCGGGAAAGGAGTGAATTCTGTCTTGTATAGCTAAGTTCCCAGCTCCCCAATCAGACGAATCCCCAAAATGGTAGGCTTTTTGAGTTGGCAATCTGGCCACTCTCACCCATACAAATTAAAAGATCGCCCTCATAGGACGGAGTTTCTAACTCACTCAAGATTAAGATCATGTCACCTATAGTCATTCTAGTGAAATCTAAGTCTCAATTATCAACGGCCTTATATAAAGAGACTAATCATTTCGTGGTCCGATCTTATACAAACTCTTCGTATAGGATACCCCCGCTTGCATGTCTCTACATAAATGGTTAGGATCAGACCATTTGTAACATTTTACAATACTTGTAACAACTACAAAGCGGGTCGTATCTGTAGTGTCACCAGGATAAGGTATCCCTCCTTTATCCATCTACTACAGATCATTTAGGTTGTTACTTAAGGCATGATCCACTTGTATATCTCCACATACATGCTCAAGTTACATAAAATAACCTTGGATCTTAGTTTATTGGATTGAGTAAATGCTTATAAAATAACACTTATTTTATTAATAACAATATGTTTACAGAATGTTTAAAAACTACGAGACTATCAGGAGATTTAAGACATCAATCCCAACACATGCAAGAGACATGAGCAACTCTATCTCCAGACTTACTTTCACGCCCTGACATAATGCGTTCAATAGTTAAATTTCTCTCTTGAATGACTTAACTACTTAATCACTTTAATCAACTAATTGAGAAGATTTAACGTATAGATTTCATAGTCTCATTACGTCAGAAAATTCACAAACACACATAATTTCGAAGGTAAACAGATGGAGAAGGGATAAATGGCCAAAGATAAGACTAAATTAAAGATAACAAGTGTTTATACAAATAATCTCAGCTGAATGAGATGAAATGGTGAATAGAAATGAAAGATAAAAAGGAAGAAATCAAGCACCAGAGTTTAATTTCTTGTCCCATCTGGCTTGCTTTTAATGCTTGCTACACCAACTTGGTGAAGAAGTTAAGGAAGATCTCTTTCTCAAGCTTCTCTCCGGCAGCTCCTTTTGATCAACAGTGGAAATAGTGTCTTCCCTCTTACTTCTTGCTTGCATTGACAGAGGACTCTAACTACTATTTAAGAGAATTTCTAACCGTCTGGGCTCATATGTGTCTAACTCTAATTTTGCACATGACTTTTCCTTTTATAGGCAAATCTCACAAACGTAGTGATTTGACTGCATTAATTTCCATACACTAAGATAATCACCTGCTACTTCTAAAATGCTCAGACGTCGCCAGTAAAATTTCTATGCCTGCAAGTGGTGATTTGATACAAATTGCACAAGCCAAGTGTATCTTTTATGCGTCGAACATTCTCGGACGCATACCTCTTGCATTGGCCTTAACTGCAACACTTAATAAATTTCATTGATTCCTAGTTCAAATTCATTAGTGAAGTAGCTTTTTACTAATAAAAAGGATACTTTCGTACGTGTTTATCACATGTGTATGGAATTTGTGATATATCATTAAAGATCCTAATTATTCCAACTTTGAGAGAACAATAACTTGAATTTCTACAAGTTATCACTTGCGCGTATTCCCCACCCAGATACTCAACGCACACCACACAGTCACCTATTGTGCGCTGATAGTTGCCCTTGATAGTCGAATTTGTGAGTAAGTTATTGGGATTGGTGTCCTAATTCTCCTGGAGTCTCGTTGTTTATAATGATACACATTGTTTGATGAATAAAATAAATGTTATTTCATTCTGGCATTCACTCATATCCAATAAACAAAGCTCCATGGTTATCTTATGTAAACTTAAGCATGTATATGTGATATACAAGTGGATCATGCCTTAAGTGATAACCTAAATAGGTATGTAGCATAAGGATTAAGGTGAGATACCTGATCCTGGTGACACTACGGATACGGCCCGCTTTGTAGAGGTTTGTAAGTGTTGTAAACAACTACAGATGGTTGATCCTGACCATTCATGTGGAGACGTGCGAGCGAGGGCGTCGTATATAAAGAGTTTGTATAAGACCGGACCAAGAGATGACTAGACTTTGTATATAACACCGTTGATACTAGAGACTTACATCTAACCTAAATGACCATAAGTGACACTACCTCAATCCTGAGTGTTTTGGGAACTCCAGCCTTTGAGGGCGATCCTTTGATTAGTATGGATGAGAGTGGCTAGATTGTCGACTCAACATGTCTACTATTTTGGGGACTTGTCTGATCTGAGAGCTGGGAACTCAATCCACAAGATGGAATTCACTTCATTCCCGAAGCAATGATAAGTGGAGAGATTGCTCCCTTAAAGGTTGATTCATAGGCTTGAACATAGTGGCCACAACTTCTCTTTGGAAGAGAGGACTCAGTCATAGTAGGACTATGACTTATGCTCATTAGAGGAATCAGTGGTACTTAAGAAGTTAGATGTAACTACAGGGGCATAACGGTTATTGGCTAAGCTGTACTTACGAGCGATCTGTGAAGGGTTGTCGCATTGCTGATTGGTTAAGATGGACACAGAATATATTTGTGGTAAGGAGAGTTCAACTGTCAGACTCTAGTGGAGTGCCTGGCAGTTAACGGATGGTGGATCCTGTGACTAAAGAGTTTTGTCAGTTATTCATGTACCATTGGAGCTTCGAGCTACAAGTCTATAAGGTCCCCTTGGTAGCTCAATGGATTCAGTTGAGGATCAATTCTTGGTGTTGATTTGAAATGTTCAAATTGACAAGAGGTAATTTAATTATATATGATATGATCGGTATGATATATGAGATATATCTAGTGGAGGATTAATGTAAATGAGATTTACATTAAGTACCATGAAATAGAAAAAGAGTTATGGTTTATATGTTTCATGAGATGAAATATTAAAACTATAGGTTATAAATATAGTATGATAAGTTGGTTGTCACTTATATTTATAATAATATTAATTATTGGATAATTAACTCTTTTTCTCTAATAACCAATTAAGTGGGAGGTTATTGGTGGTTTCATGGTAACCGTAAGGTAAAAGGAAAATTGTTTTCCTAATTTTAGTAATGTTAATTTTTTTGAATTTGAGATTTTCTCTCTCAGAAAATAATCTCATGAAAGTTGTAAGTAAATAGGATTTACTAAGTGACAACTTGGAGCGAGCTAAACGATTGTATAGTGTTTGTAAGCGACAGACACGCAGCTAAGCGATGAGCTAAACGATCGCTTAGATTTTGCTAAACGATTGGGTATCGACCTATACGATAGGTTCAGCCTTCTCCCACTTGCTCAATCGTTTACACGATTTTTGTTTCCTCAGTCTTCTGCCTCAAACCAAGTCCACACATAGCCCACCCTCTGGATTCTCACACCGAGAATACCAAGGTAGCCTTCTTGGGTGTCATACTTAACTCGACACCATCGAGGTTTTGTGGAGGTCGTTCGTGCTGTTGGGGTGTTTGTGACCGAGGCGATCGTTGAGTTCGAGTGTGCGGTGTTCGTGTAGTGTAGCAGTCGTGTTGGACGAGCATTCGAGGTTGCTGTATTCGAGCGTTCGTGATCAAAGAGCTTGGCGATGAGTCTACAAATGTATGTAGATTTTCTTCTTGATCATTTGTATTATCATGCTGTAATTTCTGTAATGAATGCATAACCATATGTTTCTGTTTATGACTGTAATTGTAAAGTTCATATATGATTGTAATTTGGAATGATCTTTCTGCTGCTCATGGAAATCCTCCTATTCGATTTCCTTCGATCTATTTTAAGGCTTAAACTATACATTCCCTTAACTCGAAATTAGTAAAGGGGTTTGGGGATTATTTACATATGGTGGATGCATGTTGAATAAATTTGTGATTAAATTTGTTCCTTGGTTTATTTTAGGAAAAACATGATCGTGGAAGCCTACAACCTCACTATTCTGTGCCCTTGACTGTGAGTGACTTTTCTTTCAAAATTGAAACTTCACGCCTTAAGGTCTGTTTTTGTAAAGTATGATGCCTTGGACTATGAATTTATAGAACTTTAAAATCATATGGAGTACTTTGAATAGTTAAAAGTGTTTTAGGCATGATTTAGAAATTTTTACTCTTGAAAATCTATTTTCAATGAATGGTTTAATGCATTGCGACTTTGTAAAGGTGATGGAAAAGTATAGGATTGGGATAGATTATGAAAAGTGGTTTCCAAACCACTGAATTGTGTACCTGTAATAATTTTTACCAACCTTTGGGCATGTCTATGCACATGCGTGACAATATTTATACATATGCTGAATGTACTGAGTTGGTGTACATCAACAAGTTGAGTGTATTAAGTTGGTCTGTACTAGCCAATGTTCAGTTATAGTTTTGGTAAGGATTTTAAATGCTCGTGAAGATAATGAAATGCTCTCTACAATGATGATTTCATTGAAATAAATTCATGTTTACAATTTAGTAAAATATATTACCTTCTATTTTATAAATTATTTTTTATAAACTATCACTCATTGTTACTCACTGGGCTCCCAGCTCATTCTTTTCTTTTCTTTGTTTCCCCCCTGCCCACCCCCAAATAGCGAGAAAGTTCCAGGTGCCTGCTGAAGATGAAGCATGCCACCTGTTAAACTCCTTTAAGTACTATGTACATAAGTTTTGAGTTTGTACATAGATAAAACTTTGTAAATATGTGTTTGATCAGGAGACAAGTCATAAAGTTAAACTATTATATGTAAATGGTTTTCTTAATTAATTTTATATTAGTAAATGTCCAATAGTTTAATAGGATTGGCATGTTAAAATCAGTCTTTAAACAAATTGTTAAGTTAGATATGGGCAGGTCGTGCAATAGAAAAGGAGTGGTATTTGTCATCTTCACATCTCTATCTATAATTGATAGGCTAATCTGGGGTGATGTGAGACACCCTCCATATGGGTATCCAGATTATCAGATCCTTCAAAATATATTTTGTGCACTTATATAACACTTTTGCGCACTCGACAAAGTTCACTTAGGGCTACCTTGCGTTGAGAAAAGTCTTTTTTTTTTTTTTAGTGAAAACATAGAAATTTATGGGGAGGGTAGTGTTTATAAACTTGATTTTTATAATTCAATTGGTCATACGAAGCCTAAAAATGTTATCAAACAAAGTCTTTTTAAGTTTTTAGTTTTGGATTTTGAAAATTGTAAATGTTTGTTCTTTCTTACCATCTCTAAGCAATAATTATTTTCATCCTTTTTTTTTAGAAAAAACATTTGAATTCTTAAAAAATTTTCAAAAATGAAAACAAGTTTTTAAATAATACTTTTTTTTTAGTGTTTTAAAAAACTTAGCTTGAATTTTGACAATATCGTTAAAAGATAGATAACAAAATAAACATATTCATAGAGTTACTATTTTATAAGTTTAATTTTTTAAAACAAAACAAGGATCAAATGATCATCAAATGAATCTAAGTAATTAAAATAAATTATTCTAAAAATTAATATTTTTTCTATAATTTATGACATCTTTAAACTCAATTAGTTTAATACTACGTGCATTACACGTGTAGTATAAAGTTTCTAAAGATAACTTATTTACCAAAGATAATAATACAACTTTATTTTATAGATAAGAAAGTTTTGTTTTCTAAATAAGTCATAAAACCATTTATACAAGTTTTGGAAGTTAGGTGACAAGAAACAATAATTATTTTATAGTAATTAGTATTAAGAAGAGAATGTATAAATTAAATAGGTATAAAAGAATATAGAAACTAAATTTTTTTGTGCTATTTCTTTTTTAGAATTTTGTGTTAATTACCAATTAGTAAAAAAAAATCTTTTTTTTTCCTATTTTGATTGGGATGATTTTGATTGTTTTCTTAATTTTAATTTTTAATTTAAATAAGATTATTATTATTAAAAAAAAAAAGTTAGTGTACACTTAGTAAAAAGAATGTATTGGTTATTTTGATTTGAAGATTTAATTATCTTCTTAATTTTAAACTTTAATTTTAACTAAAATATTTTTTAACTATGTGATGACCCTCTCTTAATTCAATCTAAAAATCTTTTTTATTTGATTTGGATGATTTGATTATAAATATAGTTTTTTAGATTCCACGATGATCCATGATTTATCCTCTTAAATTCAAACTTTATTATAAACAATAATACAAATGATAATATTAAATTTTGTAACTACCTTCGTTTAGTTTAAAAAAAACTATTTTTATTTTGATTTGGATAATTGATTATAATTTAAATTTCAAACTTTATCTTAGAATCAAATGTTTGCAAAAAAAAAAGGGAAAAAAACATTAATCATAAAAATTTAAAATTCATATTTCACAAATGGGCAAAAAAACAAGATAAGAAGTGGTTTTGGTTTATTTTTTATTTTATTATTTTTTTTTGAATTAACATTTAAGATTGAGTTAAAATTAATTGAATATTGACAATTTAAGGATCTGAGAAAATGCTGACTTTATTGGAATATGACATGTCTTTGGGTTTATAGACAAAATTGTTATGCAATTGGGTATTCAAATTGCATAGTGAAAATATGTTACATTTTTCAATAAGGAAAAACAAAAAGTTGTCTAATTTTTAAGTTTCTTCGGTAGTCATGATTAAATGCTTAGTTATGAAATTTTTTCATTTGTTTAGAATATGTTTGGTGCTTAGAAATGGAAAACAATATATGTTATGTAATTGAGTGTTCAAATTTGAATTCAAAATTTGTGTTTAATATATGTTTATTTCGTAGGAATTTGTTATATTTTAAGAATGGGAAAAAAATTAAGCATTTTTTAGTGTTAAAAATTTTAGAAAATATGTGTGTAGTTGGAAATTTAAAATAAATAGAAAAAACAAATATATGACAAAATCAAATTTATTCGGAAAAATAACACCAGATACCCAAACTTAACTCAACTCAATTCAACTCTACAATACAAACACATAGACATTCCAACTCAACTCAACTCAACACCCAACACACTGACAATCTAACTCTATAGATAATCTAACTTTTTAGATAATAATTACTAGGGTTGTACATGGGTTTGGGTGGGTTAAGGGTATTTTTAGGATCAACCCGAAAATTCGAGTTGGGTGGATTGACAACCCAAATAACTCAAATAAAGTCTCCAACCCAAATAACCCAAACAAAGTCTCCAACCCATGGGTTGGGTTGGGTTTTCGAGTTATAACTTATTCTTTTTCTTTTTAATTAAAAATATGTAAATTTATATACAATACATGACTAATAACTAAAATCTTATAAAACTCAAATGCTAAATACCAAATATCTATGATATATATTGCAAACTTTCAACAAAGACAAATATCATAACCATTTTTAAAAAAATATTAAAAATTCACAAAGTAATCAATACAAAGTAATCAAACTTTAAACAAAGAGAAATATATATAATTAATATATACAAAACTAACCCAACTCAACCCTTATATTTTGGGTTGGGTAGTCTGGGTTGTTCGGGTTATCGGATTATTTGAATACCTTTAATAATTACTGACTCAACTCAACTCAACTCAACTTAACTTTGTGCACCAAATGTCTCTAAATTAATTGGTGTGCATATACAAGAATTAAAAAATGAAAAGAAAACTACAAAGCATAAAAACAATCAATCATGGTCTTTTCTATCACTGTGTCGACCACTAAATTTCTTAAAATTTGTTGAATCTCAAAAGCAAGTTCTTTCTCTTCACCCTCTTCGATACTTGAGGATCAATAGGTGAATTTGTGTGTATTGGAAAAAAAAAACTACAAAAGTATATAAAAAGATACATTAAATTACTCTATATATTTTCCAAAATAAAATGAAAGAAAAAAAAGTTGAAAAAGAGGACATACATTAAAGAGAGAGAGAGGTGATATTTCTTCTAGACCTGAAAGAGATACTAGAACAATTAAACTCTTTTCAAATAAAAGAAAAAGAAACATTGCAAAAGATGTTATTATTAATAAATGAAAAAAGTACGAAGTAAAAAACTTGCATTAGCAGGTTAACAAAATTATATATATATATATATATATATATATATATATAAAAGATACATTATAAAAAATGGGTGGTTGAATTTAGCTAGAAAATATAGTTCTCAAATAATAAAATATAATTTGAAATTAAAATCCATGTAAATGTTATATTTTCTTTTATATCCAAGTGAATGGTAACATTTTTATTTTTTAATGATAAATTTTGCATCTTAAATCAAATATTAGAAATAACAAAAATTTAAACGATTAAGATCTATGTGAATGATAAATATTTTTTTTTTATCCACGTGAATGATATAATTTCTGTTGTTAAATAATAAAATTTAGGTCTTAAATCAAATATTCGAATCAAATATTAGAAATAATTAAATTATTAACCAATAAAATTCACAGGAATTATAAAATATTAAAATAAAATATTAGATATAACCAAATTTTAAACCAATTAAACTTACATGAATTATAAAATATTTAATATAGATTTTTTAATGATTTAAATGTAAAATTAGGTCATATAACCTTGTAACTATCAATTAAGGGGTAAAAGGGAAAATCAAATGTTTCTTTCCCTTTTTAGATAGTAAAGATTAAAATATTATTTGTACTAAAAATTTAGGTGTCAAGTTCAACTCTAACTAATGCATCCGGCGACCTAGTAAAAGATAACTAAACTTTTAGGTTGAAAAACTATTTAATTTTGTCCTTGTAATTTGTGTCTCATTCAATTATGATCTTCTACCTACAATTTAGGATGAATTTGATTTACATTTTCATTAAAGTATTTGACAACCACTCAAAATAGATTTTAAAAAATTTTCAAAGTATATTTTAAACCATTTTTATTAAAAGAGATTCAATAAAAATTATTTTTTTTTGAAAAACAATTTTTTTCTCTAATCAATCCAAACAAACCCTTAATCTCAATAGTATTTACTCTCCATAATTTTATAAATTACTTTTTTATTGTTTTCTCCAACACAATGTCTCATATTAATGTTCCATTCTATACATTTTGAAAATATATTTTCATTAAAAAAAATTCTTCCATAAAAGTTAATATTATGCTTCAATCAACTCTGGAAACATTTACTTCAAACTAAAAAAAATAAGTATTAATTGTGGGTCAAAGAATTAATGGTGTGTTTTAGAAACATTCAACTAAAAATGAAGTATTGATTAATGATTTTTAGCCATCTAACTATATATGATTTGTAGAAATATACATAAAAGGACAAAAATACATAATTTAGAAATAAAAATACAATGTTTTAGAAATCAAAATTAACTATCCATCCAATGGCATGCAAACTAGGTTTAGTAGAAATCTTATATTTGTTCTTCATAAAAGTTGTCCACCTAAAATAAGCGATCGGAACAGGTCAAAGTCAAGTCAACTCTATTTTCAGACAAAAAAATACTATAATTTTCTTTTGTCTATTTCTTTTCAAAGATATTTTAAGATTGGTATTAAGGAACGTCAATAGAGAAACAAATGTGGGATCTGTTAGAGATATTGTTAATGGTCAACAACCAGCGAAATTGTTGTTATAAATTCAACTATTATCTATCATACATACCACGAAACGATATGTATCCATTTTTTTTTTTTCAGTTTTCCCTACAACCAGACATGCCTTCATAATCTATTATATAACTCTATTCTTTTGGTAATGGCTCCCATTTGAAATTGGATTTTAAATCAATCACATTAGAAAAAATGGCAAAGCTTTCCCACATAATTGTCATCTTCATGGTTTTCGTGTCATCAATCGTCGGAGCATACGATGTTCTTCTCGGTGCTTACTATAGACTTGCTGGTAACAACCTGCCACCACCATGGGAGGTGGTGCAACTCTGTAAAAAATACAACATTCGTCGCGTTCGATTGTATGAACCCAACCTCACCGTTCTTGAATCATTTCGTGGCATGGGAATCGACGTCTCTTTCGGTGTGCCCAACAACTTGATTGAAAACATGGCCACCAATCACACCGCGGTGGAGGAGTGGTTTATCAACTATGTCGCACCATTCATTGGCGATTTTACCATCAACTACATCGTTGTTGGTGACAAGGTCATCCCTGGACTCGATGGCAGGATATTGCAAGTCATGCAATCCCTTCAAGGTCTCCTTAATGCTCGTAACCTCGGACAAGTGAAACTCACCACATTGGTTTCCATAACTGCATTGTCCGCTCAAAGCCCTCCATCTAGTGGCGCATTTGACCCAACCATTGCTGCAAACATGAGAGGAATCCTCCACTTCTTATGGGAACAGGGGTCACCGTTGATGGTTAGCTTATATCCGCATAAAACATATTTTTACAGTGGCAATATGAGTTTGGGTTATGCGACATTCGCTGAAGAAAACTTTTCGATTCGTGATGGGGACTTAAGTTATAACAACTTGTTTGATGAAATGATGGATGCATTTTATGCGGCGATCGATAAGGAAGATGTTGGAGATGTGGCCATTGCGGTGGGGGAAACTGGGTGGCCGACTTGTGGGCATCTTAACATTACAACAACATCGATTGCAGCTACATATAATCGAAATTTTAAAAATCATATTACCTCTGGCAAGGGGACACCAATGAAGTCTAATATTTATATTCAAGGATTCATCAAGAGTATATTCAACGAGAATGAAGAGCCTGAAGGGGAGTCGAAGTGTTATGGCATGTTCCATGTTGATTCCACACCTATTTACTCGCCTGTGTTTTAATTGGATTGTTAGAGAAAATGTCACATCAACAATCAAGGAAGAGTCAAGAAGACACATCAGCTGAAGGTTGTCATATCACTCTGGAGAGTCATGAAGAATTATTCTTTTTAATGCTCCAAATTTCTGTTAGGATTGGTGATAACAAACAAATATTATTTCTTCATTTATTGAACCATGTGTCCTCATTTTATTAATTGTTTAATATATATATTTTTAAATCTTTGAATCTCCAAAATAGGAAACAGTGTATAAATCGGGCATGTTGCCACTTTTCAATGAATATGAAGAATACGAATAGGCAAAGTTAAAATCTCTTTGTCTATCGCTTAGTAATTTTTCTTCATCGTGTACAACGATTAGCTAAACGATTAAATAAATCATTCATCGTTTAGCGCCTAGAGTCCATCGTGTACAATGAAAGGGTAGACGATAGCCTTCATCGTGTAGTGCTAGCATCCTATCGTTTAGTACGACAAAGGTAAACGATATCACTATCGCTTAGTCTCCGAGGCTCCATCGCTTAGTACAACAAGGTAGATGATAAGGTAAGTGATATCACTATTGCTTAGTCTTCGAGGCTCCATCGCTTAGTACGACAAGTAGACGATAAGGTAAGCGATATCACTATTCCTTAGTCTCCGAGGCTCCATCACATTGTATTACATCGTTTAACCACACGACTCGATCGTACACAACGAAGAGGTAAACGATACCGTTTCCATCTCTTTATATTTTCTAACTTGGTATCAGAGCTACCATGGAAAACGCCATCGTCACAGGACTCAAACCACCGAATCGATGAAGTTCAGCACACCTCCTCTTAACATATTCTATTTATCAATAAAAGTTTTATTGAGTATTTTATTCAATAAAAGTTTTATTGAGTATTATTGATATTACATTTTGTTATAAAAATCCAATACACGAATCTATGACTATAATATGAATACTTTAACTTTATGTGGTGACATAAAAGAGGATCAAGTTTTAGTATATAGCCAAAATGGTCTATAAATATATGGATGAGATTGGGTATCTCATCCTGGTGACACTATTGGATACGGCTCATTTTGTATATCGATACAAATGATATGATCCCAAAATCATTCATATAGAGACATGTGAGTGGGGGCATCATATGCAATGAGTTTGCATAAGACCGGACCTCAAAATAGTCACTTTTCTTTATAACGATCGTTTACTATTAAAACTTACTATTTCAAATTCGTTGACCTAGGGTAACTCGATATTAATCTTGAGGTAACTATGAACTTCTGTTTATTCAAGATTATCCTTTGATCTGCAGAGGTGAAAGTAGTCCAACAACGCTGCTTAATAAACCTCCCATTTTGAGGATAAGACCGGATAGATAGTTGGAGACAGTTGTGCAAGATGAAATTCACTCCTACCCGACTTAGGGTTAGCAGATAGGTTGTTCTCTTAAGCGCTGATTCTTGGTCTTGAACAACGGGCCCCCTTCTTCTCATGATCGAGAGAGTTATGGTTTACTAGTTGGACTGTGAACCAAACTGTTCAATAGTGGATCAGTGGGAGCTTAAGGAGCAAGATGTATTTACAGGGGTAAAACAGTTATTTTGGCCTAGCTGTAAATATGAACAACATGCGAAGGATTGACGTACTGATTATGGTTAAAGTAGACAGAAATATATCTATAGTGAGGAGAGTGCAACTATCGAGCTATAGTGGTATGTCTTGATAGTTAATAAATATTGATCAATTTGGTTTAAAGAGTTTAGCTAATTAATCTCAATTCATTGGAGCTCGTGTTCTGTAAGTCCATAAGTCCCTCTACTAGCTCGTAAATTATATCTTGGATTAGTGAATTGAGCCAATTTGAAATGTTCAAATTCGAAATTAGAGTTTTGAATTTGAATTGTTCAAATTTAATTAGGGTTTCAATTAATTATATATGATACAATTAAGATGTTTAATTTTGGTTGAAATTAAACGAAATTGGAGAGTTAAAAAAATATTTAAATAATGATTTAAATATTTTGATGAGATGAAATAATATTTAATATTTGATATTAAATTAAATTAATTAAATTATTTTAATTAATTATTCAATCTACTTCAATTTTGGAAGTAGTATTCAAAATTGGAAATTTTGTTAATTGTAATTTTGAAGTTTTTGAAAGTCAAAATATAATAATTTGAAAATTGATTTTTGGAAAATCAAATTTAATTAAGTTTATTTATCAAGTTTATTTTTTTTTAAAAAAAAAAAATGGATAAAAAGGGATTAGAAAGTGGGTAAATCCAAAATTGGATTTTCCCACTCACTAATCCACCTCATGTCTGGAAATTGAAGTGGCACCCTTCATGCAATCTGAACTGCGTAAGTTTGGGTTATAAATCGAAGTACTTGACTTCAATTTGACTCTCATGCATGCTGAAACAATTATAGAAATTCTGTGTTTTTTCTGCTCTCAAAACCATCTCATTCCTTAACCCAAATCACCTTAATTTAGTGTTTCCACCACACATTCCATGCCTGAGGATAATAGAGAAGCTCCTCTTGGTGGTTTAGTGAAAGATTGAAGGTCAAATTCGTGGATATCAGTTGGAATTTAATTTGAAGGGCTTACATCAAAGGTAATGAGTTCTTGAAACCCTCTTTTAAAAACTATTTTGATGCATGTTTTTAAACTCAAATTAAGTGTAATTAAAGTGCTTATTGATTTTGATTTCTTCCGTTGCATGTTAGTTTACTTTATCAATTGATATCAGAACATGATTTAAGCACTTAATTATCGTTAATTTGAGTTTGGTGGGTGAATTTCTAAGATTGCATGTTTCTATGACTGATATAATTGAAATTCAACTTTGGCATTAGATTTCTCTTTAATTATGAAGTTTAATTTGTAATTGGCTCTTGATTGATGAGCTTATATGTGTGCTCTAGAGTCTGTAGTTTTATTAGAGTCAATAGAGTCCAAATTAGTCTATAATTGAAAATTGAAGCAGGCAAGCTCCGTAGTAGAAAACTAAAGATCAGCTTCTTTCCAAGCAGCATTGCAACGCTGCTCTTGTTCAAGCCCGTGGTGTTGCAACATTGCTCATCCCAGCCCAAAAATGCGGTTCACGCGTTTTAAATTGGTTTGACCAGTTTTGAGGATCTCCAGTTCGATTTAGTCACCCTGGGTCCAATTCAGCCCGATTTAGACCAGTTCAAACATTTCTAGAGCATTCGGGCGGTTCAAGTTCGGTTCGGGTCAGGTCGAGCGGTCCAGATCTCTTTTGAAGTTGTTTTTGGTTTTCTTTTGTAATTTTTTTAGTTGTTTTGCTTGCTTAGGATGCCAAAGTTGAACCATATTTGTGTTAATATTTTGTGCATATGATGTATGTTATATTTAAATTAAACATGTTTCTGCATATAGCATGCCATTTAGATTCAAAATCCTACTAAAGCATGTTGCATGCATAATATTATGTTATAAGTTAGTTATAATATTTAGTATGCATGTTTAGGTTTTCTAAAAATTTATATAAGTGTTATGTTAATTTTGAATGCCTTTGATGTGCGTTATGGATAAATAGCATGTCTATTATTTTATAAGTTGTTATAAATTTGGATTAGACATTAAAATCCATAACAAATATAAACAACATGATCACTTAGGTTAACAATTTTTTTTTAATAGTTAAAATTGAAGGAAATCGAACACAAGATTTCCATGAGCAACGGAAATAAGATCATTCCAAATTACAATCATGAATGAACATTACAAATTACAGTCGAATATAAAACATGCGGTTATGCAATTGATACAGAAATTACAGCATGAAAACTCAAATGAACAAAGAGAAAACTCTACGAACATTTGAAGATGCGTCTCCCCGCTCCTTTGTACACAACCGCTCGAACAACAACAATCTCGAACGCTCGAACTACACGACCGCAACACAGCACAAACCTTTCGCGCTCTAACTCAGCGATCGCCTCGATCATGAACTCCTCAGCAACACGAACATTATGTGTCCATCTTAACCAATCAGCAGTGCGACAACCCTTCACAGATAGCTCGTAAGTACAGTTGGGCCAATAACCGTTATGCCCCTGTAGTTACATCTGATTCCTTAGGTACCACTAATCCTTCTAATGAACATAATTCATAGTTCTACTATGACTGAGTCTTCTCTTCCAAAGTGAAGCTGTGGCCACTATGTTCAAGCCCCGGAATCAGCCCTTAAGGGAGCAATCACTATACTTATCCCTACTTTGGGAAATGAGTGAATTCCATCTTGTGGATTGAGTTTCCAGCTCCCAGAGCAGACAAGTTCCCAAAAAGGTAGGCATGTTGAGTTGGCAATCTGGCCACTCTCACCCATGCTAATCAAAGAACCACCCTCAAAGGCAAGAGTTCCCAAAACACTCAGGATTGAGGTCGTGTCACCTATGGTCGTTTAGGTGAGATGCAAGTCTCTAGTATCAACGACGTTATATACAGGTCTAGTCATCTCGTGGTCCAAGTCTTATATAAACTCTTTGTATAGGACACCCCCACTCGCACGTCTCCACATGAATAGTCAGGCTCTACCATCTGTAGTAGTTTACAATACTTGCAAACCTCTACATGGTTAGCTGTATCCGTAGTGTCACCAGGATCAGGTATCCCACCTTAATCCTTATACTATAGACCTATTTAGGTTATCACTTAAGGCATGATCCACTTGTATATCATATATACATGCTTAAGTTCATATAAGATAACCAAGGAGCTTTGTTTGTTGGATATGAATAAATGTCAGAATTAAATAACACTTATTTTATTCATTAAACAATATGTATCTTTACAAAACAACGAGTCTTCAGGAGAATTAGGACACCAATCCCAACAAAAATAGGTCGTTATCTTATAAAATTCAATTACAAACTCAATCAGTTCATAATCCTATCTAAGGCAAGAGGTATTTAAGTTGACGGTTTACTTAACACCTACTACCTAGGGATTATGATCGAAATGTTGAGGATTATTAACTGGTTTTATGAGCTTGCAATGTGAGGTTTAAAATTGGTTCAGCACCTTGACATCGTATGTTAAAATCAAAATCAAAATATTATACTTGGATTTATCACATAAACCTAGGTTGCTCAAATTAAACGGGATATACCTAAGTAAAAGAATACCCAAATATTTAGAACACTTTAGTGGGAGATTAACAATATATACGATATATCATTTTTAGCTCTCATGTCCCCAAAAAGTTCACACCGTGAGATCCACGGTCGACTTCCTGTCGCTTTTATCGTGACTACTTTATTCGGAAAGTGTTTGTATGGGTTAATAACAAGGTTAATGAGGGAAGTCGTTCATAGTAAGTGGGTGAAGGAAATTTCTCAACATATCTTATGGTCTTCTCCATTAGTTTGAACCATGAGATTCCTATGTTTTTCCTGTTGTCGTTTTTAGGCGGTACTAGCTAGTCGTTAACCGCGACGATCCGTTTGGAGGGTTGTAACATAGGATTTAGAACAACCCAAGCTTCATAAATGAATAGAATTTTATAGTTCCGTCTTGAACATTGTCTTCCAATTCGGGGGCATGTTCATACCTTTCTATAAAATCTGAAAATGGCATGTCACACTTATAAGAGTTACTAAATGTTAGTTCTTAACCGAAAACGGTAACCAAACAACTATAGGCAGAAGAGTTATTCTAGATATAGTATTTGGTCAAGATTGTCTTGCTTCAATGAAGGAATATATGATTGCCCCTCAGTAGTATCTATTTTAACTCACTAAAGTATCGTTGTAAATAAATAATGAAATATGGGTACTTTATTACTTTTGCTAAAATTGGATTTAAATGCATAAGTTTAATACAATTTGTTCATCTTTCAGCAATGTCGAACTCGATTATACAACTTATTGCTTCTGATAAATACAATGGAGAAGGATACTCTAATTGGAAATCGAATATAAACATAATACTAGTGGTTGACGACTTGAGGTTTTTTTAATAGAGGAATGTCCTCCTTTTCCCAGTTCAAACACTAACCCAAATGTTTGGGAAACCTATGATAGATGGGTTCGAGCAAATGAAAAGGCAAGAGCCTATATCTTGGCGAGCATATCTGATATGCTCGATAAAAAACATGAAGCCATGCCCACTGCTCGTGAGATCATGGCATCGTTGTAAGAGATGTTCGGGAAACCGTCATCTTTGGTACAACATGAAGCTATAAAATATGTTTATATCTCACGCATGAAAGATGGGACCAATGTTAAGGAGCATTTCCTGGACATGATCGTCCACTTTAACATTGCGAAAGCTCACGGTGCTATCATAGATGAGACGAGTCAAGTTAGCATGATCTTGGAGTCTCTTCCGAAGAGCTTTTTGACCTTCCAAACTAATGCAGTAATGAATGAGATTGATTACAACCTGACTACTCTAATAAATGAACTCTAGACTTACCAATCGATGATTAAATTGAAAGAAAGTGAAGCAAGCGTTGTTTTATGGAAACAAAATCTGAATGGATCTTCTTTGGGAACGAAACCTTCAAACAAAAAGAAGTCCACCCCTTCCTCTTCTAAGGATAAAAGTATCCAACTGAAGAAAATGGGAAAATAGAAGAAGAAACCCGCTGCAAAGAAAAACAAAGCTCCCAAAAGAAAACGTGTTCATTACTGAGAAGAAGGGCATTGGAAACACAATTGCCCGAAATATCTGGCTGAAAAGAGAGCAGAAATAGCAAATCAAGGTAAATCAGATTTACTTGTAATTGAAAAATGCTTAGTGGAAAATTATTACTTAACCTGGATATTAGATTTAGATACCGCTAACCATGTTTGCACTATTCTACAAGAAACTAGTTTGGACTCAACTTTCAGAAAATGAAATGACTTTCTAGGTGGGAACAAGAGAAGTCATTTCAGCTGAAGTAGTGGGAGACATCCAGTTACTTTAGAGACTCTTTCATTTTGTTAAAAAATGTATATTATATACCCAAAATGAAAAGAAACTTGATCTCCTTACCTTGTCTACTAGAAAATATACATAAAGTATATTTTGAATTCAATGAAGTGTTCGTTTTTCAAGAGGTGTTCATATTTTTTCTGCTAGACTTGAAAATAACTTGTATGTATTAAAACCAACTTGAGAAAAAGTCATTTTAAATATAGAGATGTTTAAAACGCAAAAACTCCAAATAAAAGACAAAAAATTCTCCTAATGCCTATCTTGGTCACATAAATCATAATGGGATTGAGAGATTGGTAAAAAACGGTCATATCAATAAGTTAGAAGACAGTTAGTTCTTTACCGCTATGTGAATCATGTCTTGAAGGAAAAATAACTAAAATATTTTTTTTACTAGAAAAGGTCTTCGTGCCAAAGAACCCCTAGAACTTATACATTCAGACCTTTATGGTTCGATGAATGTCAAAGCTCGAGGTGGATAAGAATATTTTGTCAATTTTGTTGATGTCTATTCAAGATATGGCTATATTTACTTAATGAGTCACAAGTCTGAAACTCTCGAAAAGTTTAGAGAATTTAAAACGGAAGTTGAAATCTTATTAGGTAAAAGAATTTAAACACTTCGATCAGATCGAGGTGGTGAGTATATGGATTTACAATTCCAGAACTATTTAGTAGATCATGAAATTCAGTCCCAACTCACAGCACCTGGAACACCACAGCAAAATGGTATTGCAGAAAGGAGAAATCGAACTTTGTTAGACATGGTTCATTCGATGATGAGTTATGCTCAATTACCTTAATCCTTTTGGGGATATGCAGTACAAATTGTTGTATATATTCTGAACATGGTTCCCTCAAAATATGTTTCAGAAACATCGTATGAGTTATGGAGAGGACTTAAAAATAGTCTACATCACTTCAAAATCTGGGGATGCCCGACACACATGTTGGTACAAAATCCTACGAAATTGGAATGACGTTCAAAATTATGCCTATTTGTAGGATACCCTAAGGAAACAAAAGGTGGATTATTTTATGATGCCGAAGAAGATAAAGTATTTGTATCGACAAATGCTACATTCTTGGATGAAGATCATATTAGGAATAATCAACCTCATAGTAAACTAGTATTGAATGAAATGACTAGAGATACTACAGAATAATCAACAAAAGTTGATAAAACTGGTCCATCAACAACAGTTGTTACCCCATCACATTCTTCTCAAGAGTTGAGAATGCCTCAACATAGTGGGAGAGTTGTTCATCAGCCCGACCGCTACATGGGTTTAACAGAAACTCAGGACATCATACTTGATAATGGCTTAGAAGATCCATTCATCTTTAAACAAGCAATGGAAGATGGTGATAGGGAATAGTGGATAAAAGCAATGGACATAAAAATGGAATCAATGTACTTCAATTATGTCTGGGAACTTGTAGATCAACCACATGGAGTTAAACCAATAGGTTGTAAATGGATCTACAAAAGAAAGCGAGACCAAAATGACAAGGTGCAAACCTATAAAGAGACAGGCTCATGGCAAAATGTTTTACTCAAAGGGAGGGGGTTGATTATGAAGGAACCTTCTCTCCTGTTTCCATGATAAAATCAATAAGGATACTTTTATCCACTACCGCATATTATGACTATGAAATATGGTGAATCGATGTCAAGACAGCTTTCTTGAATGGCCAACTTGATGAAAATATTTTCATGTCTCAACCAGAAGGGTTCGTTGAACAAGGTCAAGAACAAAAAGTTTGTAAGCTTAAAAGATCCATTTATGGGTTAAAAAAAACTTCTAGATCCTAGAATATAAGATTTGACAATGTGATCAAGTCTTATGGCTTTAAACAGAATGTTGACGAATCTTGTGTATAAAAGAAAATAGTCGATAAAACTATAGCTTTCCTAGTCTTTTATGTTGATGATATTCTGCTCATTGGGAATGAAACAAGTTTCCTTGTTGACGTAAAAAGATGGCTAGCATCACAATTCCAAATGAAAGATTTGGGAGATGCTCAATACGTTCTTGGGATCCAAATTTTTCGGAATCGCAAGAACAGAACCCTAGCACTATCTCAAGCATCTTATATTGATAAGATGTTGTCAAGATATAATATGCAAAATTGAAAAAAGGGTATGTTACCTTTTAGAATGGAATTCATTTGTCAAAGGAGCAATGTCCTAAGACGCCTCTAGAAGTTGAGGAAATGAAAAGAATTCCATATTGTTGGATTATATCAGTAAGCAGCGAAAGCAACAAGGATCAATAAGCACTCTAATTCATTAATTTTGGCAATAACTAAAGCATGTTTACACAGTAACAAGTGAGTTTCAAGTCATACCTTTGTAGAACTTCAAATCTTGGTTCTCAGTTGCAAACTTCCCCAAATCTTGTTGTAGACCACCTGAAGATTTTCCCCACTATTCTATTGAGCTTTGGATTGAGTTGTGAGACTCAAAATAAATGAAGGGAACTTGGAGAAGAACTCATAGTAGCAACCCACTTGAAGAACACCTTCTTCTACATGAATTTTTCAACAAAAATTCTATAGATTGCATGCCTCAATTCCACTCCAATCTTCTCAATATATTGCAGATTATCATGCAATGAAGATGGCTGCATGAGATGCAGCTCATGCTTCGAGTTATTGAAGCCAAATGAAGTGGGTTTTGTGGGAGCTACTTTGAAGGTGTAATGGAAAACACCACTTTTCCATTTTGTGTTGATTTTCCAACTTTTCAATTTTTCTAAATTGATTTAAAAAATCAATTTGATTTCAAAAATAAAAATATTATTAATTT
This sequence comes from Benincasa hispida, assembly GCF_027475165.1. Taxonomy (NCBI): domain Eukaryota; kingdom Viridiplantae; phylum Streptophyta; class Magnoliopsida; order Cucurbitales; family Cucurbitaceae; genus Benincasa; species Benincasa hispida. Next base: position 57,231,772 of record NC_143479.1, on the reverse strand, counting down.
TACAAAATTAATTTCATAAATTAAAATTTCTAATAAAATTAATAAATAATTATTTAAACAATTTAAATAATTCTAATTAATTTAATATCAAATATTAAATTAATTTTACATAAATCCACCTTCATATATTTAAATCATATTAATTCTTCAATTTCGTTTAATTCTTAAAATAAAACATGTAATTATTTCTCATATAATTACTAATTCCTTTAATTCTAATTTGAACGTTTCAAATTAACTTATCACGCTACTTTAAAGCTAATCCATTTACGAGCTAGTTGGGGGACCTCGCGGACCTACAAATCATGGGCTCCAACGATCTGAGATTAATTGGTTAATTTCATTACACCGAATTAACCCTCATTTGTTAATTAATGGGCCACTCCATTAAAGCCCATAGTTGAACTTCCCTCACTGTAGATATATTATGTCCACTCGATATAACCATGATTAGTAAGTTAACCCTTCACAGGTTATTGTAATAACGGTTGGGTCAAATGTCTGTTTTACCCTCAAGATTATCTTTTGTCCCTTAAGCCCCACTAATCTTCTAATGAACAATTTATTTGTGATCCAATCAACAAACCGATTCCCTCTCGAGCCAGTGAGAGGGTGAGGCCCCTTATTCAAGACCTCGAGTTAGCACTTAAGGGAACAACCTTTCTACTATCCCTAAAAGCGGGTAGGAGCAGATTCTATCTTGCACCTTATGTCTCCAGTTATCTATTCGGTCTTACCCCTAAAATGGGAGTTTATTGAGCCGGTGCGGTTGAGCCAATCCTTACCTATGCAAATCTAAGGATAATCCCAAATAAACAAGAGTTCATAGTTAACTCAGGATTAAGGTCAAGTTATCTAGGTCATTGCTTTGAAATAGTCAGTCTTAAACAGTAATCAACGTTATAAAATAAGAGTGATTGATTTCTTGGCCCGATCTTGTACAAACCCATTTGCACAGGACGCCCCCACTCCTCATGTCATAACATGTATTAATTAGGATCACTTCATTTGTAGCACTTTACAACTCTTTGTAACAACTACAGAGTAGGCCGCATCCAATAGTGTTACCAGAGTAAGGCACCCAACCTTATTCATATACTATAGATCATTTTGACTATTTACTCAAACCTGATCCACTTTTATGTCTCCACATAAAGGTCAAGTACTCATGTAATAGTCAAGGGTCTTTTAGGTTTATTGGATTTCTAATAAGCAATACATATATTCAATAACAACTTATTGAATTTTAAGAATAAGTTTTATTGTTTACAAACCATAAGTTTTAGGACATAAAACCCAACACATATGCATCGGCAGTTGGAAGTATGATATACGATATGTTGTGTACATGTTCTGACATATGCTTTGTAGTTGGAATTGTCAGTAGGTTCCAATCCAATCCTTAATACAGTCATTGAACTGCTGTCAAGAACATCCTCAAGTATCTCCAGAGAATGAAGGACTATATGCTCATGTATAGGTCTAAGGATTTGATCCTTTTGGGAGACACTAATTCTAATTTTCAAACTGATGTAGATTCTAGTCTACTTCATGATCAGTTTTCATTGTTAACGAGAGAGCTATAGTGTGGAGAAGCATCAAATAGAGTTATATAGCTGACTCCATGATGTAAGCAGAATATGTAGCTGCATGTGAAGTAGCTAAAGAAGCAGTTTGGCTGCGTAAGTTCCTAACAGATTTGGAAATGGTTCCAAATATGCAACTACCCACTACTCTATATTGCGACAATAGTGGTACAGTTTGCCAATTCTAAGGATCCAAGAAGTCACAAACATGGAATACACATCGAAAAAAAAGTATAATCTCATTAGGGAGATAGTACACCAAGGAGACATGATAGTCACGAAGATAGCCTCAGAAGATAAACTTGCTGATTCATTTACGAAGGCCCTCTTGGCTAAAGTGTTCGAGGGACACCTGGTTGGACTAGGATTATGAGGGCAAATAGGAGAATGTCAAGAGTATATGGATGCTCTAGTTTTTTTTTCTCTCTAATTTCCTCAACATTATATATTTGTATATTTATCTCACTGAAGTATTAGTCCAGATTGTTGAGACTGTCCTAAAACTCGAAGTCTAAATATTGTTAACATATTTTATTTATTAATAAAAGTTTTATTGGTTATTTTATTCAATAAATTGTTATTGATATTGCATTATGATATAAAAATCCAATAAACGAATCCATGGCTATAATATGAATGCTTTAACTTTTTGTGGCGACATAAAAGAGGATTAAATTTTAGTATATAGCCAAAATAGTCCATAAGTATATGGATGAGATTAGGTATGTCATCCTGGTGATACTATTGGATGCAGCCCATTTTGTATACCGATAAAAATGATGTGATCCCAAATCATTCATGTAAAGACATGTGAGTGGGGCATCCTATGCAATGAGTTTACATAATACCGGATCTCAAAATAGTCACTTTTCTTTATAACGACCGTTTACTGTTAAAACTGACTATTTCAAATTCGTTGACCTAGGGTAACTCGATGTTAATCCTGAGCTAACTATGAACACCTGTTTATTTGAGATTATCCTTTGATCTGCATAGGTGAAAGTAGTTCAACAACACTGCTCAATAAGCCTCTTATTTTGGGGATAAGACAAGATAGATAGCTGGGGACATAGTTCTGCAAAATGGAATTAACTCATACCCGACTTAGGGTTAGCAGATAGGTTGCTCTCTTAAGCGCTGATTCCTAGTCTTGAACAACGGGGCCCCTCCCTCTCATGATCGAGAGAATTATGGTCTACTAGTTGGACTGTGAACCAAATTGTTCAATAGAGGATCATTGGGAGCTTAAGGAGCAAGATGTACTTTGAGGGGTAGGGCAACTATAGGGATTATAGAGAATGAGAAGGGCTCACTTGACCAAACGAGCATTCTTCTGGACAGTGACTTTGACCAAACGATTATTTTAACATAACTTAAAATATGAACAACCTGTAAAGAATTGACTTACTGATTATGGTTAAAGTGGACAAAAATATATCTACAGTGAGAAGAGTGCAATTATCGAGCTATAGTGGTATGCCTCGATAGTTAACGAATATTGATTAATTTTCTTTAAAGAGTTTAGCCAATTAATCCCAAATCGTTGGAGCTCATGTTTTGTAGGTCCATAAGGTCCCTCTACTAGTTCGTAAATTATATCTTGGATTAGTGAAATGAGTCGAATTGAAATATTCAAATTCGAAATTAGGGTTTTGAATTTGAAGTGTTCAAATTCAATTAGGGTTTTAATTAATTGTATTTGATACAATTAAGACATTTAGTTTTGTTGAAATTAAACGAAATTGGAGAGTTAAAAAATATTTCAATAATGATTTAAATATTTTATGAGATGAAATATAATATTTAATATTCGGTATTAAATTAAATTAGTAATTAATTATTCAATTTAATTCAATTTTGGAAATAGTATTCAAAATTGGAAATTTGATTAATTGTAATTTTTTATTTTATGAAATTTAGGATATAAAACTTAATTTGAAAATTTATTTTTAGAAAATAAAATGTAATTAAGTTTTATTTAATCAAATTTTTAATTTTTTTAAAAAAAATTGGATAAAAAGGGATTAGAAAGCGAGAAAATCCAAAATTGGATTTTTCTACTCATTAATCCACCTCATGCCATTTTAATTTCAATGGAAATTGAAGTAGCATTCTTCATGCAATCTGAATTGCATGAGTTTGGGTTATAAATTGAAGTACTTGACTTCAATTTGACTCTCATGCATACTGAAACAATTACAGAAATCCTGTGTTTCTTCTGCTCTCAAAACCCCCTCCTTCCTTAAACCAAATCACCTCTATTCAGTCTTTCAACCACACATATTTGGTTAGGAAGGGCATCACAACAAACTCATAATGCCCATATCTTGTTCGGAAGGCAGTCTTGGAAATATCAGACTCCTTGACTCGTCGTTGATGATATCTTGATCGTAAGTCTAGTTTGGAGAATACTGAGGCTCCTTGTAATTGGTCAAATAGGTCATTAATGCATATGAGTGGGTACTTATTCTTTATTGTCAACTTATTTAGCTCCCGATAATCTATACATAAACACATTGATTTGTTATTTTTCTTAACAAATAAGGTCGGTGCTCCCCATGGAGACACGTTAGGGCATATAAATCCCTTGTCTAACAATTCTTGTAATTGGAATTTGAGTTCTTTTAACTCAACAGGCGTCATTCTATATGGTGCCTTAGATACAGGTTCAACTCCTGGAAATTAAGTCTATATAGAATTCTATTCTCGACTAGGTGGTAAACTTGGAAGCTCTTCTTGGAAAACATCTTCAAACTCGTTTATCACTAGAATGGCCTTAATATCATCCTTTTGGCTTAGTGAATCCACCACGCTTGCTAGATATACCCAAGCCCCATGGTTGAGAAAATGTTTAGTTTTTAAGGCTAAAATTGTTCTTGGGGCTGATTGTATATTAGAACTTTTAAATTTAAATTTGGTTCCTATTGGAAAGGTAAATATGTCCTCTTATTATGGCAATCTATGCTTGCATAGTTTGCTGCTAACCAGTCCATACCTAATATTATGTTAAAATTACTTATATATAGGATGATAAAAGTCACCCGTAGTTTATGTCCTGATACTGAAAACTCGCAGTTTTCCACTATTGAGCTAGCTAGCATAGATATTTTGATAGGAGTAGCTACAGATAGAATGTAGCCTAAGGGCTTTGAAAAATGTTATAGAGATGAATGAATGACTAGAACCTGAATCAAATAAAGTCAAAACATAATAATCCAAGGATGATTAATGTACCTAGAACAACTGCATCTTGATTCTCCACCTTTTGACGTGTAACAACAAACACTGGCACTTTCTGTTGCTATGTGACCTTGTTACTAGTAGGTTGGGTAGTTAGTTGATACTTGGGTGACGAGCTTTGGGCAAGCCTTTGCATAATGACCCATCTGCCCATAATTGAAATATACTTCTAAGTTCCGAAGATATTTCCCCTGATGGTGTTTTCCACAATTTCCGCACTTAGGATATATGGAAGTTTGGGTCTTCTATTGGGACTATTCGCCCTAAGTGCCTTGGGAATTTTTGGCTTGTCATTGTAAACGTTGGAAGCCTTGTTGGTTGAATTTCCTCTTTTCATTTGGCACGAATCCTTGTTTAGAAGTTGAGGTTTTGGCAGCAAGATCTACTTTCATTAGTAAGGTCGACTCGAGGGCAAGTGCATTCTTTGTGTCAGAAACCAGTAACCGTGCCCCGAATGCCTTCTCTTAATCCCCAGATAAAACTTTCCACCTTCTTCTTTTCTATGTCCACTATCTGGGTAACAAAGGGAGACAAGAAATCAAATTTTTGTTTATACTCTGCCACCGACATGTTTTGTTGATGAAGATTAAGAAATTCCACTTCCTTTTAATATCTTACTGTCAAAGGGAAATACTTGTTGTAAAAAGCCTGTCTAAATTGTTGCCACAAGGTTGAACCTTTGATTATTCTTTGTATGGATTTCCACCAGAAATTTGCCTCACCTCTTAACATGAAGGTGGCACAATTTACTTTCTGTCCTTCTGGGGTGTTCATATGGCAGAAGATAGTTTCTATTTCTGTAATCCAATTCTCAACTATAATGGGATCCACAGATGATTCATCAAATGTTGAAGGATTGAACTTCATGAATTCTTGAACGATTTTTGAGTCATTTGTATCATTGGATATTGGTGTAGTAGATGGGGTTGTGCTTCCATTACTCATATTCTATATTAGTATTTGTATTGTATTTGGTATAAGTAACACGTAAGGCGTTTTTCAATTTCCTTGATTTTGAACCCCTGTGGATTCACTTCCAAGTCTGCATTATTGTGTTGGACCTCGTTGTGGTGGCATTGAAGGAAATCAGACATAAGAATTTCCATGAGCAGCAGAATGATCATTCCAAATTCTATTCGAAATTGAACATAAATAGTTACAGTACCCAAACGTAAACTAACTGAACATGCAACAATACGAAATTACAGCATGCTTACAGAATAGATCAAGGGAAAGATTATACATACCTTTGAAGACTCATCTTCAAACTCCCTAGATCATGAATGCTCGTTCAATCTCCAAGACTGCAACACACAAACGCTCGAACACAACAACTGTAACACAACACGATCAACCAACAAACTCAAACTCAATGAACTGCCTCCAAAAACCTCAACCTTAGTCAAGTTGAGTAAGACACCTGATGTGTTATTTTATGTGGTAAAATTATGAAAGGAATTGTGGTGATGGAAATGTGTATTGCAACAAGTTTTCTCAGCAGAATCCAAGTATAAATCCTACTGAGTTTCCTGGCAAGTCCAGGGTCGAACTCAGGGACTAGGGAAAACGGTCTGCGGTGATAATTCTTAAGATAACTTTGCGGTAACAAATAAATTAATGATTGGTTGGTTTTTTGTTGAAGTGTAAAAAGTATGCGGCGGATTTGAGAAAAGATCGACTATGTGATAGATACACTGAGTATATGGAGGAATGGGTTGAGAAGGTCTTTAGCTAGCGTTTCCCGAGAATGCGTTCAGACTATGTGATCATGCTACACTAATGTGACAGCAAATCATTTTCCAATGCAAATGCGGTGACTCCTAATTCTAGGACGCATTCAATAATGTCCATAGAGCTTATTCCTAAGTCTCTACTTCTTGCCTATGTGATGATCCAAGAAGCACACAAAGACAAGGTGACCGAATATAATCATAACCTATCTCTAGGATGCATGCGATGCGTTAATAGCAGACAATGGTTATTCCTAAGCTCCTATCTCTTGATTATGCATTCTAATCTGACTCTTCCAAGCCTAGATTCTAACCTGACTTTTCCAAGCCTAGATTCTATCCTTAGACTACCCTCTCGAGTATCTCCAATAGACGAATGACACATACATAATACAAGATAATCGCATAGAATGAAGATCCCCAGTTATACTAGCTAAGTGCTTCTCAACCCATTCGACAGATTTAACTACTCATGCATAATAAACAGAGAGTGAATAAATATAAAGAAGTAAATTCCATTTCTATAGATAAATTCAAAGTACAAAATGACAATGGAAAATAAGGATAGAGAGCCTGGTAGCAATCCCTTGCTTCCAAATGCTTTTACACTATTAACTCTATTCTGTTCAAAAGATATTCCTGCTTCCACAGGAGTTGGCCCTCTCTCTGATCCCGATGCTTCTGGCACTCTTCCAAGTTCACCAGAACGATATCTCGGCATAATGTCGCTTCCGCCTTCTAAATAAAAGAAAAACTAAGAACAAGGCTACTTCTAACTATAGAGAAAATTATCTAACAGTCGAACTAGACAAACCCCTTCGCTGATGTTTGCCTTCAGTATTTATAGAGCTTCGGGGTGAAAGGCTTCTTCTCTCTTATGATTGCATTGATGGGATGGCATTAATTCTCTATCTGATGCACCGAATATTTGTCACCGAAAAGTTAAGTGTACTTGCTACGGTAGTTCGTTAGTAACTTGTTGATAATGGAAAGAAATGCACGTTATCATAGTGCTAAGTTCTTAAACAATGTTGGATTGCGCTAATAAAACATGTTAAATTGCGTCCAACAAGCATCAATTTCATAATATTGTGGTTGCATGCGTTCATCCATAGGAACAATTGATTTTAATGTTTTTATGCAGAATATGCGTTGACGCAATGCAAGAATTGCAATCATAGGAAATCAATGTGTGAGCGCAACATCACCACAAGGCTTTACAGTGAACGTATTCGCAAATATTCGCCCAAGAAGGATTGCCGCAACTTGGTCAGCGCAACATGGTGGACGCATCTGGGTGAAAGGCTAATTAATCGCGATTGGACAAAAAGCTGATGGCAGTCGAATCCGAATTAAGCTGACTGCCGATAACGATAATAAGTACATTCAACTTTTCGGTGAAAAATATTCGGCGCATCAATCAGAAGAATTAAAGTCGTCCCATCCGTGCAATCATGAGAGAGAAGCCGCCGTTCACCCTGGATGTTCTATAAATGCCAAGGGCGACCTTTAGAAAAGGGGTTCAACAGTTCACCTTTCATTAGTTCGAAGTTTCATACACCCTTGTTCATAGTTTTCTTTCGTTTTAAGGCGGATGAAAGAGAGAAGGTTGTGCCGATAGATCGTCCCGGTAAGCTTGGGAGAGCACCAGAAGCTTCAAGGATGGAGAGAGGGCCGATGCCTGCGGAAGTGGGAACATCTTTGGAACCGAATAGAGATTTACAGTGTAAAAGCCTCGGTCAGCAAGGAATTACTACCAGGCTCTCTACCTTTAACTTCCATTGTTATTTTGTACTCCACTCATTTATAAAAATAGAATTTCCTTCTCTATACCTATTCACTCTGTTATTTACGCATGAGTAGCTAAATCTGTTGAATGGGTTGAGAAGCATTTAGCTATCACAACTAGGGAATCTTCATTCTATGCAATTATCTTGTATTATGTATGCTTCATTCGTCCATTAGAGATACTCGGGAGGGTAGTCTAAGGACAGGATCTAGGCTTGGGAAAGTCAGGTTAGAATCTAGGCTCGGGAGAGTCAGATTAGAACGCATAATCAAGAGATAAGAGCTTAGGAATAAGCACTATTTGCTATTAACACATCTCATGCATCCTAGAGATAGGGTATGATTGTATGCGGTCACCTTGCCTTTATGAATTTTGCATCATCGCATAGGATAAGAGTAGAGACTTAGAGATAAGCTCTATGGACACTTTTGCATTCAACACATGCGTCCTAGACTTAGGAGCATCGCATTTGCATTGGAAAATGACTTGCCATGCATGGTTGTAGCATGATCGCATAGTCTGATGCATTCCCAAATAATGCTAGCTAAATATCTTCTTAACCCGTTCATCGCATACTCAGTGCATCTATCACACAATTAACTTTTCTCAAATCCGCCGCATTTGTTTATTTTCTCATTAACACAATCAACAACAAACAACAACTCTTTATTTGTTTGGTCACCGTAAAGTTTTCATAAAAATTACCATCGCAATCTATTTTCACAAGTCCTTGAGTTTGACCCTGGACTTACCAGGAAACTCAGTGGAATTTACACTTAGATTCCGCTGAGGAAACATGAGTGCACAACACAATTTCACCATCGCATATCATCCATAATTCACATCGTAAAATCAAGCATCAAATTTTTGGCACCATTGCTGGGGACTTTGGCAAAATAGAGTGCTAACAGTAATTTTTTTATTTTTTGCAGCTTCTCAATCTCTGGTGAATTACGACCCAGAGATTGAGAGGACATTTATACGCAAACTAAGAGACAACCGCCAACAACAAGAGAGAACACCAAGAATGGCAGAGCAACCAGAAGCAAGGGCTGCTAACACGAATAATATAATGGCCAACCCCATCCTTCTGGCAAATGACTACAATAGACCCATCCCTGACTATGCATCGCCTAACCTCTATGATTTATCCCCAGGAATCATGAGGCCAGCATTAGATGGATTGAGGTTTGAAATGAAGCCGGTAATGTTGCAGATGATCTAGGCTGCTGGGCAGTTTGAAGGAAGGCGTGGTGAAGACATGCACGCCCACCTCCGGAGCTTCATAGAAATCTGCAACACTTTTGTGTTCCCGAATATCTCAACTGAGGAAGTTCGACTCACTCTGTTCCCATTTTCCTTATGCGATCAAGCAAAAAAATGAGCATATTCTCTCGAACCGAGGGAGATAACTTCGTGGGAACAAGTGGTGGAAAATTTTATGAAGAAGTATTTCCCACCAACCGAGAATGCTAGGAGATGGAAATTAATAACAAATTTTGAGCAAGAAGATGAAGAATCGCTTAGCGATGCCTGGGCGAGGTTCAAGCAGCTGGTAAGAGACTTTCCACATAATGGCTTACCAGACTGCCTGCGAATGGAAATTTTCTACCAAGGACTGAATCCCTATTCGCAGACAGCTGCCAATGCGGCAGCCTCTGGTGGTCTGCCCGACAAAATATATGAGGAGGCAAAGAATATACTTGATCGCATTTCAAAAAATCATGAGGATTGGCGGGAAAGCAATCAGAGATTAAGAATTAAAGATAATGACGCAAACAATGGGGCCATCGCATCCCTGCAAAATCAAATGACTACAATGATGAATTTGATACAAGGCATCGCAATTAATAATACGGGAGCGAAGAAAGGGCAGGTTAGCGTAATTACTCAAATGACCGCAAGTTGTGTCATTTGCGGAGATACTCACCCGATGGAAGAATGCCCAACAAACCCACAGTCGGTATGCTTCATGAGAAATAATCCCTATTCCGATCATATAACCCCGGGTGGCTAAACCACCCAAATTTTGCGTGGAAAAATCAACAACAAAGCTTTCAACCTGTGGCACAAAAAGGAGGGCCACTCGGATTTTTCCTGCAAAATAATGGTCCAGCGCACAGTCAAGCTAGCAGCTCACAATCACCGCAATCTTCGTTCTTAGAGAGCTTGTTGACGCAATACTTCGAGAAAAATGAATCAGTGCTTCAGAATCAAGCTACATCCATTAGAAATCTTAAAATTCAAATGGGACAAATTGCGGGTGAGCTAAAAAATAGACCGCAAGGAGCGTTGTCGAGCTCAACTGAGCTCCCTTGCAATGTTGGGGGTAACGGGAAGGAACAATGCTTAGCAGTCTCCTTGCTAAGCGACAACATGACTGCGAAAGTAGGGGAGAAGCCCATTGCGACCAACTTAAATGCGGTGATAACCGAAGACCCGTTGACCTATAGTTTAGAGAAGCCCAAGAAAATAGATCCTGAAGTTGCATCCACTTTTAAGCCTCAAGATCTTGAAACAGAAGAAGTCCAACCACCAGCAACTCCGCAAAGATTGAAAGAGGAACAAAATGAGGAATAAAAGATCACAATATTGGCTAGAGTGCAAAATACTATGATCCCACCTAAAATGGGCGACCCAGGAATCTTCACGATACCATGCTCTATCGGAGGGACCTACAGTGGCCAAGCACTATGCGATCTTGGGGCAAGTACAAACATAATGCCACTATCAATCTTCAAACAATTGAATGCCAGCACATTTACGCCCACAAAGGAAACTCTCCTACTCACTAACAGATCCCGAATACACCCTGAAGGAGAGTTGAAAAATGCCGCAATTTCAATCGATAAATTCATCGTGTCGGCAGACTTCCTCATTTTGGATTATAAAGCGGACAAAGATGCACCCATCATATTGGGACGACCATTCCTTTCAACCGGTCACGCTCAAATTGATGTGTGCAAGGAGGAAATTGTAATGAGCATTCATGGGAAAAAAACTCTGGATTAAGGCTGTAAAGATCCCCGAGGACAAAGAAAATAGAGAAAAGCCACCATGGATATGAACAAACCAGCCTGAAATAAGTGGTCCCTAAGTATTATATGGTTCAACCACATCAGGGATGCAATCCTTTTGAATATCCTTTTCCTGCATCAAATACTTCATGAAATTTTATCATCTCATTATTTATTATCGCAATTACCTTTTTGTTACCAACATCGTTCTTACTTCTCAAAAAAAAAAAAAAAAAACTTGTTGTTTTGTTTAAAATCATTTGACCCTCTCTTTGTTTGTTTACAACGATTAAGGCATAGAATTGCGGAGATGTTACATGAAGCAGCAAATTATCTCACTCGATCACCGCAATCCAAATAAGAGAGATCACCGCAAAGAAGGATGCGTCAATACACAATGCGGGCGACAGCACAAATTTGAGGGTGTATTCTTCATTATCCTTTATTTCAAATTTTGCGCTATCGCATCGCATTTTAGTTTTAAAAGTCTTATCACGCATCCTCTTTGATTACCGCAATCATTTGACATAGATAAAATTTAGTGAGTTACCGCATGCTGTTTCTTTGGCAAGTATGATTTCAATGATGAAAAACATGCTTCTATTTCTTTCGTATATACTAGAGTCATCTTAACTTTACGATAGTCATCTCATAGAATATTTCTAGAAGTTAGGGGTTTGTTAGTTTCTTTCAAACTCTCTTTACAAAACTTTCTAAGAACATCGCATGACTTATTTCAATATTTTGGCAATGAAGATATTGTCGTATTTTAATTTTGGGGGTGAGGTATTTATTTTCGACCTTGCTATTTAAAAAAAAAAATTAAGAATAACAACTCCACTGTCAATGCAATGGGAAACCTATGTTGATAAGAGTTAAGTTGTGAAAGGCACTTACCAGTAGCTGGATGTCCGCATGACACACGTGGGGGCAAGCCAAAACGAAAGTAAGTCACCAGGATCAACACATAAATAAATGACCGCAACTCCGCTGCCAAGTAGGTATGAGTTTAGTCTGAGGAAGAGTGCATTGCTCGTAGTTGGATGTCCGCATGACACACGTCGGGGCAAGCCAAAACGAAGGCAAGGCACTTGGATCAGCGCAAGGTCAAAAAATAAAAATAAAAATAACAATGACAAGAAATATGCAAGGATAAAATCTAAGCTAGCAGGCTAAAGTCCTTTTGAAGGCTAAGCTTGCAGTCCCTAGGTCTTAGAAATATTTTGAGAAGAGACTTGAATAAGACTTATGGAAACTTTGGTATATAGGATTCGAACGAAGTATCCTTGAGAAATCTAGGAAAAGGACATTGCGGTTGACTTGCTAAAGGTATCTTTAGCTTATGCTTGAGGATAAGCATTGTTTAAATTTGGGGGTGTGATAACGGGCAGAAATACATGTTATCATAGTGCTAAGTTCTTAAACAATGTTAGATTGCACTGATAAAACATGTTAAATTGCATCCATCAAGCATCAATTTCATAATATTGCGGCCGCATGCATTCATCGCATAGGAACATTTGATTTTAGTGTTCAGAATATGCATTGACGCAATGAAAGAATTGCGATCATAGGAAATCATTGGTAGAGCGCAACATCACCACAAGGCTTTGCGGTGATCGTGTTCGCAAATATTCGCCCAAGAAGGATTGCCGCAACTTGGTCAGCGCAACATGGTGGGCGCATCTGGGTGAAAGGCTAATTAATCGCGATGGGACAGAAAGCTGATGGCAGTCAAATCCGAATTAAGCTAATAGTCGATAACGATAACAAGTACATTCAGCTTTTCGGTGACAAATATTCGGCGCATCAATCAGGAGAATTAAAGCCGTCCCATCCATGCAATCATGAGAGAGAGAAGCCGCTGTTCACCCTGGATGTTCTATAAATACCAAGGGCGATCTTCAGAAAAGAGGTTCAACAGTTCACCTTTCATTAGATCGAAGTTTCATACACCCTTTTTCATAGTTTTCTTTCGTTTTAAGGCGGACGTGAGAGAGAAGGTTGTGTTGATAGATCGTTCCGATAATCTTGGGAGAGCACCATAAGCTTCAAGGATAGAGAGAGGGTCGACGCCTGCGGAAGTGGGAACATCTTTAGAACCGAATAGAGATTTACAGTGAAAGCCTCGGTCAGCAAGGAATTGCTACCAGGCTCTCTATCTTTAACTTCCATTGTTATTTTGTACTCCACTCATTTATAAAAATGGAATTTCCTTCTCTATATCTATTCACTCTCTGTTATTTACGCATGAGTAGCTAAATCTGTTGAATGAGCTGAGAAGCATTTAGCTAGCACAACTAGGGAATCTTCATTCTATGCGATTATCTTGTATTATGTATGCTTCATTCGTCCATTAGAGATACTCTGGAGGGTAGTCTAAGGACAGGACCTAGGCTTAGGAAGGTCAGGTTAGAATCTAGGCTCGGGAAAGTCAGATTAGAACGCATACTCAAGAGATGAGAGTTTAGGAATAAGCACTATTTGCTATTAACGCATCGCATGCATCCTAGAGATAAGGTATTATTGTATGCGGTCACCTTACCTTTATACATTTTGCATCATCGCATAGGACAAGAGTAGAGACTTAGGGATAAGCTCTATGGACACTTTTGCATTCAATACATGCGTCCTACACTTAGGAGCATCGCATTTGGATTGGAAAATGACTTGTTGTGCATGGTTGTAGCATGATCACATAGTCTGACGCATTCCCAAGTAATGCTAGCTAAAGATCTTCTCAACCCGTTCATCGCATACTTAGTGCATCTATCACACAACTAACTTTTCTCAAATCCGCCGCATTTGTTTATTTTCTCATTAATGCAATCAACAACAAACAACAACTCTTTATTTATTTGGTCGCCGCAAAGTTTTCATAAAAATTACCATCGCAATCTATTTTCACAAATCCTTGAGTTCGACCCTGGACTTACCAGGAAACTCAGTGGAATTTACACTTGGATTCCGCTGAGGAAACTTGAGTGCACAACGCAATTTCACCATCGCATATCATCAGTAATTCACATCGTAAAACCAAGCATCACTTGTCAACTTAATTTGGAATCGACCGTCATCAGCTTTCTGTCCTATCGTGATTTATTATGTTTTTCACCCAGATGCGCCCACCAAGTTGCGCTGACTCTATGCGGCAACTGTAACGTTGGAGTTATACTATACGATGCACGCATGGTTCAAGCCGATTGATATACAATAATGCCCTGACTTGACTCAATTCATGCAATACTACTTCTAGATATGCATTATTCATGGATGTTCTAGTAGTATTCTGTGCATTGTCACTAGTTTCCTTACGTTGGAACCAAGTATAATTCCATCGCAAGTTTCTCGGTGTGATCCAAGGTTGAACACAGGGACTGTTTGAGGTTATTGCATTATGTTTATGATACATGCGACCAGGTTTTTTCAATCTTTAAAAGTATAGTTTGTGCAAGTATATAAAAATTGCGATAAAGTAAAGGAAAGCAGTAAAAATGCGATAATAAATTAAAGTGCAGAAAACCTAAGCTAAGATGGTATAAGATACAGGCTTCATGATACAAGATACTGAGGTCAAGGCTGGCTGTGAAGATTCTACAAAGATCATGTAATGCGGCGGCAAGTCTTATGTATGAAACATAACAGAAAGATAACTAATATAACCATCACAAGTTCTTAATTGCATTGAAGTGATAAGTACATTCCATTTTTCCCTTAGCGTACACCTTTCAGTGATCGGCTACGTTCCCACATGTCTGTGGTGAAACAGAGACGAACGTAATGAACGCAAGGTTCCTTCCTTGTCTGGAAGTACTACTCGCTCTAGTTAACGCATTCTTTTGGCCTTCTCTCGATATATCAGAACGACATCTTCACTTCTACTCTCATAGGTGAAGATGTCGTCTGGCATGCCTTAGCTAAACGAAATTTATCTCTTTAACACAGATTAAGTACTCGTTTAATTCATATTAACTACCAGGGGATTAAGAACACATCATGAAGAAAGCGATAAACGAAGGAACGGAAATAGATAGAAAAGTGGTGATGAAAGCGATCAAGACATTCAATATATCTACTTAGCGTCTGATACATGGTATGTGAATGCAGAGATAAATAAGATGAACTACCATGATGAAAAGAGATAGAACAGATACAAATAATGCCAACATCTCGGCACCGATTTGGATGGAGATCTGCTTGCCAGATTGGATGGATTGGACAGATGGATGAGCTTCCCTCTCAAGATTTCTCAACCGGTAGCAGGGATCTGAGTAAAAGAGCTTCGCAGCGGGGATCTGGTAGATGAACACTGAGACTCACCTCTCAGTCTTACCTCTTCTTCTTCCTGGATTTCTTCAGTTTAACACTTAGCTCAGCCTTTTTCTCAATATAATAGCAACAATTATCCCCATATCGAGTAACATCTTTTTCTGTGAATACTATGGGGTATTTATATGTGAAGATCTTTAACTCTGGCTTTATGGTCCCCACTTGTTGTTAGGGAAATTCCGAAGATGGAGGGATATTATTCCTTTTGTTATGCAATCAGACCGTCAAATCTGCACAACCGTTAGTTGTACACGTGTCATAATCCTCCGCTTTTTCGTTGCTTAGCTGCATCTTTCGATCGAGTGTTTGCATGCAGTGTTGTTTTTATTACTGCATGCGGTTGAAAGTCAGCTCTGGATCGACTGTCGCATTGCACCATCATTGCGTTAATCATCTTTTCAGTGTTGATTGGCTGGTGCAATGTGACAGAGATGCGTTGGTCAGTTCTTCTTGAGCCTTGATCGCAAGCGGTGACTTGGTTTCCTGCAAAACAGAGTAGAAATCTCCTTTTCTTCCATCTTAATGATGTTAGTTGGTGTAATTGCGATAATTCACAATTATTGTATTTTAAAGTTAATTTCCATACAATTGGTGCATATTTAATCTCTTTTGACCGTAATATCTAGGTAAGGTAGTACAAATAACTTGTATTTCTATAAGTTATCACACCCCCAAATTTAGATATATGCTTGTCCTCAAGCATATCTTCTACTAAGGTAATAAAGCTCAATTTCTATCCTATATTTTTGCATCAATTGGTTGCTCCGAATGTTATACTTAGGCACATTACTTAATATCGCAATTTCTTCCTATCCTTGCTAATTCTTAACAAGCCCTACTTTATTCTTCTATATAACAAAATTCTGCTCAAAGATGCCTTTCTAGTTTTTATCAAAATAGAATGTTTATCTCTTCTTGTCAAAGCACTTGATATATCTACATACAGTGGTCAAAACTTTTGGGTCATTTATTAGAGACAATTGGTCATGGTTACACTCTTCGTTTTGGCCTGCCCCCACAGGTGTCATGCGAACATCCAACTATGGTTGTGTGCCAATCTCAACTTTAACTCATGATATTCAGAGGAGTTGTCTCTTGCATTTATATGTATGTATATATATATATATATATATATATATATTTATACTACGTTGATCTTGGAAACCCACCTTCGTTTTGGCTTGCTCCTATGGGTAACTACGAGCAGGCTCCTTTCACAACTAGACTCTTATCAGGTTGGGAACATTTTATTTTTTCCTTGCGCTGACATTAGAGTTTTGCATAAAAAATTTTTTTTCTTCAAAACAGAAAATGAACGCATTTTCTTAAATACTGCATATTCTTGATTTTATCTGCTTAGACCTTCCCCACCCCCAAATTTAAAGATGAGCAAGGTTCTCATTGCGTTGTTTTGATAGACTAGACAAACACTTAGAAGAAAAATTTCAAAAAGAAGGTTTTAGCAAAACTTTGAAAGATAAAGAGGTAAAGTACTACTAAACTAAGAATTAACTAAGTGTTAGTCAGAATTTACAAAGTATGGGAAATGTTTCTAAGTATAAAATATATTACATCATAGCAACGCAATGAAGAACACAAAAGTAAAAGATTCAGAACATTGCAAATAATGATAAAGGATAATAAGGAGGAAGGCACAGGCAAAAAGTGGAGTGAATATGTACTCATTGTAATGAATATTAACAAAGTATACAAATAGTTATAAATTAATGCAATACAAAATTGTGTGCCTGTACAAGAATCAAAGAATTTGATTAACTAATAAAAGAATAAATGAATTGAAAAGAATACATAATGGTCGCATAGATGAAAGAAAAAATTATGGGAGGATTATTGCTGCGGGGCTGGCGGGTCTGGAGGAGGATTTTGAGGTGGTGCTGGAGGAGCTTCTTCAAAATTTAAGTGCTGCCGGAGATGTGGAGGTACCATTGGACCATGAAGATATGCGGTGAGAAAGCTAAAGTACTCTTGATTACGCTCCGCAATCAGTCTCTGGTGCATATGGACCTTATAAATGTTGCGCTGCATGTTGATCAGTGCCTCTCTTGATGTGGTAGCACTGCATTGAATATCATCAATCTGCTCCATTACCACTTCAAATCTTTGGTTAAAGAAGTGTTGTTGTTGAGAGAAGAAGGATTTCATTTCTACTAACACAGCAGCCATAGAGGTGATAGAGGGTTGTGTCTGCGATGTCTCGCTAGCATCGTTTTGGGGTTGGGCAGAGGTGCCTTCACCCAAAACGTGGTCATCAACTTGCGGTGGTGGAATGGGGGGTTACAGTGATGATGCTGTTGGTGAAGGTGGGGCTGCTGGGTAAACAGGAGAGGAGGTTGAGACAAGGAGGAGATTGGTAAAATGTTCGTGTAGTGGAGAAAAAGGTTGTGCAGGTGGGCTAGGAGGACTCAGAGGGTGAATGACTAAGGGAAGAGGGTCCGCAAGTTCTAGATCTTGCGCTGGTGACTCTTGAACCCTTTCATTTCCCTTATATTCTCTGCGTCGTCTTTTTGGCCTGAGTCCTTGCAGCACATTCGAATCAATCGCAGGCTTCTTTGTTGGCAGCTCGGGGCAGTGTAGGGAGTCTTTGAAGAGTAGCCTCAAGATCTTGATGTTGATGAGGTCGTGGACTTCTGGCATGGGCTCCTCATCAATGCCTACGCCCATAGACAGGCACATACTTGAAACGATCCACGGGAAGAAGTACTGCCCTCGGATATGCCCCACCAATGATTTGATCTGCCTTGCGATCAATTGCCCTACGTCGATAGGAATGCCGCGTGCAATGCAGTATGCGGCCATGACCCGATCGCTTGATATAGTTCTGTCATGCATTGTTGGGATTAGCCGCTTTTTGACTAGGTAAGCCCAGAGCCTTCCCTCCGAAAGCAAGGACTTGGACTCCAGGGTGAGGATGCCTTTGAGTGAAACCGACCATTTCGTCCTGGTTGCGCTAATACCCTCAGCGCATCTTCCATTTGTTTCTCTGTGGGATCATCAATAATCTTGTTCCATGGTGCATCAGGGTTGTCCTTCATCTGATATATTTCGTTGATGTCCCTTGCACTGAAGGATACTATTTCTCTTTTAAAGGTAACCACATCCCTGTTTCCATGTAGACGCTTGCGATAGAAGTCCCACACCACCTGAGGCACAATGATGGATGGGCACTGGCAGAACATGTCCCACCCATGTTCCACAATCACGCTCATGATGAGGTCAGGTAGTGGTGTCGGTGCAGGATAGAAGCCCATCTCAATGAACATGTCATCGTTCTCCTTTCTTTTTGATGAACGCTTCCTGGCCAATGTGGGCTCGCTGCTCCCCGCAATCGCCTTGCCTTTTTCCTTAGTCAATGCAAGGTGAGCTGCTTGTCTTTGTTTCTTCTCTCGCTCTTTGCGTTGTTCCTTCTTCTCGCGCTCTACGAGTTCTTTTCCCTTTTTCTTCATTAAGCGCCACATATTAGCTTCACGCTTTTTCTCCTTCTCTTCCAACAATGTCCTCACCTCTTCCTACTTTTTCCTTCTCTATTATTCTTCTTCTTCTTGTTATTTCCTTGCAAAATCTTCTTCAAATTTCCCAGAGGCCAGCAACAGACGTTGTTCCTCCTCACGCCTCTGTATCCCTTCAAGTCTTGCAAGCTCATTATTGCTTCGCATTTCTTCGAACTTTAATCTTCGTCTTCTATTTCCTTCTACGATAATGAGCTTTCCCCTCTCCATCTTTTCTTGCTTCTCCTTCTCTTCTTTTCTTTTTCTTTCTTTTTCCTCCATTTCGATAATTAATCTTTGCAGGTCAATAGTGGACCCTTACAGTGCATTCTCCCTACGACGCCGTATCAGGGGGGCTTCTTCTGCTTCTTCTCCTTCATCGGTTGCAAGCATTTGTATTGTTTCAGGGTGTGCCGATTCCATCAACTGTGCCGTTTCCCCCCATCCTCCCTTACAGAGGTTGATTCTCCATCCTTCTGCAGGCTCGCAGCCCTCTGCTTTTCTTCTTCTGCTCTTTTTAGGCGCCTCTCTTCACGCTGGTGCATTTTCTTTTCTTCCTTCACCTTCTTCTTTCTTTCCTTCTTGGCCTCTTCATCTTTACATCATCCTTTTTCTCTTTGTTCTTTCTCTTCTTACGATGATGGGAAGATTCAGCCTCTCCCGCCTTTCTTCCGTTGTTTTTCGTCTTCTTCTTTTTCTTCTCAGCCACTTATGGTTGCGCCTCCCCTGCAACCTCTTCCATCGCAACGTCAGGGGTCTCGCTCTAGTTAACACATTCTTCTAGCCTTCTCTCGATATATCAGAACAATATCTTCACTTCTACTCTCACAGATGAAGATGTCGTCTAGCATGCCTTTGCTAAACGCAATTTATCTCTTTAACACAGATTAAATACTCGTTTAATTCATATTAACTACTAGGGGATTAAGAACACATCATGAAGAAAGCGATAAACGGAGGAATGAAAATAGACAGAAAAGTGGTGATGAAAGCGATCAAGACATTCAATATATCTATTTAGCATTTAATACATGGTGTGTGAATGCAGAGATAAAGAAGATGAACTACAATGATGAAAAGAGATAGAACAGATACAAATAGCGCAAACGTCTCGGCATCGATTTGGATAGAGATCTACTTGTCGGATTGGATGGATTGGATGGATGGATGAGCTTCCCTCTCAGGCTTGCTCAACCGGTAGCAGGGATCTGAGTAAAAGAGCTTCGCAACGGGGATCTGGCAGATGAACAATGAGACTCACCTCTCGGTCTTGCCTCTTCTTCTTCTCGAATTTCTTCAGTTTAACACTCAGCTCAGCCTTTTTCTCAATATAATAGCAACAATTAGCCCCGTATCGAGTAACCTCTTTTTCTGTGAATTCTATGGTGTATTTATAGGTGAAGATCTTTGACTTTGGCCTTGTGGTCCCCACTTGTTAGGGAAATTCCGAAGATGGAGGGATATTATTCCTTCTGTTATGCAATCAGACCATCAAATCTGCGTTGTACACGTGTCACAATCCCCCGCTTTTGTGTTGCTCAGCTACATCTTTCGATCGAGTGTTTGCATACGGTGTTGTTTTTATTACCGCATGCGGTTGAAAGTCAGCTCTGGATCGACTGTCGCATTGCGCCGTCATTGCGTTAATCGTCTTTTCAGTGTTGATTGACGGGCGCAATGTGACAGAAATGCATTGATAAGTTCTTCTTGAGCCTTGATCGCAAACGGTGACTTGGTTTCCTACAAAACAGAGTAGAAATCTCCTTTTCTTCCATCTTAACGATGTTAGTGGATGTAATTGCGATAATTCATAATTATTGTATTTTTAAGCTAATTTCCATACAATTGGCGCATATTTAATCTCTTTTGGCCGCAATATCTAGGTAAGGTAGTACAAATAGCTTATATTTCAACAAGTTATCAGCAACCTTCTTGAGCAGATATTTGCGAGTGCAAATCACTGCATAGCCTTGCGATAACACAATCTTTTGCTGCGCTCAGCCGTTGATTTCTTTGGATCGCATTTTCCACCTTGCATCAACACAAAATCTGCACAAAAATACATAAGTTAATTGTTTTAATGCGATGGACGCATGCGACAACAATATTATGAATTTAATGCTTTTAGGACGCAATCTTACATATTTTATCAATGCAAACCTGCATTGTTTAATAACTTAGCACTGTAATAATGTGCAGTTTTGCCCGTTATCACACCCCCAAATTTAAACAATGCTTGTCCTCAAGCATAAGCTAAAGATTTTCTTTAGAAAGTCGACCGCAATCTCATTTCCTAGATTTCTCAAGGATGCCTCATTCAAATCCTATATACCAAATTTCTTTTAATTCTTATTTAGGTCTCTTCTTAAAATATTTCTAAAATTTAGGGACTGCAAGTTTAACCATAAAAAAGACTTTACTAGACTCCAGGACATCGCATGTTTTTTTTCAAAAAAAACTTTTTCACTGGGGTCTTAAATGATTTTTATCCTTGCGTATTTTAGACATTATTGTTTATTTTTTCTCTGACCTTGCACTGATCCAAGTGCCTCGCCTTCGTTTTGGCTTGCCCCCACGTGTGTCATGCGGACATCCAACTATGAGCAAGGCGCTTTTTCTCAAACTAAACTCATGCCCATTTGGCAGTGGAGTTGCAGTCATTTATTTATGCGTTGATCACGATTCCTACCTTCGTTTTGGCTTGCCCCCACGTGTGTCATGCGGACATCCAACTACGAGCAAGATCCGATCGCAACGTTATAATTTTTTTTTAGATAAGGCTAAAAATAGCAAGGTCAAAAATGAATACCACACCCTCAAATTTAAAATGCGGCAATGTCCTCATTGTCAAAAGATTGAAAGAAGTCATGCAATATTCTTAGGAGGTTTCATAAAAGGTCAGTTTGAAAGAAAACTAGCAGACCACTAACTTCTAGAAATATTTCATGAGGTGACTATCCTAAAATTAAGTTGACTCTAGTGTATAAGAAAAAAATAGAAGCATGCATTTCATCATTGAAATCATAATTGGCAAAGAGAAATCATGCGGTGACTTACAAAATTGATCAATGTTAAATGATTGCGGTAGCCAGAGGATGCGGTGATAAAATTTTCAAAATTAAAGTGCGATGCGATCGTGCGAAATTTGGAATAAAGTCAAGGAAAGATACAACCCCCAAATTTGCGTTGTCGCCCGCATTATTTGTTGATGAATCCTGATTTGCGGTGATCTACTTTCTTTGGATTGCGGTGACGAAATTAAATAGTTGCATCTTCGTGTAGCACCTCTGCAATCGATCACCTCGATCATTGCAAGAAAACATTGAGAGGGTCAAATAATATTAAAAAAACAGAGTTAACAAAATCGCTTACCGCGATCGTTTAGCATGATCGCATTATTATTTTTCTCCTTTTTTTTTCTGAATATATAAAGACAAAGATACTATAGCGATTAAAAGACATGTGATAAAAGTTCATGAAGCAGTGGTACAAAAAGGATATTTCAAAAGGAATGCGTCCCTGATGAGTTTGAGTTGCATAGTAACATAGGGACAGCTTATTTTGTGGTTCAAGCTAGACTTTTTATGTGCACGACGGCTTTTTCTTCTTTTCTCGGTCTTCTGGAATCTTCTTAATCTAGAGCTTTTCCCTGTTAATGTTCATCACAATCTCCCCCTTGCACACATCAATTTGAGCGCGATCGGTTGAAAGGAATGGTCGTCCCAATATGATGGGCGCATCTTCGTCTACTTTATAATACAAAATGATGAAGTCTGCCGGCAAGATGAATTTATCAATTGAGATTGCGACATCTTTCAACTCTCCTTCAGGATGTATTCGGGATTTGTCCGTAAGTAAGAGATTCTCTGTCGTGGGCATGAGTTTGCCCATATTCAATTGTTTGAAGATTGATAGCAGCATTACGTTTATACTCGCCCCAAGATCGAATAATGCTTTGCCACTGTAGACCCCTCCAATGGAGCATGGTATCGTGAAGATTCCTGGGTCGCACATTTTTGGTAAGATCATAGAATTTTGCATTACTGCCACTGTTGCGATCTTTCCTTCATCATTCTATTTCTTTTTCAATCTTTGCAGGAATGGTGGTAGTTGGACTTCTTCTATTTCGTGTTCTAAAGGCTCAAGGCTGAATGCGACTTCAGGGTTCATCTTCTCGAGCTTTTCCGAATTATAAATCAACGGGTCCTCGGTTATTATCGCATTCAAGTTGGTCGTGATGGGTTCCTCCCCTACTTCCGCAATCATTTTGTCGCTTAGCAAGGAGACTACTAAACATTATTCCTTCCTTGTACCCCTAGCGTTGCGAGGAAGCTCAGTTGAGCTCGACAAAGCCCCTAGCAGTCTATTTTTGAGCTCGCCTACAATTTGTCCCATCTGAATTTCGAGATTTCGGATGGACGCTGCTTGATTCTGAAGCACTGATTTGTTCTTCTCAATGTACTGCTTCAACAAGCTCTCTAAGGACGAAGATTGCGGTGTCTGCGAGCTGCTGGCTTGGTTATGCGTTGGACCGTTTGTTCACGGGAAAAATCCGAGTGGTCTTTCTTTTTGTGCCACTGGTTGAAAGCTTTGTTGTTGATTTTTTCACGCAAAATTTGGGTGGTTTCTCTACCCGGGGTTGTATGTATTGGAATAGGGGTTATTCTTTATGAAGCATACTGACTGCAGATTTTCTGGGCATTCTTCCATCGAATGAGCGTCTCCATAGATTACACAACTTGTGGTCGTTTGAGAAATTGTGTTGACCTGCCCTTTTTTCGCTCCCGTGCTATTATTGCGATGCCTTGTATCAAACTCATCATCGCAGTCATTTGGTTCTAAAGGGGTGCGATGGCCCCATTGTTCACGTCACTATCTTTAATTCTTAATCTTTGATCGCTTTCTCGCCAGTCCTCGTGATTTTTGGAAATGCGATCAAGTATATTTTTGGCCTCCTCATATGTTTTGTCAAGCGAACCACTAGCTGTTGTCGCATTGGCAGTGGTCTGTGAAGCAGGGTTCAGTCCTTGGTAAAAAATCTCCATCTGCAAGCAGTCTGGTAAGCCGTTATGTGGATAGCCTTTTACCAGCCTCTTAAACCTCGCCCAAGAATTGATGAGCGATTCGTTAGTTTCTTGCTCAAAATTAGTTATTAATTACCACATAACCAAAATAGCCAGAGCCCACCACTCTTGGGTTCTCACCCTAAGAATACCAAGGAAACATTCGTGGTAGTGTTCATTCTTGTTCGAGGTTAATCTTGAAGAAAGTCTTCAAGTTGTTCGTGAACTGTTCGAGGGAAAACATGAAGAAAGGTCTTCAAAGGTGAGGTTTCTTGAAACCCTTTCTAAAGCATGTTGTAATTTATAATTAAATGCATATCTTGCTACTTATTTACTTCTTCGACTCAAGATTCTCTCCGTTAGAGTTCCTTCATGAAATCCACTAAAAATTCTCAACACCTAGTTGCCTTAATTGTTTTGAACATCTTTCCAATTGTAAGTTTTTTTTTTTTTTTTTTTTTTTTCTGAAACATCATATGAGATTTGGAGAGCTCATAAAAGTTATTTATGATATGTAAAAAAATGTTTACATAGTTCAGAAATCTGAAAGAAATCAACACATATGTTAGTGTCGAAACCTTGAGTATTGGAATACCGTTCAAATAGCATGTCTATTTGTAGGCAACCCAAAAGTTGTATATTTTTTTCCAAGAAGATAAAAATCAAGTGTTTGTATTGACAAATATTAAATTTTTCCTAGAAAAGTATATGAGATCACCATGTATTATTTAGTTTCCATAAAAACCAAAGTGTATATCAATAAAGAGTTATTGATTAAAACTGATACTGTAACAAAAGTTGTTTAGATAGGTCAGATGCATCTTACTCAAAGAGTTGAGGGTACCTCGATATAGTGGGAAGAATGTATGACAGCCTAGCCATTATTGGGTTTAGTAGAAACTCAAGTCTCGGTGACGGTATCGAGAAACAAAGAGTTGTGAAAATAATATGCATTCCCTATATAGTTTAATGAGAAATCCATAGTATAACTAAAATGTTTATAGCAATCCTCTTGGCTAAAGTGGTTGAGGATTACCTAGTGCGACTAGGATTACGAGTTAAATAACCTAGGGCGAGTGGGAGAAAAACTCATGGGTATGTGATACCTAAGGATGGGTATGTGATACCTAAGGATGGGTATGTGATACCTAAAAGAAATATCATGGGTTTGTGATGCCCTAGTTTATTGTATTTCTCTGTAAAACTCAAAAACTCAACATTAGATATTTATATATGTGTTACCACTGGAGTTTAGTCCAAGTGGGAGTTTGTTGGGTTTTATGTCCTAAAATTCATGGATTGTAAACAATAAAACTTATTATGAAATTTAAATAAAATTGTTATTGAATATATGAATTGTTTATTTTGTTTTAGAAATAAATCCAATAAACTAAAAGATCCATGACTATTAGATGATACTTGAACTTTATGTGGAGACATAAAAGTGGATCAGGTTCGAGTAAATAGTCAAAATGGTCTATAGTATATGAATAAAGTTGGGTGCCTTATTCTGGTAACACTATCGGTTGCGGCTCACTCTGTAGTTGTTACAAGGTGTTGTAAAGTGCTACAGAAAAAGTGATCCTAATTGGTACATGTGATGACATGAGGAGTGGGGGTGTCCTGTGCAATGGGTTTGCAAAAGATCGGACCAAGAAATAAGTCACTCCTACTTTATAACGTTGTTTACTGTTTAAGACCGACTATTTTAAAACGATGACCTAGGTAACTCTACCTTAATTCTGAGCTAACTATAAACTCCCGTTTATTTGGGATTATCCTTAGATTTGTATAGGTGAGGGTCAACTCAACAGCGCCGGCTCAATAAGCCTCCATTTCAAGGGTAAGACCGAGTAGATAGCTGGAAACATAGGGTAAAAGAAGGAATTCACTCCTACCAAATATTTTATCATCATAACTTATTTTGTTAGGACTAATATTAGGGATAGTAGAGAGGTTATTCCCTCAATGGCCCGAGAGGGACTCGATTTGATGATTGGATCACAAATCAATTATTCATTAGAGGATCAGTGGGACTTAAGGAATAAGAGATAATCTCGGGGGTGAAACAATCTTTTGATCCCGTCGTTATTACAAACAACTTGTGAAGGGTTAACTTACTAATCATGGTTATATCGAGTAGATATCTACAGTGAGGGAAGTGCAACTATAGGCTTTAATGGAGAGATCCAGTAGTTAACGAATGAGGGTTAATTCGGTATAAAGAGTTTAGCCAATTAATCTCGGGTCGTTGTAACCCATGATCTGTAGGCCTACTAGATCCTCTTACTAGCTCACAAATGTATTAGCCTTAGAGTAGTGTGATAAGTTGATTTGAAACGTTCAGATTAGAATTAAGGGAATTAGTAATTATATATGTTATAATTATACTTTAATTTTGGAATTAAAAAAAATTGGAGAATAAATTAATATTTAAATATGATTTAAATATGAAATTCATGGATAAGAATTCATGGTAATGGAATTAGTGACGAATTAATTTAATATTTGATATTAAATTAATAAAAATAATAAAATTGTTTAATTAATTTATTAATTTTATTAGAAACTTAAGTATTGAATTAATTTTATAAAATTAATAAAATTTCTATTTTTTAATTGAAAAGAATTTTGATTTTGGAAATCAAATTTTAAATAAAATAAAAATTGGAAAAAAAAAAAAGAAAGGGGAAAATCCCAAACTTTTGGGGTTTTCCCACTTTCTTTGAAGTAAGTTAGTCACATTCCATAAACTCTTCCAACCCAATTTCTCAAGCATGAGCTATAATTCATTCAGGAAATCCATTAGCATAAAATTCATGCTATAATAAATCAAATTGGAGTGGAAATCGGGCATGCATCAAAGGTGTTTTAGCTGGAAGTTTCAAGATTGAAAATTGGGTTTTTAGTTGAAAAACCAGAACCTCCTCTCCTTTCTTCCCTAATTCAAGCTTATTTTGAGTCCCACAACTCAATCTAAAGCACCAAGAGGATAATAGGGAAGACCTTGTGGTGGTTCACATCCATAGGAAGGGAGAATTGCAGCTGGAAAGTGATTCATGGGTATCTTCAAAGGTTAGTGTTGAAAACCACTTTTTAGTTTATGAGCATGCTGTTTTTGGAGCCAAAAATAATGAATTATAATGCGTATGATCCTATTTTGCTTCCGTTACTTGCTTCCTTAATCTAACATTTACAACAATTGTAACAACTACAAAGCGGGTCTTATTCGTAATGTCACCAGGATAAGGTACCCAATCTTATCCATCTACTACAGACCGTTTAGCTTATAACTTAAACATGATCCACTTATATGTCTCTACATACATATTTAAGTTAGAAGATAACCTTGGATCTTAGTTTATTGATTTTTGTGGGTTAATGTAACTAAATGTTAAATAAAATAGCTCTTATTTTATTAGATAAATAAACTGTTCGTACAATACAATTACAAACTATAAAACCATGAGATTTAGAGCATCAACACATAACTCACTCAAGCTTGAGGTTGAGTCATATATGATCGTCCTATAAAATGCTAATCTTTTCAATCAACGGTGTTATAAAGAGAAATCAATCATTTCGCGGTCCAGTCTTATACAAATTCTTTGTATACAATACCTCCACTGACATGTCTCCACATGAATAATTAGGATCAAATCGTTTGTAAAACTTTACAACTCTTGTAACAATTACAAAGTGGGTTGTATCTATAGTGTCACCAAGATAATGCACACAACCTTATCCATATATTACAGACTATTTATGTTATTACATGAACATGATCCACCTTGGATCTTTCTTTAATGGATAATTGCATACATAACATAATCAGCCATTATTTCAAATAATATATTAACTACGAGGCTTTAGAGTATAAATCCAAACACAAGTAATAACCTAAATGAGTTGTAGTATATGGATAAGATCGAGTGTTTTATCCTGATGACACATTGGATACGACCCACTTTTTAAATGTTACAAGAGTTTTAAATATTACAAACGATGTGATCCAGATCGTTCATATAAAGGCATGTGAGTGGAAGTATCCTAAACAAAGTGTTTGTATAAGATCGGACCGCGAAATATTTAATCACTCTTTGTAACAATGTTTGACTGAAGAGAGTAATATTTCATATAATGATCATGATAAAGTTGACATTCAACAAACGAAAGCAATTAAGGATCTAAGCACTCTAACTACATCAATTTTAGTTAATTAGCATGCATGTTCATAGTTTTAGTATATTAGGGTTTCAAGTGAATACTTTTAATGATTCTCCCAAATTGATTGGATTTACCTCGAGTTTCTTCTTCAATCTCTGTAGTAGACCATTGTAAGTATCTTCTCTACTAATCTCAAGCCTTAGATTAGAGTATGGTCTTCAAATTGAAGGGAATTTGAAGTGGCTTTGAGAGTTGAGGTTGAGAGGAAAAACTAATTTTTCTTTTCTCTAATTTTTAGATTGCATGACTCCTCAATCTGATCTAAAACTTCAACACATAGAAGAAGATCATGCAACTGAAATTAAACATGAAGTGGCTATTTCATATTCCATTTAATCTTAGTGGCTTGTGGTGTTATTGATAGTAGAATAAGTGGGATGATCCCACTTTCAATATTTTTCATTTTTTCCAATAATTAATTGAAAAATATAAAACTTGTCTAAAAAAATGATTTTCAAAATCAATTTAATTTAAATATGAATTTCATAAATCTAAAAGTCAATTGATCCAATTTTATAGTTGTGAAGTTCATAAATTAAAAATCTAATAATTACTAAATTGGAAAATTAATTAAACTAATTTAATTAATTTAATTTAATATCAAATATTAAATTGATATAACACCTCATTAAATATTTAAATCATATTTAAATATTGTCAACTCTCTAAAATCGTAATATTTAATTCTATAATTAAACATCAATTATATTAAATATAATAATCCAAACCCTAAATGTAACATCCCAATTTCAGGAAAATTTAAGTTAATTATCTAAAATTATTGAGTTTAAATTTCTCTTTCATTTGAAAAATTGGGATTAAATTGAAATAATTTAAAAACTTTTATTGGTTAAATTGAATTTAATTGATTAGATATTCGAACTCATTATCTTGAAAATATTGAATTTTGCTTCCCTTTGATTTTGGATTTTAGGGCCAACTTAAAAAAAATAAATTAAAAGAGATAATTAATATCATGTGGTTTTGGAAGGATGTAATTTGTATCAATGGATCTTATGCCCTTTATTTTTGGTTTTTGAAGCCTAAATTAAGATGATTTGGAAAGTTAATTGATTTATAAATTTAATAGAATCTTTGGAGATTTTGAAGATACTGTGATAAAATATTTTATTTATCTTTTCAAAATTTGAAAAAAATAAAAGAATTGAGTTTTTTTTTTTCGAAATTAAATGAGAGTGAAAAGAGGCCAAGAATTGGGAGAAAGCAATTCGATTTTTCAGCGACAGTTTCCACAAAATTGTCGATTTTCAGAGTTTGAACCATTGGATCGTGGTCAAATTTGGTCAATCTGTTCGAGACATAGAATTTAATTTTGAATGGTTGAATCGTTGTTTGAAGTGTTAGTTTGTTCGTAATCGCTGCTGAATAAAATCTGTAAAACTACAAATTCCCCTTCTCTCTCACTCTCGCAAACCCTCCTCATGCAAGACCCTCACTACCAGCCGCTGACCTAAACAATTTATATCGTCCGACAGCAATACCCGCTGCCTATCTATGGTAGCCATGAGCCGACGCGCCATCAGCACCAATGCCACATCTTTGCCGAAATCTTGAGAAAAATCTTGGGTAAGACTTATTTTTCCTTATAATTTGGGAGGTGAAATTCACTCATTTGATTTTGGATTAAATTAGTAACCTCTCTTTGGTGTGAAACTTAGATTCAAGATTTGGAAGTTTTGAGGCATTGACCATCAAGCTAGAGACCATTTTTCATTTTGCAGAAAATTGGTAAAGATCAGTAAGTTTTGGGTAAGAGCGGTTGTGTTTAGAAGGTTCTCGGTTGCCCATTAAATTTTGGTTTTCTTTTTGGTTGATGTCGATTATATTTGGAATTTAGATCCAAGATTGGAGTACTTCAGAGTGCGCAATGTGCTGTCCAGCGGATTCGAGTTCGTTTGGAAAGTAGTTTGTATTTTGAAGGTTCTAAGTCGTCATCCATTGAGTTTTAAAATATGCTAAGAGGAGATTTTGGAGTCGAAATCCTACGAGTTTCTGTTGATCAAGTTTCGTTTGGGAGACTCAATTTAGGACTTATTTGGTTGGAGATCATTACTTCGAGGTAAGTAATCTTACTACTGGAACTGCCCATGGGCCAGACACTGGATGTATGCTAGTATGATGGATGAATGTTATGGTAGAATGACAGCATGATGATTTGATAGTTTAGTATAACCGATGTATGTTCTTGCTTGAGGATCTGAAAGATATATTTGTGCACATACATACTTGAATGCTAGCATGAGATGGTATTTGATTTCATGAGGTTATATGTGATCTGTGGATATTCAGGCATGTGTGTATGTTGTAGAGCCATGATGTTGAGGCATATATGTATGTAATAGAACCATATTGTGATAATTATGGTGTCGAGCCTCTGATAGTGATTTTACTGATTAGTTAGAATGCCCACTAAGTTTGTGTTTCCTTCGAAATTCACCAGTTATTGTGTTTCCTTCGGGATTCACCAGTTTGTGTTTCCTTCGAAATTCACCAGTTATTGTGTTTCCTTCGGGATTCACTAGTTTGTGTTTCCTTCGAAATTCACTAGTTTGTGTTTCCTTCGGGATTCACCAGTTATTGTGTCTCCTTCAAGATTCACCAGCTTGTGTTTCCTTTGGGATTCATCAGTTCGTGTTTCCTTCAGAATTCACCAGTTCATGTTTCCT
This sequence comes from Benincasa hispida, assembly GCF_027475165.1. Classification (NCBI taxonomy): domain Eukaryota; kingdom Viridiplantae; phylum Streptophyta; class Magnoliopsida; order Cucurbitales; family Cucurbitaceae; genus Benincasa; species Benincasa hispida. The sequence goes on along the minus strand of NC_143479.1, from coordinate 57,200,598 downwards.
TCGGGATTCACCAGTTATTATGTCTCTTTCTGGATTCACCAGTTATTGTGTTTCCTTCGGGATTCAACAGTTTGCGTTTCCTTCGGTATTCACAAGTTTGTATTTCCTTTGGGATTCACCAGTTATTATGTCTCCTTCAGAATTCACCAGTTTGTGTTTCCTTCGGGATTTACCAGTTATTGTGTTTCCTTCGGGATTCACCAGTTTGTGTTTCCTACGGGATTCACCAGTTATTGTGTTTCCTTCGAGATTCACCAGTTTGTGTTTCCTTTGGGATTCACCAGTTTTTGTTTCCTTCGGGATTCATGATAACCGGCAGAAATGCACGTTATCATAGTGCTAAATTCTTAAACAATGTTGGATTGCGTTGATGAAATATGTTACTTTGCATCCATTATGCATCAATTTTGTAATATTTTGGTCGCATGCATCCAACGCATTAGAACAATTGATTTTTTTTATTTTTGTGCAGAATATGTGTTAACATAATGTAAAGATTGCGATCATAAGAATTCATTGGTCAAGCGCAACTTCACCGCAAGTCTTTGCGTTGATCGTGCTCGCAAACATTGGCCCAAGAAGAATCGCCGCAACTTGGTCAACGGAACATGGTGGGTGCATCCGGGTGAAAGGATAATTAAGAGCGATGGGACAGAAAGCTGATGACAGCCGAATCCAAATTAAGTTGACAGCCGATAACAGTCACAAAGTACATTTAGCTTTAGTGGTGATAATTATTCGGCACATCAATCAAGAATTAAAGCTATCCCATCTATACAACCAAGAGAGAGAAACCGCATTTCACCATGGATGCTCTATAAATACCAAGGGCATTCTTCAGAGAAGGGGTTAACAAGTTGATCAGTTCACATGTCTTTGTTCTTAGTATTTTTTTTTTTCATTTTATGGCAGACGCAAGGGAGAAAGTTGTACTGGTAGATCGTTCTGATAAGCTTGGAAGAGCGCCGGAAGCTCCAAGGACAGAGAGAGTGCCGACGCCTGCGGAAGCGGGAACATCTTTAGATCAAAATAGAGATTTCAGTGTAAAAAGCCTCGGTCAACAAGGAATCACTACCGGCTCTCTACCTTTAACTTCCATTATCATTTTGTACTCAACTCATTTATGAAAATGGAATTTCTTTCTCTATATTTGTTCACTCTCTGTTATTCACGCATGAGTAGTTAAATCAGTTGAATGGGAGAAGCATTTAGCTAGCACAACTAAGGAATCTTCATTCTTTGCGATTATCTTGTTTATGTATGCTTCATTCGTCTATTAAGGATAATCGAATGATAGGATCTAGGCTTGGGAAGGTCAGGTCAGAATCTAGGCTCATGAGAGTCAGATTAGAACACATAATACGAGAGATAGGCGCTTAGGAATGAGCACTATTTGTTATCAATGCATCGCATGCATCCTAGAGATAGGATATGATTGTATGCGGTCACCTTGTTTTCATGCATTTTGCATCATCGCATAGGACAAGAGTAGAGACTTAGGGATGAGCTCTATGGACATTTTGCATTCAACACATACGTCCTAGATTTAGGAGCATCGCATTTACATTGGAAAATGACTTGCTGTGCATGGTTGTAACATGATCGCATAGTCTGACGCATTCCCAAGTAACGCTAGCTAAAGATCTTCTCAACTCGTTCATCGCATGCTCATTGCATCTATCAACGCAACTGTCTTTTCTCAACTCCGCTGCATTTGTTTATTTCTTTTTCATCAACGCAAACAACAAACCCAACTCTTTATTTATTTATCCAGTTACCGCAAAGTCTTTACATAAATTACCAACGCAATCTGTTTTCACAAGTCCCTGTGTTCGACCCTGGACTTACCAGGAAATTCAGAGGAATTTACACTTGGATTTCGCTGGGGAAACTTGAGTGCACAACACAATTCCATCAACGCATAACATCCATATTTCCACTTCATAAATACAAGCATCAATTCACCAGTTATTGTGTCTCCTTCGAGATTCACCAATTTGTGTTTCCTTCGGGATTCACCAGTTATTGTGTTTCCTTCGGAATTCACCAGAGGTAGTGGGCATATTTAGCTATAGTAGTATAGAACTCAGTTTTTCATGTATGTATGTATCCCATGAGGACTAGGACAGTTTATATGTTCCACCAGAGGTAGGCATCTAGAGGACATAGATGCCTAATCTGACCATAGTAGTGGGGTTACTTACTGAGTATTTTATATTCATTCTTTCTCATGTTGTTGTTTCAGGTAAAGGTAGAGATGCACCAGCGACGACAAGCGGAATTCATGATCGAACCACTGAGACTAGTTTTATGCTTCCGCTCATGAGATTAAGATTTCTTTTCATGTTTTTCTTCTTTTAGTTTTAATGTTTAATACTTACTATTAAGATCGTTTTCAGACTTATTTATTATCATTTATGATTTATGGGTACCCTACTGTTGTTTTTAATGTTTGAATTTAATGAAAGTCTTTTGAACTTACCTTATTTAATTAGCATTTATTTCACCATAACAGAGTTTCGTTTTAAGCTCTATGCATGCATGTATTTAGTAACGGCCTAACTTAAGTCCTAGGGTGTCGGGTCATTACACTAAACCCAGTTTTAACATTTCAAATTCTCCCAACACATTATTCCAAGGTTTAATCCTTTTACGAGCTAGTAGAGGTACCTGATGAATCTACAGATCATGAGCTCCAACGATTGAGATTAATTGGCTAAACACTTTAAACTGAATTAATCGATATTCGTTAACTACTGAGACATACCAGTATAGCTCAATAGTTGCACTCTCCTCACTGTAGATATATTTCTATCCACTTGATTTAACCATAATCAATAAGTCAACCTTCTTAGGTCGTTCATATTTATAGTTAGGTCAAATTATCGTTTTATCCCTGTAATACATCTTACTCATTAAGTCTCCACTGATCCTCTAATGAACAATTGGGTTATGGTCCTACCAATAAACCGAATTCCTCTCGGTCAGGAGAGGGTGGGGCCTCTTTGTTCAAGACCAAGAGTCAGTACTTAAGGGAACAACCTATTTGTTAACCCTAAAACGGGTAAGAGAGAATTTCGTCTTGTAAAACTATATCCCCGACTATCTATCCGGTCTTACCCCTAAAATGGAAGGCCTATTAAGTGGTGATGTTGAACCACTCTCACCTATGAAGATTAAAGGATAATCTAAAATAAATAGGAGTTCATAGTTAGCTAAAGATTGAGATCGAGTTACCTTAGGTCATCGACTTGATATAGTCAGTTTTAATAGTAAACAGTTTTTATAAAGAAAAAGTGACTGTTTTGTGGTCTGGTCTTATGTAAACCATCTATTGTATAGGATGCCCCCACTCACATGTTTCTACATGAACAATTTTGAAATCACATTGTTTGTATCAATATACAAAGCGGGTTGCATCTATAGTATCTCTAGGATAAGGTACCCAACCTTATCCATATACTTATAGACCTTTTTTGCTATATACTAAAACTTGATCCTCTTTTATGTCTCTACATAAAGTTTAAGTATTCATGTTATATCCATGGGTTAGTTTATTAACTTAAGTAATGAATACAATTCAATAACATCTTTATTAAAAGAAATCTCAATAATATCTTTATTGTGAATAGAATATGTTTGAAGTTTACAAACTGTGAGATTCAAGACATTCCCAACAGATCATTTATAACTCGATCCCAATCTCGAATGAGTTATAAACTTCTATCTATGAGGGCAATCCTTTGATTTATATAAGTGAGAGTGGATCGAGTCGACGGCTCAATATGCCTACCATTTTGGGATTTGTCTGAGTAGAGAGCTAGGAACATAGCTACACAAGATGAAGTTCACTCATTCCCCTTTTTAGGGTAAGTAGATGAATTGCTCCCTCAAGTGCTGATTTCGGATCCTGAACAATGAGATCTCACCCTCTCATTGGCCCGAGAGGGATTTAGTGTATGGTTGGACTATAAACTGATTATTCATTAGAAGGATCAGTGGTACTTCTACTTAAGGAGTAGGAGGTAATTACAGGGGTACAAAGGTAATTTGACCCAACTATAATTACAAGAAATTTTTTTGAAGAGTCGATTTACAGGAAATGATTATATCCATAGACACATAAATATATCTACAGTACAAAAAGTGTAGTTATGGGTACGGTTAATGAATATTGATTTATTTCATTAATAATTTAATTAATTAATCTCAAACCATTGGGCCTTCTAATCGGTAAGTCCATTAGGTCTCCCTGCTAGGTCATTGAGGGTAGAACAAAGATTAATTTGATTTGGAAGAATTTGAATTATTCAAATTACAAGGGAATATATGTTAATTGTGTTGGTGATTGTGTCTTAAATCTCGTGTTTTGTAATGTATAAATAAGATCCATTTATTTAATAAAATAAAGAGTTGTTTTATTTGACCATTAGAATTGTGTCAATCCATAAATTAAGATCCAAGGTCATTTTATGTAACTTGAACAGTATGTGGTAGACACACAGGTGAATCATGTTCAAGTAATAATCTAAAGGGTCTGTAGTATATAGATAAAATGGTTGTTTCATGACCCACTTTGTAATTGTTAGAAGAATTATAAGCGAATTTATGTTAATTGTAACATCTAAATTGTGGCGTGTTGGTAATTCCTACACAACCAAAGTTTCAAATTGTTAGTGGTCTAGTTTAAAGCTCAATAATTTGAAACTTAATAAAATACACCATAAACATAGAGTTTGTTAACCTTCCAATATGATAGATCAAAGAAAATTGATCATTTCTTCCACCTATAATTTGAGGATTCTTTACTACTCTTGCTCTTTCTCTGTTCACCTTTTCCCCAACAATTTTCAAAATTTTCAAGTTGGGCATAAATTGCACTACTTGTTACAATTTTGGGAGGTAACTCTTCTTCTATTTTTCTATCAAACCATGTTTTTTTTCTCCAATATGGGTGTGGCCTTGATAAAAATCATCTATGGCTTATATATGCAAACATTTTACTATGTTTTAACCAATAAGAATGAGTATTGTCCCCACAAATTGGACATGTATGTTTAACTTTGTGGTGCATTTAGCGAGATTCCCATTTGCTAGAAAATCATTTATATCTTAAATTGAAATGTGTGTTAATTATAATATCATAGACTTGTACTCCTTTCTATGGTTGTTGTAAATTTTCCACAAGTGATTGTAGATAGACATCAATACCATTTCCTGGTTGTCTAGAGCCAAGAATCAACAATGTCAACATTATGTTTTCTTTTTCATACATAAGCAAAGAGGGAAGTTGTATGTAACGAGCATGACCGGCCAACAACTATATCGATTACTCAAATTGGAGGATGGATTACATCCATCTGTAGCAAGGTCTAACCTAAGATTACAGAAATCTAAAACTTAAGCCCCTTTTGATCATTGTTTCCCATGTAACAGAGTTAACTAGATGTCGAACTTTTCCATATGTGCTTTTATGGTTAGAATGCCAACGTAAACTTTCACTCACTTTATTTATTTTGAACATTCTTTTAAGTCATGGAATATTAGGAAAATATCTTAAAACCTTTGTAGGTACACCTTGTTTGATTTGATTTGTTGTTCATCAATCTTCCATCTTGAAGTCGCACAATGAGGACGACTATATAACTGTTCATTCTCATTTCTAAATGGGCAACAATCCTTAACACATGCATGAATTTTTTGGTAGCCTAATCAAATTCCTTGAATAATTTTCTAATTTCGTAAATAGATCTTGGAATGACATTATCTACTGAGAGCATGTCATACAAGAGCTCCAAAAAGGCTAGTGAAACTTGCATCTGACCAACCATTAAAAGTTTTTAATCTATACAGTGTTACAACTGTTGACATCTTTGTATATTTTGTACAATTTCGTACAGTGGAATAGTTACCTCTGCGATCTTTTGAGAAAAATTATCTTTCGTCCTTGATGTAAAATGATCAATGTTGTCCTCTTCTCCCATATATGTGTTCTTATAGAAGTTGGTTGTTTCAAACATAAAAGAATCATCAACTTCATCCCCGACTTCGTTCACCTCACATACTTCTTCATTATGATACTAAATATTATATGTAGGGTCCATTCCCTTAATGTCGAAGTGCTCATATATGATTCGGAGATCACAATGTCTCATATTTCTATATTCTTTACACAGACATAAGACTTTATTGGCATTTGATTTTCTTTTCTTCACTTCTTGTAGAAAGTTACATGCTTCTTCCATATACTCATTAGTAGCACTATTAAACAAAGTCAATTATGTTTAATATACGTCAGGTTAACTTAAAAACTAATAGGTAGTTACTTTCATACCGATTTAGATGCACCCATTCTTTGTTGAACATTTTCAAGGTGTTAGTAATCTTAATTAGATGATCAATTCAACCCTCAATGACTTAGTCAACAAGCACTATTTGAGAAAAGAGAGAATCAATTTTCACAGAGAGTATGCTCTATGTCAATTGTTGTTAGGATACTTTAGCAAAGTGAAGGCTATTCAATTCCATATTGCAAGTATTCTTTTGCCCAGTATTCATGTCTTTAGTATATTTGTTTTCTACAAGCTCTCAAGATATAAGCTACGTTTGGATGTGCTTTTGGTATGTTGAAACTACATATCACCAAAACTCATCAAGTTTCTGGACAAAGTATGTGTTTAACATGTCTTTAAAGTCTATCAGAGATTACTAAAATTGTTCATTTAAGAATTTGTAATGTTGGAAGATCCTATCATGATTTAAAACTTAAGGCATGATTATACCTTGAGACTAGAACAATTAAAAGGTTGTTTGAAAATAACTCAATAAGTAAAAGGGAAAATTGAAAAAACTACTCCTAGACTAAACTATGGTAGTAGATGCAATTACATAAAACTTTGTTACTGCAACAAACAAAAAAGAAATTGACCAACATTCTTTGAACTCTCCATAAGAAGAAATGGAATAATGTAAGGAAAATGAAAATGAAAGTAAACAACAATTAACCTATCAAAATTTAACAAATTCATAGAACTTATAAATATAGCCACAAAACTTTGTTAAACTTCAAATCTTATAAACATAAGTACAATTCAACTCACCAAATTAATACAAACAATTAAATTCATCAAGACTTCACTTACATAACAATTAATGTTACCTAACAAAACATGAACACCAACTAAACTCATAAAAAATGCACAAAAAAACTTGCAAAACTTAGCATAAGCCCCAGCTACTAAACTCATTAAAGATTAAGAACCGACATTTTGAATATCATTACCGATTAAACCTCAAACCATATCAAACATTAACATCTTACTTTTTCCAAATAAAACTCTCGTATCAATAGAGCAACCCAGTATATAATCTTCTCAAATAAACAAACACCCCCGATATTCCAATTTTATTACTCACAAGTCGTCAAAGATTAATGCAAACAAGTTTCTATTGCTTATACAACAACTTTACTACACGATCACTACAGAGACTTCCATGGTGGGCGTTTCGGTTCGAGGGGTTCAAGGCCTGGTTCACTTGTTTTGAACCAGATGGCTCTTATTCTTGTAATAATGAGCCTTTAAGTTCCTTTTAGGTGTCCTATTCTGATCCATTAACTGATAGTTTTAAATATACATTTGATATATATTTTTATTATATGTCATATTGTATCTCATATAGTTTTAAAACCCACCATAGGTTATCCATTTATATTCAGACATCATTTTACATTATAAGTATTATAATATATGTATATGCATAATTTACAATATGTAGCATGCTCATGCATTGTATAATATAAATGTTATAGTATATGTATGCATGCATTTATAGCATATCCATGCATCATTTATATTATAATTATTATAATATATGGTTGAATAAATATATGGAAAGTATGCTATAGTATGATTCATTACCTAGTTATATAATTGTTATATATATATATTAGTAATTAATGGAGATTGCATGAACCATGACATTACCTTAGGTTAATTTATAAATGTTATGATTAACTGAAGTATGTCAAGCATGCAATAAATGTTTTAATTATTTCGTTTATTTTTAATCGTTATAATTAAATGAAATTAAAATTAAAATCGATAATTAAGAGTTACATGTAAACTTTAGGCTATAATCATTTTTAAAATTGTTTTAAAACATGATTGAAATAGACCTAAGATCACATTTCTAATGAGATTAGAAAGCTTAGTTTAATCTTTTAAACGGTTTAATAGTATTAAATTGATTGTTAATAAAAGATTAAATATGTAACAAATGTATCTATAAGGGACCTTTTGTCTAAGGTGGGTTCTGTCTAGGCTAAGGTACTTAAGTTTGTTGGGTTGTATGTCCTAAAACTCGCAGTTTGTAAAGTTAAACACATTTTCATTATCTATAAAGATGTTATTTAACATTTCTTCAATAAAATTGTTATTGAATCTGTAAATTGTACTTATAAAGACTAAATCCAATAAACTAAGATCCGTGACTATTGCATGAGTACTTAAACTTTATGTAGAGACATAAAAATAGATCAAGTTAAGTAAATAGCCAAAACAGTCTATAGTATATGAATAAAGTGGGATAAAATAAAGCAATAAATTATACTAATTACACTTATAATATACAAAAAATGCATGAACATGCTTAACCTAAAGTGAGATTTATTAAAGCATTTAAATAATAAATGAACTTGCAATTTTTGGCACATGGGATAAAATAAAGGAATAAATTATATTAAGTTAGCTAATTTTATCCCAAAATTTCTTCTGCCACTCTAGAACTGGACCAGACCAACCTGAACCAGCCTAAACCGGATCACCAACCTGTGAACCAAGCTAACCCAACTGAACCGGACCATCAACTGAACTGTAGTCGAAATGGACTCGCTTTGCTAACCCGAATTCTCTGCATAATCGTGCAGGGATGCAGAACGTCGACAAAATTGTGATTTTTTTGGCCAAAATGGTCTCAATTTTCATTGATACGAACCCTAGTTCTAGACCAAAACTTACAAAGTAACGATTTAGAACAATAATGCCCAAAAAACACAGGGGCTTTACATTGATCATATCAAAATTGTAAATCTAAGGCCAAATATTGTAAAAAAACATTTAATTGCAAACCATAACATTCATAATGCAATAAATCTCACAAAACCAATGCGAAAAAAAAAAATTAAATGGCAAAATTGATGATACGATTTAGTTCTGATACCAATTGATGGGACGGAAATCCTAAGCATGCAATTCCCAAAAACCCAATTATACATAAAAAACCTGCAAAAGATGAGAATTGTGGGATTCTCCTTTTTTTTTTATAGAGAGAGGGTGAAATTGATCCCACGTCTCTAGTAACTCCTCTATATGGAGAATTACATTTTATTTAATTAAAATTAAATAAAACTATTTATTTACTTTAATTAAATAAATAAAATCCAATAACCATTTAAATCATATTTAAATGGTTCCCTCTCACATAACTTATAGTGTTAATGTACATCTAATATGCATTAATTTTAACCTATAGTTCTAATTAATAAATTTAATTAAATTCAAAATTAAATAAAATAAAATAATTATTAATTATCCAATTAATTAATCATCCAATTAAAAATCATATATTTAATTTAAATTTCCCATTTGAATCATATTCAATTATATTTCTCATTTAACCTATAGTTTTAATGCGCATCCAATGCACATTATTTTTAACCTATAGTTTTCAATAGGAATCTTATTCATATTAAATTAATATTTGAACTACTTTCAAATATTTCCTTCTCTCATTTATTAATTTTGAATCATATCCAAAATTAATAATAAAGTCTAAAATTAAATTTTATATTAAAATGTATCAACATATATTACATAATTCCCAATTCTGAATTAGAATATTTCAAATTCAATTTAATAACAAATTACCCCAATACCCTTTACAAGCTAGGAAAGGGACCTAATGGACCTGTAGATCAGAAGCTCCAACGATGTGAGATTAATTGGCTAAATTAATTAACCAAATTAATCAATATTTGTTAATTGTGGGTACACTCCACTAAAGACTCACAACTGCACTCTTCTCGCTACAAATATGTTTCTGTGTCCATGGATCTAGACCAATAATAACAAGTTAGTCCTTCACGAGTCTTCGTAACACCAGTTGGGTCAAATTATCATTTTTCCAATAGGTTACTTTTACATCCTTAAGTACTAGTGCTCCTCTAATGAAAAACTTGTTTATTGTCCAACCATTAAACAGAAACCCCTCTCGGGCCAGTACTTAAGGGAACACTCATCTAATGACCCTGAAGTCGGGAAGGAGTGAAATCCATCTTGTATGATTATGTTCCCAACTATAAAACCCTGAATTTCATCCAAGTGAATTAGGTTAGAACTTGGTTAGAAAGGAAGCTTGAAGAAGGATAAAAGAGAAGGAAAATGCCTTAAGTGTTGAAAACTAGACCTTAAAGGCTAAAACTTAAGTTGTGGTTAAGTGAAGTTTTAGGTGACAAAATTTTGGCTAAGTATGGAAGGTATGTGTTGATGCCATGCATTAAGATGAGAGAGTGCAAAACAATGGCCTTGCCATTTGAAGTGTAGGCGTTGAAATTGTCATTAAAGGTTAGGCAAGCTTATTAAGTGTGGAATGCTTAAGGACACCATGCTTGGTGTGAAACATGTGGCCAAGACACCAAGCAATGAGTGTTGTGCTTGGCAAGTCCATGATGGACACATGGTGTGGGTGGCCGAGCAATGACATTCAAGAGTTTTCTAGGTGGGGGCATAAAGGACATGTCAAATGAAAGGTGTTGGTCAAGGCAATTAGAGGTTAGTTGATTGCATAAGTGGGCAAGGCAATGCCTTTGCATTGAAGGCATGTGATGGCTAAATCATTGTGAGGTTATTGAAGGCTTCATGGATGCATGTGACAAGGCTGGCCTAGGCGAGGAGGTTAGGTTTTGTTGCGTTGAAGAGCATGTGACAGCCTAAAGGATGAGCGCATGATTGAAGATGCGATGGACAAAGAGGTTATGCGCCAAGGGTAATCAATGTGTGGGAAAAAGTGTACAGCAAAGGGAAGAAGTATGCGATAGCCTTGAAGTAGCATGAGCACAAGAAAGAGCCAAGCGTTAGGACATAGCAGGCATTCATGAGAGGCATATGGCCATTAGGATGAAGCATGTGTTGACAAGGTGTGTCTTGGAGAGCAAGGATAAGTTAGCAACTCATCGGGACAAGTGGCTGATCAAGGGTGAATTGGGCTTGAACCAAGGCAAGGTGGAAGCATGAGATGACATGCAAGGAAGAGGCTTTGCGTTGGCCAAGAGAGGTGAAGACACTTTAGGGCAGAGGTGTTAAGGGTAGGCGTTGGCAGCATGAGGGAAGGACACTTGGACATGCAAAGAAAGAGGAGGTGTCAAGCTGAAGGCAAGTTTGGACATCGATAAATAGGGCAGCTTGGGAGGCTTGGTTCTCATAATTCACTCGTACCTTTTGAGTAATTTTAGTGTGAGGGTGTTCAGAGGGGAGTGAAGGGAGGGATTCTGGGCTGCCGTTTGAGTTGGAGTTGTGAGGAAAGAGGAATCAACGTTGGAAGGCTGAAGGCTTTATAGGACGCATAGCACAACACAGATGCCCATCGTCTGTCATGCATGCTTGCGCGCGCGCCCAGCAGCCCCATCGCCCAGCCCTGCCCGTGCGTCCTCGCCAATGCACAGATGCCCCACACCAACCACGCACAAATGCTGAATGCAGTGTGGACACTCTCCAGCACGCACGACTGCACGACTGAGAGCCCCAGCGCACACCTGCCTGCATCCCACCGCCCAACCTTGTATGCATGATCGCTCAGCGCACGCCCAACTCAATGCAATGCCCAGCGCCTGAATCCTGCCCACCTTGTGCGATGCCTGACGCTCAGTAGCAACCTGTTGCATGCGACAATGCCCCTCTGGTAGCCTCAACACCCATCAGCCACCAAATAACCTCCAAAGGTTGTTTTTGGGAAGTTAGGCCTATTTTGGTATTTTTAAAGAGGGTAAGCTGGTTATTTTAATTTTAAGCTATTTTTGGATTAAAATGGAATAATTAGAGGAATTTTTTGACTAATTTGAGATTTCTTGAAAAGAAGTAAAATTCAAGGAAACCGAGCCAGGAGTTGTGCTAGGAAAATTCCTGAAAGATAACAAGAGGACTGTGAGTGGTTTTATTATTTTATGTTAAATTTTATATATAATATGTTATTATATATATGTAAAGTTTGGAAAATTGGAAATTGGAAGCCGGGAAGTGCATTTTCTGGATTTGATTGGTTGATTTAATTCATGTTATTTTGCTTGTTATAACTTGTATTGGAAACTGAGATTGTACCCTAGGGAATTGTTAGCGTGCCTATAGCACGTCTAACGGAATAATGTCAACATGTTCACATTCGGCGAGCTATAAGGGTATTCGAATTGTTTCCACATCATTCATATCGGGAATTCATGGGAATACACGAGGAAATACATGATCATGTCAGGAATATCGAGTTACCAGACTGAAAGGGTTGTATTACTATATGTGATGATTATCTTAGTGTGAAAATTGTTTTCCCATAAATGTGTTCCTTAAACAAAACTTGCTTTCATGTGAAGAATACTACTCACTAGGCTTTCTAGCTCACGTTTTCCAATGTTTTATTCCCCTCAGGTAGCGGAAAACATAACGTTCTGGGAAAAGCCACCCAATGTCTGGAACTGCTACTCTCTCACAGTGCGAGACTCAGATTGGGTTATCTTTGAAAGTCATTAGAATTGATAAAGCTAATATTATATAATAGTATAAACTTTTGTAACTGTTTATAAAAATTAATTAAGTTCTTACTTATTACCTATTTATGAATTGGTAAAAACTTGGGCAGTTGGTATCACAAGGGTGGTATCAGTTATCTTCACATCTTCTTTCGAGTCTGGGAGACAAGGCTCAAGAGCAGGTGTGACACATTGGTATCAGAGCATAAGGTTCTAGAAAGACTATGAGAATAAAACTTAGTATAGGTTTTGGCTAGCTCGTAGCAAGCTTGGGAAGAACGGTTACAGGAAACCCTAAAGGGAATAGAAAGAGTTAGCTAAAATGTAGTAAATAACCTAAAAGTACTTTCAATGTAGGAAATGTATCCGAGTAGTAGACCCTAGTGGTGGCCGAAATCTAGAACAAGTGATGCTACCTGCAATACTAACTCTAGAGGAAGTAGAGGAAACATTGAGATAAATAATGCTTACTTAGATATTGATTTGAGACACCAGATCATCAACCGAGGAATAAATTTATTGAAATCCAATAAAGGACCTGGATGTCCGAAGTATGGGAAAAATCATAAAGGTCCATGCTTGATGGGTACCGGTATATGTTTTGGTTCTGGTAAACACGGCCATATTAGGAAAAATTGTGTGTACTTTCAGCAGAAAAATAGAAAAAGACAGGAACAGGTTTTGAGGGAAAACCAAATACAATTAGTTGCACCTGTAGGCAGTAGAATTAAGACATTTATGTCGGAGATGACATATTATATAGAGACAAAGAGGACCCATACATCTGGAAGTTCTAGTCTGTCAGTTGGCTCTATTCGAATTACCGAAACTGACATCCCGCGCAAAATAATAATAGAATTTGACGAGAAATCTTCATGTGGGGATTGTGTTGAAGATTCCCATAAATTATGCTTGTTCTGCCAACAACCTGAACACACTCAAGAAGAATGTCCATAGAGGGAAGACGAAAAGCCTACTAAAGAAGCGGTTTTTCAGAGATTAACCCTTGGGGACTAGAAATAATCAGGAAAAAGGAATTGAGAAACTAAGGAAGAATGTAAATAATGTAGTTAGTGTAAATAGGCCTGAATCTTTTCATAATCAATCTTGTGAGTAAATAATAGAAGTCTTGTGTGACTAATATGTAGTGAGTCTTTGAGACTGTTTGGCTTTTTACTCAACTAATATTTGACTATTTGTAGAAAACTATGCTAAGAAGTGGGGAACGTCGAAACCAACCCATCACTAGCAGGTTAAGAGAAGAGAGTAAAAGTGAATCCAGTCATTCCCAAGAAAAAGCTAAGGATGAAGAACAATTACTAAATAGGTTCGTTCAATGACTACATGATAGTCTAGGAACCATACAACTGAATCCTGAGAAGAAATATGGGATAGAACGTCTAAGGTCATTAGGAGCTACTATTTTTTAAGGAACAAAGGACCCTGCTAATGCTGAGGTGTGGATCAATCAAATAGAGAAATGTTTTAAAGTAATGCAGTTCCCTGAAGACAGGAAGGTAAATTTTGCAACCTTCTTACTGCAAAAGCAGTGGAAGATTGGTGGAAAGTGGTAGAAAACAGGAGGAGAGGAAAGGGTGAACCTACCTCGGAAGAATTTCGCAAGGTTTCTATGGAAAATTTTACCTTCGATCATTTCGTGATACGAAGGGAGATGAATTTCTACAGCTCGTACAAAGAAGTATGACTGTAGTAGGGTATGAATTAAAGTACATCGAGCTTTCGAGGTATGCTTTAAATATTATTGAGGACGAGATAGAAAATTGTAAGAGGTTTGAAGTCCGATTAAAGAAAGAGATCAGGACGCCCGTGATAGCAAATGCGGCATGAGTAGGGTTTTCAAAATTGGTCGACGCGGCAATGAGAGTTGAAAGAAGTATGTTGGTGGAAGAACAAGGGTTGGAAGGTAATCGGTGAATAAGTGGAACAAAGAAGAAAGTAAAAATTTTACTCCTAGAATAGAAAATAAAAGTTTGTTTAAACGAAAGGGAACCTAAAATCAGGATTAAGCTTTGGAGGAGCAAACTAATTGGGGAAATCGTTTGGACAACCCTACCCAGATCAATTAAGAGAATCTGTGGCAAATGCTAATCAAAGACCCAGATATTTAACCTGTAATAAATATCACTGGGAAGATGTCCGGAGCAAGTACATACTTACTATAGATGTTATCACACGTCCCGCTCCCACTTACTATAAACACTCTCTTCATTCACCTTGATATTGATTTATACAAATGTCATCGTAGGGGGACACTCAAGTTGTCTCGAGGTCGAGTATAGATCTCACTGGGTGAACTTTTAGGGAAAAACATGAAAATGAAAAATGAAGTATCTTATACCCCATTTTTCTCCTACCGAGTATTTTACCTAGGGTTAATTAACTTAGAAAAATACGACTACTGATTTGAACTAAGTGTGTTTAATTTGCCCAAAAACAACACTTGCCTTTGGATAGTTAAAAATTTTTGATTAACTCTTTAACAAACTTTAATCAAACTTGCATGCTTGTAATAAATCTATCTAATTCACCTTTCCAAGTAAGTTTCTAGGTAGGGGTGTTACATATCCGTCAACTTAAATACTCCAGCCTAGACATAATTCATCTTAGACAAAAGATCCCTTATAGATACATTTGTGACAAAGTTAATCTTTTATTAAGAATCAATTTAATCTTATTAAACCGATTAAAATATTAAACTTAAATTACTAATCTCATTAGAAATATGATCTTAGGTCTATTTGAATCATGTTTTAAAACAATTTTAAAAATGATTTTAAACTAATGTTTGCATGCAACTCTGAATTATTGATTTTTTGTTATAACAATTATAAACAAATGAAATAAATTAAAACCATACATTGCATACTTTGACATACTTTAGTAAATTATAACATTTATAAAATATCTAAGGTAGTGACGTGTTTCATGCAATTTCATTTCATTACTAACATATATATCATTTATATAATAAGGTAATGAAACATACTATAGCATACATTCATACGTTCATCAAACCATATATTATAATAATTATAATATAAATGATGCATGGATATGCTATTAATGCATGCATGCTTATATTATAACACTTATATTATATGATGCATGAGCATGCTATAAATTTAAATCATGCATCTAAAATTATAACATTTATAATATGATGCATGAAATTCAATGCATAAATGCATAACCTATAGTGAGATTTTATACTATATGGCATATAATAATAAAATAAATCATACATCACATGTATAATATAAAAGTAATTAACGGACTGAGATTGGACATCTAAAAAGAAATTTAAATCTAACTATTATAAAAAAAATCATTTGATTTGAAACAGGTGAACCAAGCCTTGAACCGCTCAAACTAAAGAATCGGTCTAGATGAACCCAAAATCGCTCAAACCAGAGAACCCGCGAATCGAATCGGACCAGCAGATCATAAACCACACGCGAATGAGAGCAAAACCAGAGTAGAACCGTGTGACAACTCTATCTCGGACATTGCAATGTCGTGCCCTAGTGTCAAGTTTTCCTTTGTTCGTCACATCACAATGTCGTGACACTAGGGCACAGCGTCACGACGCTACTGTACATTCGCCCACTGTACAGTTTCGAACATCTTTAAAACTTCACCATTTTCCCCTCATTTTCTCCATAATCCGGGCATGAACCATCACGAATGACTCAAGGACTATCAATACAAACTCGATAGCGAACTATGTCCCAAAAACATAGGCCTTTACAAAACCAAATTTGTAAATAAAAGTGAATCTAAGACATCCAATCCCGAAAATATCCATTAAATGCAAACACTTCAACACAAGTTTCATCATATGAATAAACAAAATAAGATACCCAACAACACTGTAAAAAACATTCTAAAAATTTTGGAAAAAATTGGCCCATAAACTTGACTCTGATATCAATTGAAGGAACTCTGTAAGGGATCATAAGCGATAGCGGATCGTCCCAATTTTTCCAAATTTCACAGAATGAAAATTTTACAGTAAAACAACAAAAAATATGCATTTAATTAAATAATTACAGCATGCTGGAAAAACAAACAGAAGAGAATGGATTTGGGTTCAGAACCCTCACCTTTGAAGAATCCAATCTACGTTAAATCAACTTCAAAAGGGACACCACCACAATGGCCATCGCGGTATTCTCAGGAATGAGAACCTAAGAGGAGTGAGCTCTGACTATTTTGGATTTTGATAGGGAAGGGATTTTCTTAGTAGAGAGAAGGAGAAGGAAGGAAAGAGATCACAACACTATCTGTGTTTTTCTTTCAGAAAGAAGAAGATTGAAGCCCCTTCCTCCATTCTTGCACGTTGTGGAGACAAAAAGGAACAACTCCCTCTTTAAAACTGATTTTTTAGAAAAATAATAATAAAAAATAAAATTAATTTTAATAATAAACCTTAATATATATATATATATGATAACTACTTCATCATATAATATATATTAAACTACATGTTATATAAAAAATAACATATAACTTATAATTAATATTGTATCTAATACAATATAACCTATAGTTAATTATCTCAACAACGATATTTAATATAAATTCCATTTATATTAAATTTAATTATAGGAATCCAATTCGCATAATTAATATTTGAATCATATTCAAATATTTAATTTCTCTTAAAAATATATTTTATATTATAATGTATTGAATACATTATAGTAATTATATCATATATAATTAAAATTTAATTAATTATATCATATATAATTAATTTTCTCAATTAATATAAACAATTCAAATTAATCTAAAAACTGATTCTCACTTTAGCTTCAAGTTTCAGCAGTAAATGAATAATTAATTAAACTCTTTAATTAAATTATTCATCATCCATTAAGTTACCAATTAAATACTTTTGGATAGATATATAGTAGCAGCTGCTTACCCGATAAAGCTACGAGACCGAAAGAACCGAGCTCAACTGCACCAAATTCTACCCAATGTTGATTGAGTGTTTCAAAACGGCTGGGAGTTTGTTTTCAACTCCAAATCTATTTACATTTCTGCTCTCTAGATAAAGCCACGATTTTGCAAATCTCTAACATAGTGAAAATAACTAAAACTTAAAATTAAACTTGGGATATATAAACTAAATTTAGGATATATAAACTTCAATTTAAGCATATATTAACTCAAAATTTAGCTTCTGAAATGGGATTTCACACTAAAAAAAAAAAAAAGAAGAAATTAAAACGGTGTCATTTAAGGTTCGAGTATAACCTCACTTTAGTATGGTGGATTTTACAGAGGGAGGGAGAAATCTGTACAGATGGTGGAAAAATTACCTTAGGTCCAAGAGATCGGTTGGTGTCGTTGCTTAAAAAAACTAGTGAATCAGATCTGTTGCAGGGTTGAACATTGTTGGATTTCAATCAAATTTAGTTGATCGTCGTTGCTCAAAATGAAAGAGGAGAAGATCCACAAGAGAGGCAACATGTTTTTGCATGAAGGATGTGGTCGGGATGGATTTCTGGGTACTTTCGACGAGAGGGATGGGTATGGTGCAGAAACTGACGAAAGAGGGATGGGTATGGCGATTGTTTTATGCACGAAGAAGATTGTGAGTGCGGACGATGGGTCAATTGTGGATAAAATTCCAAGAGAGCGAAGGAGACTGTGAATGTAGAGAAAAAGTCGAGAAGGAGACTAACTGCGAAGAAGATGTGTTACGCTTTTTTTGGGAGAGTAAAAATTTTGGGGAAATTAACACAAGTGCTGCTCAAATTAACACAAACTTTTTTTTTAATATATAAAAAGCTATCCTAAAAGGGTATTAAATGGGTTTTCTTGTAGTGATTATTTAGTTTCGAAAGAATTTGAATGAGTTAATTTTAAATGAGATTCAAAATTAAAATATATAATATGAAATAATAATGTATTTGAATAAGATTCGAATATTAAATAGTATGAATGACATTAATATTAAAACTATAGGTTGAATTTCATATGATTGAGATTCATATTAAAATTTTATGTGAACTTTAATATGAATGCGATTCATATTAAAACTATAAATTGAATTTAATGTGAATGAGTTTCATATTAAAACTATAGTTTATCAGAGGAAAATACACTTGAATATGATTTAAATTTAATGTTAATTAAATATATAATACTTAATTAATAATTATTTAATTTAATTTAATAACTAGTAACATGCATTGTTACGGAGGAGTTAACGTGAGTGGGTTGGGAGAAGTTAACTCCTTCACATGTTATGAATGAAGTATTCTACATTTGGTGAAACAAAAAAAATACAAAAAACACTGAAGAAAAGTTCTTTTCTCTCACTCTCAATTCTCTCTCAATCATATATTACTCTAAAAAAAATTGTAGAGAAAGAGTTTCTCTATAAAAGTTCAAAAACTTTTTCCTATCTTCTAAAAGAGGTTCTCACAAATCTTTTCCTTGTTGGAGAATGAGGGAAAGACCTTGTGGTAGTATCTTGTTCAAGATCCAAGCAGAGTTGCAAAAATCGTGATTACAGGGAAGAATTGGAAAAGATTGAAGAGTAGTCTTCAAAGGTATTTTTTTTCCTTTAAAGTTCTTCATAGTAAAAAAATATGCTTAGATAACTATGTTTAAATTTCTCTATATTTTCTGTAAATTTGAAATACAAATTAAAAGTTCAGGTGATCAATCGCTTCCCCACGGGATTCGATCCCTTCAACATTCACTAAAAAAACATGTCGATTCGTGATGGGAACTTAGGTTATAACAACCTGTTTGATGAAATAGTGGATGCATTTTATGCAACGGTCAATAAGGAAGATATTGGAGATATGGCCCATTGCAGTGGGGGAAACTTGATGGCCAACTTGCGGGAATTATAATGTTACAACACGTCGTTCGTAGCTACATACAATGGAAATTTTAAGAGTCATATTGCCTCTGGTAAGTGACAGCCCTTTTTTGGTGTTGTTTAATTTTCAAAAAGAGTTACGAATCAAAAGAAAATTTATACTATTGAAATACTCCTATTACTATAAAAACATAGTAACAGTGGTAAATATAGGATCTAACGACAGGGAGGCACAAAATTAATTTTCTCTTAAATTAAATTTGGCTGTGAAAAAAACAGTAAAAATGGGATTTTGGATTTTGATTAATTTTAAAACGTGCTAGAAAAATAAATTGCAGGGGATAAATATAAACAAGAATTGGTTCATCTAGTTCTTAGATCAAGTTAGACTTTCAATGTAATTTTGATCATCATTTTTTAGCCAATTGACTATGCGTTTGAATTATGTGTGTGTAACTACTCAGTCGATTTGATCTAACTAGCTTCTATAAAGGCGGACAACTAGCATGAATCTAATAGAGAAAATGTCCTAATTACTAATTAAGGTCGGAAAGTGTTGGAATCATTGAAGGTCCTTGAGCGGAACACAGGATCGCACTAAAACTCAAAATTATAGAATCATGATTTTACAGCAATCATATCAGAAAATTACATAATTAATCAAAATTTACAGCATGCTAAAAAATATATAACATAAGAATAAATTTGGATTTGAGAATCCTTACGTTTGAAGACTATTCTTCAATGGAATTTCCTCGAACAATAACCACTACCACAATGGCTACATCGATATTCTCTAGGATGCGAACCCAGGAGTTGTGGGCTCGGACTATTTTGGTAGAAAGAGTTTGATAGAGTAGAAAGGAGATGGAGAGGGGATTCCACTTTTTTTTTTTTGGAAAGTTTCTTTTTTTTTTTTTTTCATTCTTCTCTGTAAAACACACATGGGAGAAGAAAAACCAAAACTATCTCACTTGCAATAGTTGAGAGATAATAGGGGAAGAAAATTATTTCCCTCCCATCAAAGTTTTAAAAATAAAATTAAAATTAAAATTAATTAATTTTAATTTATAATTAAAATCATTATATATATAATAACTAACTTTTATATATATATATACATATACATATGTTATATCATATATAACATACAACTTATAGTTTAATATTGCATCATATATAATATAAACTATAGCTTTAATTCACTCATCAATGCATTTAATATAAATCTCATTTATATTAATTAAATTATATGAATCAAATTCTCATAATTAATATTTGAATCATATTCAAATATTTATTTCCTCTCGAGTAAACTTTATATTATAATGTGTCAAATACATTATAGTAATTATATCATATATAATTAGATTAAATTAATTACATCACATATAATTAATTTCCTTAATTAATTTGAACAATTAAATTTAATCCAAAATTTGATTCTCATTAATTCTCGTTAAGCTACAGAAGGGAACTTATGGACCTGTAGCTTATAGCTCCAACAATACGTGAATAATTAATTAAACTCTCTAATTAAATTATTCACCTCTGTTAACTGTCATGCACTCCATTAAAGACCGATAGCTGGACTCTTTGCACTACAGATATACAAATTTATCGTTTTTTCCCTGTAGTTGCATCTAACTTCTTCAGTACCACTAATCCCTCTAATGAATAATAAATCATAGTTCAACTATGACCAAATCCCTCTCGGGCCAGAGAGGGTGTCGTGCCACATTGTTCAAGACCCGGAACCAGCCCTTAAGGGAGTAATTTATCTACTTACCCCGATGTTGGGGAAGAAGTGAATTCTTTCTTGTGTAGCTATGTTCCTAGTTCCCCAATCAAACAAATATCTAAAATGGTACGCTTATTGAGTCACCGATCTGGCCACACTCAACCATACAACTCACTCAAGATTCAGGTCATGTTACCTACGATCATCTTAATGAAATGTAAGTCTCTGTTATGAACGACGTTATATAGTGAGACTAAACATTTCCTAGTCTAGTCTTATACAAACTTCTTTATATAGAATATTCCTGCTCACATGTCTCCACATGAATGATCAGGATCAAATCATTTGTAGCACTTTACAAAAATTGTAACATATACAAAGCGGGTCATACTCATAGTGTCACCAGTATAAGCTATCTAGCCTTATGCATCTATGGATCATTTAGGTTATCACTTAAACGTGATCCAACCGTACGTCTCTACATACATGTTTAAACTACAAGATAACCTTGAATCTTGGTCTATTTGTTTGTGGTTAATGCAATAAAATTGAAATAAAACATCACATATTTTATTTAATAAATAAGATGTTTGTACATTACAATTACAAACTATAGGACCACAATAGAAAGGTCATACCTTAATTAATTTACATACTTCTAAATTCTATTGGGTTTGATAGCGGCCATATAGAATTAAAAACACATACATTATGATTTAGGATTGAATTATGTCGATTAACTATCAAGAAAGTCATATTTAATTAACCAATTTTTATCCTTGAACCTAAGGATTAGATGTTCTAGGAATAGTCATCAAAAGCCTGATTTGCTATTGCTACTTAGGATCTTAGCAAGACTAAAAATCACTAGCGTGCACGATAAAACGTGAAAGTCAACATCAATAATTGTGCTTCAGAATTTAAATAGATTCAAAGAAAACACAATTATGAATTGCAAGAATCAATTAAAAAATGGATAACTCATGAAATTGACATCGAACCCTTGATTCAAGAAACTAAATGAAGATTAACACATAAATTCATAGATAAATTCACGAAATCTTCCTACTTCCATTTCGTTCAGTAGCCCTCTCACTTCTTCCTCACTCAATTCTCTGCAAGTTCATGAAAGAATTTCCCTTTTTGCCCGAGCGGTTTCTTCACACCAGTCCCTTCTTTCTTCCTTATTTATAGAGGTTTTCCAATTGAATATCTTCTCCCTTAATCTTCTAACTCTTGGCCAGCTCCTGCTTAATCTCCCCATTTTGTGGCCCTTCCTAATTATTTTCTTAGCCAGCTATCTCCATGAGGTGTCCCGACCTTTTAAATTGCATTGTTTTTAAAATTTAGTAAATATCCAAGACTTTAAGTCCTACAACCTACGCTTGCCCTCTTTTATTTTTCTTTTTTCAAAGGCCACCACCTCATGCTTAGCCCAAGAAAAACAGGGATCACTTCTTGTTCCTTACAAAAAATTTCCCCATAAGGAAATCTTTAGCATCCTACGTCTCCTACTTCCTCATGAAAACACCTAACCATTCTTTAAGCCACCTCCACCTTCCATTCAAAAATAAATGACCCAAAGCTTTCCACCTCCTATTTCTCATGTATAATGGAGTTTCCTTCATTTTTCCTAACTTTTCCTTATGAAAAGAAACGTGGGTAACTCTTTCCCCTTTTATAATTATTAAGTTTTATGAAGCATGCGTTAACCAACATTCCTTTACTTATGCTAGTCTTTTATGATGAATGTGATAAGGGCTTGTTTTATTGGAATTCTTAATGTTTTAAGATTGACTTTCTATACCAAAAGAAGAGTTATGATGACATAATGAGAAAATTCGAAACTAAAGGACTGGGAGAAGGTATCTAGGGTCTTTGATACCTAAGGTATGACGGTATTCAGGGTATTCCCATATGCATATAGGTATCATACTATTGACGCTAATTGTATCGAGATTACTTTACATCAACTAAAGATTGACGTTGAAGGATCGAGCAAAAGGGCTCTCTCAACTAAAGTTGAAAGATGATGAATTCCAAGGGATAGCTTGAGACATAGTATGCCC
Source organism: Benincasa hispida (assembly GCF_027475165.1). NCBI lineage: Eukaryota > Viridiplantae > Streptophyta > Magnoliopsida > Cucurbitales > Cucurbitaceae > Benincasa > Benincasa hispida. The sequence continues at coordinate 57,177,130 of NC_143479.1, read as the reverse complement.
ATCTTAAGGTTAGCAGATAGGTTGTTCCCTTAAATATTGATTCTTGGTCTTAAATAAAGGGGTCCCGCCCTCTCCTGGTAGAGAGGGATATGGTTTATTAGTTTGACTATAAACCAATTGTTCAATAGAGGATCAACGGAGACTTAAGGAGCAAGATGTATTTACAAGGGTAAAACGATATTTTTGATCTAGCTGTAAATACGAACGACATGTGAATGATCGAATTACTGATTATGGTTAAATCAAGTGGCCAGAAATATAGAGAGTGCAACTACTGAGCTACAATGATATGTCTCGGTAGTTAACGAATATTGATTAATTTGGTTTAAAGAGTTCAACCAATTAATACCAAATTATTGGAGTTCATGATCTGTAGGTCCATAAGGTCCCTCTACTAGCTCGTAAAAGATTAAACCTTGGATTAGAATATTGAGTGAATTTGAAATATTCAAATTCAATTTAGGGTTTGGATAATTATATTTGATATAATTAACTTTTAAATTTATTAAAATTAAACGTATTTGGAGAGTTCAGTATATTTAAATATTGATTACATGAATTGGGATTCATGTTTGAATTTGGTATTTTATTAATTTATATTTGATATTAAATTATTGTTATTTAATTAATTATTTAAAATCAAATCAAATTTCATTTTTAAATTCAGTTTTAGAAATTTAATTTTAAATAATATTTAATTTAATCGTAAATTAAATAATTGAAATTGGAAAAAGATTTATAGTGGATTTACCCAAATTCACTTTATGATAATGTTTTTTTCCAAAAATAATCACCTAGCTCATTTCAATACTGCTCTTTGAATTGTCATTCACCTGATTTATGGAGTGCTTACATGATCAATCTGAATAAATACTTCATTTTAATTCAGATTAAGGGATGCATTGTGAATTTTGGGAAAATTCTACAGAATTTTTTCCATGCTCTGAAACCCTCTCCAAACTACTTCCAATTCCCTTTCAACTAAGAGTTTCACTACTCAATCCAAGACTGAGAATAGTAAAGAAAATACTCTTGGTGGTCTACTACAGAAATTAAAGATCAATTTCATGTGCAAGGAATTGGAGGAAATCATCGAAGGTTATAAAACTTGAAACCCTTTTATTTAAAACTTAGTTTTTAGCATGTTTGATATTCAAATTAATGTAATTAGAGTATTTAATGATTCTGTTAGCTTCCGTATTTTGCATGTTTCACTCTAACAAGTTATACAAACATCACATTAACTTAAACATGCTTATAATAAAGTAGGATCTAGGGTTTGCATTCTTGGCCTAGCTTCATTCGATCGACGATTCATTAGAAATTTTAGTTACATAGCTATCCCTTTAACAGATTGCTTAAAAGAACATTTAAGTTCAGCCTCAGTTCTTGCACTTCCTAACTTCCCAAACCACTTGAAGTCTATGTGCATGCTTTTGGCCTAGGCATAGGAGTTGTTCTTAGTTAGGAAAAACATCCAATTGAATTCTTTAGCGAAAAGTTTAAGTATAACTAGACAAACTTGGAGCACATATGAACAAGAACTATATGCTTTAGTTCGAGCTCTCAAGAAATGAGAACAGTATCTTATTGGTAATGCATTTATTTTACTAACTAACCACTTTTCTCTTCAATTTCTTCACTCTTGCACGCTCAATGGCTTCAATTTTCACAAAGATTTGATTTTGTAATCAAGCACACTTCAAGTAAATCTAACAAAGTAGTAGATGCCTTTGCAGATGAAGAGTCGAAAATATATCCTCCTTAGTACTCTAAGAGCTTAATAATCGCCTTTGATCACCTTCCTGAATTTTATCCTTCTGATAGTGATTTTAAAGAAATTTGGAACAAATGTACTAATCATTTACCTTGCAAGGATTTTCACATAGTGGATGGATTCCTCTTCAGATGAGACATTCTTTTGGCCTAGAATGCTATATTGGTAGGGATAAAACTCTATCAATTGTTTCATCTAAGTTCTTTTGGCCTCAATTACAGAGAGATGTTTCTAAATTTGTTAAAAAAATGCTACATATGCCAAATTGTCGAAGGTATAATTGAGAATACAGGTTTGTATTACCCTCTTCTTATCCCTTTTAATATATGGGAAGATCTATCTATGGATTTCTAGGACCCAAAGAGATAATGACTCCGTTTTGGTGGTTGTGGATCGTTTTAGCAAGATGGAATTTTATTGCTTGTAGAAAAACATCATATGTTTTAAATATAGCTCACCTTTTCTTTTGTGAGATTGTTAGGCTCCATGGAATCCCATAAAGCATTGTTTCTGACTATTATGTCAAATTCATGAGCTACTTTTGGAGATCCCTATAGAAGAAATTTGGCATGGACTTGCTATTTAGTACCACAAGCCATCTCCAAATTGACGGATAAACTGAAGTAACAAATCGTACACTTGCCAACCTTATTGGATGTATTAGCGGAGATAAACTGAGACAATGGGACTTAGCATTGGCTCAAGCAAAATTCGCATTTAATCATATGCGAAATAGATCTATAAGGAAGTCACAATTTGAGGTGGTTTATACTCATCTTGTAAACCCTAGAACTTGACTCCCTAAATAGCATACATGGATTTCATGAATGTTGTGGTTGTTGTTTTTGTTATTGTTGTGGTGGTTGTTGTTGTTGTTATACAGTGTTTTAAAGTATGCCTATGAGGTTAGTTTTATTTGGTTAAGTAGGAAGTAGTGAAGGAAAGATTTTCCCTAAGTGTTTAAGCTTCCAAAAAGAAGGAATCAAATAGTAGTTCAAAAATATTCTAAGTGTTGGAAAAGGATGCTCTAGGATCTAAAAGAGTATCCTTAACACTTAGCCAAATTTTGAGAAGATTTGTGATTTGAGAAGCTAGGCATGGAGGCTTGGTGTTGGCAAGCTTAGACGATCAGCTCGGTGGGCAAGGTTGATGTAAGGCTTGCCTAGGTGTAGCATGCGAGAGGAGGCTTAGGCGTGAAGGCAATCATAGGCAACGAAATTGGCATGATGTAGGCAATGGCATGAAGAACTTGGTAGGCGATGGCTTGGAGGTTAGCTTGGGCGATGGAAGTGAGTCATGACCGTTGTTTGCATTCAAAAGTCAATGTTGTTGATTCGACTCCAAGCCGAAATAAAAATATTTTTATATCACCTAAACCTACTTCTTATATTAACAAATAGCATAAATGGCAAGTATGGGGTCGAACCACAAAAAGACCATGATTTAATCTTCTTTTAAGCTAAATTCGCTATGAAAATTAGTAAAAACGGGGTTTTGGTTTTGGATAAAAAGAAAACATGCAAGGAATTAAAAATGCAAGGAATAAATGTAAACTAATATTGATCTATCAAGTTGCTAGAGTCATTCAATGCAACTTCTATCCTTGATTTCTAAAACTTAAACATGCAACTGATTCATGTATGCACAACTACTCGCTCGATGTATCTAACTAGCCTCTACAAAGGTAGACAACTAGCAAGAATCTAATTAAGAAAATGTCCTAATTATTAATTCAGTTCGAAAAGGTCATACTCCAACTAATCTACATGTTTCTAAAGTCAATTGGGTTATATAGCGGCCATATAGAATTAAAAACATATGCATTATGATTTAGGTTTCAGTTGTGTCGATTAATTGTCGGGAAAGCCATGTTCAATTAACCAATTTTATCTTCGAACCTAGCAATTCATACATCCTAGGAATAGCCATTAAATGCACAATTAAATAAAGCTACTTAATTGATTTTAGCTAAACATTTAGGTAAGAATGTGACGTAACTAAAAAACGATTAGCCATGCACGATTATGCGTGAACAATCAACCTCACAATCATGCTTTTAGAAATTATAATGGATTCGAAGAAGACACAAATTTACAATGCAATTTATTCAAGAACACATAATTCTCAAGAAATTAGTAAAGAATTAAAACTCCAAAAACTAGATGAAAATCATTACCTCGAGCCATCCATAGACAATTCGAAAAGGAAGATCCAATCTATCGTTTACTATCCAAAAGAAAATAAAAATCTAACCTAAAGATACAAAAAAGATAAAGGAAGGGGAAGAACTAGTAGCCACTCCTCAGCCTCCATCAGATTTCACATACTCCTTATACCTAATTCGAAAAGAAAACATTTATACCATAGGTGCAGCTCTACAACGCTCTTATTGATAGCAACCTTGAGTGTTGGAGCAGAGGCGCAATACTGCGTGCGACAGGCCACGTGTGCAGATGTGTTGTCGTTCTGTTAATCTTCGCAGTATTGCAACACTAAGTGTAGCATTGCAACGTTACCCTGTATAAGAACCTACTGCCTTACAACGTTACATTAGAGGGTTGAGCGAGGGTTGTGACGCTCTAGCCAGGGACATTTTGGTCATTTTTCCTCCTCTGAAGCTTGAATACCCAGATCACCTCCAAATTGCTTCAAATTAATCTCATTTCTATCAAAATTCTCAGTTCTACCTCTTCAATGCTCAATACCTACAAAATAGAATAATTAACATTAAAAATCCATTAACGAGCCTAAATTAAGCTAGGAATTATAGCCCATTTTTTATAGCTATCAACTGTGAGACTTGAGTTGTGAAGTAAACTATCTTAAGCATTGGTATATTGAGGAAATAAGTTTATTAATCCTAATTAGTGGACCAAGTGGCACAATTAAGAGCCTAGGACAAGGTTTAATGGCATGAGGTGGCAATTAATTATGCAAAGTAGCCATGCATGGACAAGTATAAATATAGGTTGGAAAAAAGGAAATGGTTTTACCATTTTGTTCGTGCCATAGAGAAGACTGTCCAACCAAAGGAAAGCTCAACCATTGAGGAAGAAGACCTAGGGTTACCGACAGGAGATGCCCACAGATTGATGGGCAGAGCTTGAAGAAACTGAAGGGTGTTCTAATCTTTAGTTCATCTGGAGCAAGCCGTGAGGATTGATGACTTCTGAATTTATCAAGAGGAATTAAAGGCTCAAATTTTGAGGTAATATATTTTAGAAGATGTGTAAGAAGTTAATAGAAGGAAGTTTTGAGATTTAATGATTAGATTTCAAGTTATAAGTAGAAGTTGAAACAAGATTTTGGATGAATAAGCAGGCCGCTGCATGAGTTAAACAAGCAAGCAGGTGGACTAGGCGAGAGGGGGCAGGCGGTCACCTCAGGTGAATGCCTATAGTGCGCATCTATCACATGCCCACACCACTAGACGAACAACAGACCCATCGCTTGGTAGGAGAGCAGCCCTTTGCCTAGTGTCCATGTGCGCTCCTGATGCCCAGCCGTGTGTGTTACTGCTGAGCACACCTTCTACCCAAGCACCTGTACATGTGATTTTCCACCTATGAGGGGCCATCCAATAACCAATGTATATGCCTAAACGCCAGTGTGCATGACAAATGCCCACCTACAATGTCAGCGTGCGCCTTCTAGCCTGTTGGTGTGCCTATGATGCCGTGAACCTAGTCTTGACATAGTTTTGGATTCTTGGTGTTGGTAAGCTATTTTTAAGACCCTTAGACAAAATTATGGACATTAACTCACCAAGACACATTAATGAGTGTCTTTAGGAAGAATATAGGGTCACTTGAAAAAGAAAAGGAAAAGTGACTTGTATGGCTAAGTTAGCTAAGTTATTTAAGCTTAAGATGAGCAAGCATTATTAACCCAAGGTTTCCTAATGTTTTGGCAGGCCAAATGGAGATTGGGAAGGCCTATAGACCTCTGGGGAGCTAGCTTAAGATAGTGAGTGACAATGTTTTCAAAAAGAGATTCTTAACGCATTTTCTATGCATACCTATGAATGATTTACTTCAAGTACTTGAACGCATAATTATGGTTGAATGAATGTTTTACCTAGCATGAGTTTTTAAGCATGAGATTACTTGAAAGCTATAAGTTTCAATGTTTTCGAGCATGAGTTCTTATAAAAGAAAGCCATATGCTGGATTTCACTATGATAATTAATTATGCTAATATTGATGCAAGCATTCCTTGAAGTTTCTTTGATGTTATCTGTTTAGTGCTATGTTTTATAAGGAATGTTGAGTTATTTTAAATGCAAAGTATGTTTTATGTAGATCTTAATTTCAGTACCCTAGTTATGAAACTCGATACTAAAGGTAGTGAAGGTATTCGGAACCCAGATATTGAAAGAGACAAAAGAATTTAGGGTTTTCTTTCTATCCTGTTGCTGAAGGAGATGAAGGTATCCAGGAAAGATCTTTGATACCCACTTTAGCACACATGAAGGCTTTAGGCCGTGTGTTAGGGTGCTATTAGCCATTTGGGTATCTCTAGGTACACATATGATTATTATTGATGTTGTCGGTGATGTAGAAATTCCACCTCAGCTAAGGTTATTGATGTTGGGAGTGTGAGCAAGAGGGGCTCCACTCAACTAAGGTTTAGAGGATACAAACTGTATATAATTGTTTTATGAGAAATGCAAAGAGTATGACATGTTTCAAGGTTTTCCAAAAGTATTATGATAAGTTTGATGATTTACTGCTATAAGCTTTTAGTAAGCCTTTTAAGCTTGTTTAACCCTGAAACTAAGAAAGCATTTCTAGTTGTTAGTTATTTTATATATTTCCCATCATGATTATGTTTAAAAATGTTCGTTTAAAAATAGTCATTCACAGGGCATCCTAGCTCACTTTTTCAAATGTTTTTCCTCCTTAGGTAGCTGTCGAAGTCCCGAAGCCTAACTTACAGCTGCCAATCTACCACAAGAAAGTAGATCCTTGATAGACTTGAATATTTCTTAGGTCTTGGCCATATTTTAGATGTTTTGAAGTTCATGAACATATTAGTTGGGAAGGTAGTGTAACCCTAAGTCTGTAATTATGCCTTTTTGTTTGAGTTGCGCACTCTAATTGTAAATATATGTAAAACAATATGACTGATTAAAGGAACTCTAATTATAGAGAACCAGTGAGTGGAAGAAGATCGTTCCAAATCCCATTGTGAAAGAACATGAACATTTACAATCAAACAAAACAGTTATGCATCAAGTCTAAATTACAGCATGCTTCAAAGTTAAATACAAAAGGATCGAGTAAGACAATACCTTTGAAGAACTATTTTCTTCACGTATTCCCTCAATCAAACTCGAATGCTTTGATCAGCACAAACGCAACGAGCAAACCAACAAACAACACGAACTGGAAAATCCTCGATCACAACCGAGTAAGACTCGATCCTCGACCCTCGAACGAAACTTGACACCACCACTCAGTTACCTTGGTAATTTTGGTGTGAGAATCCAGGAGTTGTGGGCTCTGTATGGATTTGGATAGAAGGAAAGAGGAATGGAAGAGAAAGAATGATCGAGTAATAAACAGAGGAATCGTGTAGAAGATATCAGTCTATCGCATAAACTTGTTCCTCGATCGTGTAGTAAGTGAATTCTATCGTATAGAAAACTCGATTTATTGTTTACTCTCTCAAATAGTAATCTGATTACTTGATCTTTTTGCACGTATTATGAAAATGAAAATCTATTTTTCTTCTTTATCTATCAGCTAGCCATAAACCGTGCATAACAAATCACTAAGTCAGTTATTGGAGAAAAACTAAAATCAACTATCTCATAATTAATTTATTATAAATAAATATAATAACTAATTATCATATTATATTTATAACCTATAGTTTTAATATCACATCATATGCAATAGATAAACCATAGTTCTTTTTCTCCTTTATGGCGTTTAATATAAATCATATTTATATTAATTCCTCCAATCAAATCATGTATCAAATACATAAAATCAATTAAATCATATATAATTGAACTAATTTAATTATATCATATATAATCAAATTCCCTCTTGTTAATTTGAACACTTCAAAGTAATCCAAAAACTTATTCTCAACTTGAATCCATTGAGCTATCAAGGGGACCTTATAGACCTATAGTTTGAAGCTCCAACGGTATGTGAATAACTGACTAGACTTCTTAATCACGATATCCACCATCCGTTAACTACCGAACACTCTACTAAAGACCAACAGTTGCACTCTTCATACTACAAATATATTTATGTGTCCATCGGATATAACCAATCAACATTACGATGACCCTTCACAAGCCCCGGAATCAACCTTTAAGGGAGAAATTTATCTATTTACTCCTGTTTCGAGGAAGAAGTGAATTCTGTCTTGTGTAGCTGAGTTCCCAGCTCCCCAATCAGACGAATCCCCAAAGTGGTAGGTTTGAGTCGACAATCTGGCCACTCGCACCCATAGATTGAAGTGAATAAAATATCTCATATTATATATCACAGAACTGTTTATTCATACATGTGTTTACAAACTACAGGACTCTACGAGATTTAAGGCGTCAACCTCAACATTGATATGTTAAGCCCACCAGGAATGAGAATGTCTTGTGGTTACTCCATAAGTTTGAGTTGGGTTGCATGGACTATATCTTACATATACTTGTCTATCAAGTGATCCATAAACGTGGAAACAGGTTACATGTTCTAGTTGGGTAGTAGATGATTTAAGAAGGTTGACATCTGCTGTCTTCACATCCCTTTCCCAATTTAAAAGGTAGCCTTGGAGGGGGTGTGACACATCTCCCTCGTCTTACTTTTGGCTTAGCTAATCTCTCCTCTATTGTCGTTGTTAGTTTGGAAACTGAAACAATGGTTGAATGCATTAAAAAATTACATTAAGAAGTTAAAGACAACCTTGAAGTTACCAACAGTGCTTACAAAGCAGTTGCTGATGTCCATCACCATGCTCATGACTTTAACATTGGAGATTTTATCATGGTTCATCTCCGAAAGACATGATTACCAGTAGGGCAACGCAACAGACTTACTAATCGACATATTGGACCTTTCCCAATTCTGGAGAAGCTTGGAAATAATGCTTATCAAGTAGATCTACCATCATCCATGCACATAAGTTCTTCATTCAATGTGGCAGATCTTACATCTTACCATGCGCCTGACACTTCTGCTCTAGCATCATGAACTCATGGACAAGGGTTTTTTTTTTTTTTTTTTTTTAATTTTAAGAGGAAAGGTCTGATGTAGGACATATCTTAGAGATCTTTCATGTTTTTGTCTCATTCTTGATTATCTTGTTAAGGCCTTTATAAGTTTCTTGATTAGAATCTTGTTTAGTTTAATCCAAAGTTTTTTGTTTTTGTTTTTGTTTTTGTTTTTGTTTTTTTTTTATTGTAATTAGCCTTTTGTTTTATCTGTAATTCTTTAAATTAGAATTTGAGTTTGTTTTATCATCTAGTCCAGCTATCAACTGTAAATCCTTAAGCCCGAAAAGGGCAGCCCACTCAATAAAATCATTACTGAACTTCTTTGAAAATTCTCCTCTCACCGACCTCATCGAATAGAGTATCAGAGTTCTCAAATTTTAAACAACTAATAAAGTGGTAATGAAAACAAACAAAAGACTCAACGCACATTTTAACTTGGCAAAATTTTAAACTATATTGAAGTTTTAAATCTTCTTCAATGTAATTTCACCCAATAACAAAGTTTTAAAATTAAATTGGCTCAAATATTAACTTTAAATTTGTATTATAGCTATAAAGCACTATTTTTACCTATGATTTTCATGCTTTATTACCCATATTTTCAAAACTAAAAAATTAGTTTTGTTTTTTTTTAAAAAAATACAACTGATTTTGTTTTTAAAATTTGACTTAAAATGTAAATGTGTTTTTAAAGAAAGTGAAAAGTTTACCTTAGGATTGCGGGAAAAAAAAAAAAAAAAAAACAAACAAACAGAATTTTAAAAAACAAAATTAAGAGAGATCTCTTAACTAAAACAGAATTTTAAAAAACAAAATTAAGAGAGATTTCTTAACTAAGTGCATGAATTTTTCCTGGAAGTCTATTGTGAATATTAAAACCGAAATTGATATTTAATATATTGATATAGAAAAAAACTAACAAAAACAAATAAGAAGAAAAAGTTTCCTCGTCAAGTAGATTTGCAAAATTTCCGTAAGAGCAATAACCTACCTAACTTAAAAGAGATTTAATTTATAATCTTAGATAAAGATTAAAATGTTGATGTCAATCAAAATGTTGAGATCTTAATTTTATGAAAATATCAATAAATCGTAGATATTGATGGATATTTTTATAAAAATTATAAAAATTCAAAAATTAGTAAGAAATATTTTAGGATTTTCAAATAAATTAACAAATTTATCATTTATATGATATTTACATTAATTACTTATTTTATTATGTTTGTTGAACACGTAGAAATGTTGAAATATTAAGATGGGATTGGAAATTTAATACCATGGACATATGTTTGTCAGCTTTTTGTAAACAAAATTGAAAAAACAATGGGAAAAATAAGAGTTTAGTGAAAATGTTGTATGCTTTTTAAGTAAAACTTTTTGTTTATTAATAGAAATAGTGAGGAAGTAGGAAGTGCAAGTTGATCCACTTCTGGCTCATGTGACTTTTCACTTTTGGACCATTTGCTTTGTAATTTTGAAATTTATTAACAAAATATAATCTTAAATATTGTTTTTTTTCTATTATTATTCTCAAAATGGAAACCCATACATGTGTAATTATTTACTACATGTAAAAATGGATTGTTTTTTATTATGTAAATAATTAGAAGCTATTTTTTAGATGAAATTAATTGTTAAAATGGTTTTTTCTAATAAAATTGAGGGTAGGGAAACGAACCACGAACCTCGTGGTTATCAACACATTCGAATGTCATGGCGGTCAAAATGACATTAATCTTCCTAATTTACAAAATTCAACCTCTTTACAATTAAGCATTTCACATTGTGTTTTTTCTATTATTATATTACTTATTCAATTTTGAAAACATTTACTTCAATGATTAATGGTATATTTTAGAAAGAGTAATACCTTTTGCACTCATGTTCATACATCTCTTCAATCACAAAAGTAGAAATTTTGGACCAATCACAAGTTGCCACGTCATTGACTAAATTAATGACGAAATTTCAAATCATTAAATTTGGGTACAACTAGGAGTTGACATTTGTCCTAAATTGAAGTTCAAGACAAATTTCGATGACCCTACGTGGTTTTATCACGACCATTGAATTAGATAAGATTAATTTGGCCCAATCTGATATTATTATTTGGGTCAAAGTCCAACTAAGCCCAAAAATAGGTTGAATTTGACCCAAATATCAAATCAGGCCTAAATCTGATTAATTGGGCCCAAAGGTCAGGCCACTAGCCCATGTCCAACTAATTTGGCCCAAAGGCCAAACCCATGGATCAACTAAACCCAAGCCCACCCATGGAGGGGTCAGCATTTTCTACCTTCAGAGAGCACAGAGAGAATTCATCAACCAGCAGAAGACTCCAAAAATTCCTGAAGCTGCATTCTATAGAAAACCTCCTAGAAGACAGAAGACCCTGAAGCTGCACTCCTAGAAGACAGAAGACCCTTGAAGACACAAAGACTCTTCAAAGACTTCTACTTCAAGAACCTTCAAGACTTCTACTTCAAGAACAACGTTTGGTGCTTTTCTTCTTCAAGTCAAGCACATTCACCCAACTGAGAGAGAATCAGAGGATGAAGTATTAGAGATCGAACCACATCGCATCAAAGAAACTTCAACATCAACACCAACTCAAGTTCAACTCCACAAAACAAGTTTCTCTGGGAACCTCGTGTAAACAGTGACAACATGTGATTAGACACTTGAGTGGACCGCCCAAAAATAAGTGTGACCATTCATGTAGAGCAACATTGTTTTATGAATAAATATGTATTTTCGTAATTAACCAACTTGAAAAGGAGACGTGACTATTCGAATGGCCATGAATAGTCTATAAATATGACTCTTCTCCGAATTGCTTTTAAGAATTTTTTTCATTAGCATTTTTCTCCTATTGAAACTTTCTCGCTTTTTATAAAGTAATTGAAATTCTGTTTATTTCCACCAAGAATAGTTCGTTGCATCTTATGAACGAGGTGTTGCTTCCATAAGACAGGTAATCTGTTTTATCCTAAGAGATAATTACTCATGAACTATATACTTAGCTTATTATATAGAACGACATATTTAAATCAAAATAATACTTTTTAAACTTATATTTTAACAATTGTCAAAATGAGCATAACTCAATTGACACAATATTTATACTATCAATCTCGAAGTTAATGGTTTGATTTTCCACCGATATATTAAAAAAAAAAAATACTTATATTTTAACCATTGAAATGAGTGGTCTTCAAAGGTCCACACAAGTTAGAGGTTCTTAAGAGAGCCCAGAGAGAAATATGGAGAGATTGACTTTTCTTTTTGCCCAATGTAGGATCATTAATTAACTTGAAATCCCCTTTAAATCAAACATCCAAAAACCCCATCTTGTGTTGTTTCTTTGGAAATGTTCTTCAAACAAACAAAATAGAGAGATCAACCATTCCCCTCAATCTCTAATAATTAACTCTATTCTTGTGATCACACACTTGGAATTTTTATCTCAATTCCCATAAAAAATAAATGGCCAAACTTGCCCAAATTATCTTCTTAATGGCTTCCATAATAATGGCCGCTACCATCGTCAGAGCATACAATGTTCTTCTCGGCGTCTGCTTAGGCCTCAGCGGCGACAACCTACCTCCACCGTGGAAGATGGTGCAACTCTGTAAAAAATATAGCATTCGTCGGATCCGATTGGATGAACCAAACATCGATGTTTTGAATGCATTTCGCGGTGCGGAAATTGACCTCTCTTTCGGCATACCAAATGACATGTTAACGGATATGGCCACAAATAAAGCTCTTGTAGAAGAGTGGTTCAATACCTACATTAAACCCTTCGTTAATGAGTTCAAAATTAATTACGTCATTGTTGGCGACAAGGCCATCCCAGGCCTTGACATTTGCATATTGCCAGTCATGATGTCCTTTCAAGATCTCCTCAATGCAAACTATATTGGACAAGTGAAGCTCACTACGTTGGTCGGGTATGATTAAACCACGATTAAACTCAAAAACCTAAGTCGATGGATATTAAAGATGAAATGAAATACAAAGATCAAAACAAAGTTAAATTAATTTCATTGTTATGGTTGACAGGTACAACGCAGCATTAGCCTATAAAGACCCTCCATCGAGCGGGGCATTCCATCCAACTATAAGCGAGAACATGAGAGGCATCCTCAAATTCTTATCAGAAGAAGGGTCACCTTTGATGGTTAGTGTATTCCCATATCGAAAATATATGTTTGATGGGGGTATAAGTTTGAATTACGCGATATTTAACGAGACAGAGCCAGTAGTTCGTGATGGAGAATTGAACTATTACAACTTGTTCGATGCAATGGTGGAAGCAGTTTATGCAGCTATCGACAAAGAAGCGGTCGGAGATGTGACTGTTGTAGTTGGAGAAACTGGGTGGCCGACTTGTGGAAGCGATGATGATGCAACGCCGGCGATTGCGGAGGAGTACAACAAGAAATTTGTGAGTCATATTTGCTCTGGCAAGGGGACACCAAGGAAGCCAAATGTTTTTCTTGAAGGTTTCATACAAAGTATATTCAATGAAGATGAGAAGCCTCAAGGGGACTCACAATGCTATGGGATGTTTGATATCAACATGAACCCTATTTATTCATTATCTTTAGTGCAATGACATAAAATGGACATGCTAGGAAAAAAAAAACAAATTAGCCCAAAATCATACACTATAAAATCATAATTCTTTGATTGAAAATAATGATCATCCTTTAGTCCCAAAATTAGCAAGGTGTGAAATTTCAATTTTTGAACCCTTAATTTTGACTAGTTTTTGAAATTTTCAATTTTTGTTTAATTTCTATTAAATTCAATTGTAATTTTGCCTTTTTTTTTTTTTTTTTTTTGAAGTTTCATCAAATTTGATGGTTCATTAAATACTCATAAAACATTCTTTTTAATAATTCTTCAAAGAAAGCCTATCAAAAGGATTCTTCAATATCGCCACGTGCTCAAGACAATGTAGAACAGCCAACCATCCCCAAAAAGGATTAATTTTAAGAGAAAATTAAAAAAAAAAAAAAAACTAAAACCAATCTTTTTTTAAAATGTGATCGGATACCACCCCATAACATCCACTTAGAAAGCAGTGGCCAAGTTTAAATCTTGAAAATATCCTTAAATTTAATTTTTTTTAAAAAATAATATCTTATTTTACTTACCATTTCCCCAATATTTGGAGTAATGATCCCATAAAAAAAGTGTAACACCCCAAATTTTCATTAAATTGTCTTGAACTATTTGGATGTTCTTTTGTTAAATTGAAGCTAAAACTGAATTTGGGAGGTAAGATAAGTAATTTAAATGATATTTTTAGAGATTGGGAATTTTGAAATTTATTTGATAGAAATTAGATAATTAAATTTGGAGTTTAAAATTTAAGTAACTTGCTAAATTAATTCTAATTTAATTATTTTAAAATAATTAGAGATACATTTGTGTGTGTGTGTGCACGCGTGTACGCATGTTTGTATGTGCGTGCATGTGTTCACGTGTGCGTGTGTATGTGCATGCATGCGTACGTATGCGTGTGCGGGCATGCGCACATGTGCATGTGTGTGTGTGCACCACCAAGTAAAAAGAGAAAAAATGGGGAAAGAAAAATTAAATTCTCCTTCTCTTTCCCTTAGTACACACACGCAACCAACCCCCCTCGCCCCTCCCCTGTAACACCCGAACCTCACAAGATTCCTTGGGTGGAGAAAGAAAACTCAGAGATAAAGCCTTGGTAGGAAAGAGTTTAACCAAGTACCTAAACTATGACTTGGAGGAAGAAAAAATTCTAAGTGTTGGAGGCATAGTGTTTTGGAGTAAAAATTTGGCTAAGTGTTCAAACGATGCTTTGAAGCTAGAGTTGGCCTAGAAATGAAGGATAACAAATTAGTTAAGTTTTGGAGACAAGGTAAAACGCCTAGTCCAAGGAAGAGAAAGGAGTTTTGGACTATGTACTAAGTACATTAGAAGTAAGGGCTTAACTTGGGATGAATTACCCTAGAGTTGGAAACATAAGTGGAATTGTGGAAGCTTTGGACACATGTTTGAACAAAAGCATGCTCATTTGGATGCATGCTAGGACAATAAGAGCCATCTTGGGATGTCTAGGGCTAGATAAATGATAGGGGAAGAAATGGCTAGTAGTGAATAGCCATGCGTGGAACTATGCACCATCAAGAGAGGAGATTAAGGTTGATAGGGTATTCAAGGGAGGGAATTTGGCTAAGTGTTACATCATTAAGACAAGATGGAAGCATGAGACTATTGGGGTTGGTGCCCTAAATCTCGTGGGTCCTGCAGTTTGTAATTGTAATGTACCAACGGTTTATTTATTTAATAATTTTATTTGACATTTAGTAGCACTAACCCATAAAACCAATAAACTAACATCCAAAGTTATCTTCTGTAGCTTAAACATATATGCAGAGATATACATGTGGATCATATTTAAGTGATAACCTAAATGGTCTGTAGTAGATGGATAAGGCTGGGTACCTTATCCTGGTAATACTACAAATATGACCCGCTTTGTAAATATTACAATTGTTGTAAAGTGCTACAAATGATTTGATCCTGATCATTCAGTAGAGACATGCAAGCGGGGGTGTTCTATACAAAAGGGTTTCTATAAGACCAGACCACGAAATTACTAGTTTCATTATATAACACCATTAATAATAGAGACTTACATTTCACCAGGATGACCGTAGGTGACATGACTTGAATCCTGAGTGAGTTGTGAACTCCTGCCTATGAAAGCGATCATTTGAATTGTATGAGTGGGAGTGGCTAGATCGTCGACTCAATAAGCCTACCATTTGGGGGATTCGTCTGATTGGAGAACTAGGAACACAACTACACAAAACGAAATTCACTCCTTCCTTAATGTCGTGGTAAGTAGATCAATTGTTCCCTTAAGGGCTGATTCATGTGGTGTCACGCCCTCTCTTTTCCTGAGAGGGGTTTGATCATAGTTGGACTATGACTTACTGTTCATTAGAGGGATCAGTGGTACTTAAGGAGTTAGATGTAACTACAAGAGCAAAACGATAATTTTGGCCCAGTGTACTTATGAGCAATTTATGAAGGGTCATCGCACTGTTGACTGGTTATATCCAATAAACACATAAATATATCTGTAGTGCGAAGAAAACAATTATCGGTATTTAATGGAGTGACCGGAAGTTAATGGATGTTGAATAACTTAATTAAATGAGTTTAATTAATTATTCAAGTACCATTGAGGGTTCAATCTATAGGTCCATAAGGTCCCCTTTATAGCTCAACAAGGATTAATAAGAATCAATTTTTGATTAATTTGAATTGTTCAAATTAATTGAGGGAATTAATTATATGTGATTATTAGTATTTAACTTAATTATATATGATATAATTAATATAATATATTTGATATGTTATAATATAAAGTAGGGGTGTTCATGGGTTGGGTTGAAAGACTTTTTAGTCCCAACCCAATTGTTTGGATTGTAAATTTCGTCAATCCAAATAACTCTTATTAAAAAATGAACCCAACCTAACCATGAAATATTTGGGTTGGGTTGGTTCAAGCTAATCGGGTCATTTGTTTAAAATTTTGTTCTAAAAAGAAGCACAAAGTAAATATGTAAAAATTTTATTTAATTATTTTCATATATTGAATTTGATGGAAAAATAGGCATGCGCAGCAGAAATGATGATCAATTTTACTCTAATTGCACATTAAACATACAACCCTAAATTAATTAATTAGGGTTTTTTTTTTTTGAAATATTACCTTTGAAGCTCCCGAAACTCTTCTATCTCTGCTCGAACACGAACCGAACAACCACTAGAGCTGACCTAATTTAGAAAACAAATTTTAGCAAAATGTAAAAAGTCTTTTATCCATATTGACAGCCCAAATTTATAGAAAAACATCATGTAAAATTACATGAAACAAATCCATAGAAAACCAACACCTCAAAATCCACTATCTAAGTGGGTTTGATGTCTCCACTATAAGCCAACACCTAGCCCACTATCTTGTTAGTGGAATTATCCAACAAAAGTTTGGATTTTCCCACTAACTTTAGTCAAGGGGCAAAATAGTCATTTTGTCAAAGTCAAATTTTGACAAAAAAGTCAACATTTTGACTTTTTATGATTTTTTTCCGTGTTGATTAATTTTGACCTTCCGAGCATGAATCTGCATTCATTTTCTCGAAATTCAAATCACATTTGAATATAAGGTCAGTCAAAGTTTGACTTTTCAAAGTCAAAAGTCAACTATTTGACTTTTTACATATTTGACCATTTCCATTATTTCCGAGCTTTTGAATATGAACGCATTCATATTCTTGGTATTTAAATCACATTTAAATATTAAAGTTGTATTTCTAAACTGAAAAATCGACCACTATATCACATATAATTGTTGGTTTATCTCTCTTCACCTAATTCGAACAATTCGAATTATTCTATCATACTATTCTAAGTTTATTCCATATGAGCTAGTAGAGGAACCTAATGAACCTATAGATCATGGGCTCCAACGATTCGAGATTAGTTGGTTAAACTCTTTAGATGGAGCTAATCAACATTCGTTAACTCACGGGTCATTCCACTACAGTCTCGTAGTTGTACTCCCCTCACTATAGATATATTTGTGTCCATATGATATAACCATGATTAGTAAGTTAATCTTTCACAGATTGTTCGTAATCTCGGCTGGGTCATAAAAATCGTTTTATCCCCGAGACTACATCTTATTCCTTAAGTTCCACTGATCCTCTAATGAACAATTGGTTTAAGGTCCAACCTATAAACCGAACCCCTTTTGGGCCAAGGAGAGGGTAGGGCCCCTTGTTCAAGACTTGGATTCAGTACTAAAGGGAACAACCTATCTACTATGCCTATAATCGATAGGAGTGAATTTCGTCTTGCACCTTATGTTCCCAGCTATCCACCTGATCTTACCCCTGAAATGGGAGGCTTATTGGGCCAGTGATAATGAGCTAACCTCACCTATGCAGATCTAAGGATAATTCTGAATGAACAGGAGTCCATAGTTAGCTCAGAATTAAGATTAAGTTACCTAGGTCATCAATTAACGAAATTATCAGTTTTATACATTAAACAACATTTAAAACGTAAAAAGTTACTATTTCATGGTTCAGTCTTATGTAAACTCTTTATATAGGATGCCCCCATTTTCATGTCTCCACATGAACGGTTTAGGATCACATTGTTTGTACTAACTACAAAATGGGCCGTATCCATAGTGTCCCCAAAATAAGGTGCCTAACCTTATTCATATACTATAGACCATTTTGGCTATATATTTGAACTTGATCCACATTTATGTCACTACATAAAGTTCAAACTTAAACTTAATAGCCTTTGATCCTTAGTTTATTGGATTCATGAATATAGAATTTAAATTTACTAAAGATTTTTAATAACAACTTTATTGAACAAAAATATAATATTACAAACTACGAGTTTTTAGGACATAAAATCCAACAAACTCCCACTAAGACTAAAACTCCTAGTAGGATCAAACGATGTTGAATTTAACTGTGAGAAATTAATATTACATATGAGTACAATAAAAATATGAATACAATAAACTAGGGCATTCACGCCCAACATAATCTCCCACTTGTCTTAGTTTAGAAACACCGTAGACCTAAACTCTGTAGGTGACCCTAAAAAACTTTAGCCATGAGGGTTTTTATAAAAGGATCAGCAATGTTTTGCTTAGAAGATATCTTGGTCACTACAACGTCACCACGGTGTATGATTTCCCGGATAAGGTAGTACTTGCGTTCGATGTGCTTTCCCCATTTATGGCTTCGAGATTCTTTTGAATTTGCAACTGCATCGCTGTTGTCACAATACAAGGTGATGGGTAGATGCATATTGGAATAACTTCTAAATCTTTTAAGAATTTCCTCAGCCATACTACTTTTTTTGCTGCTTCGTAAGCAGCTACGTATTCAGCTTCCATTGTGAAGTCAGCTATACAGGTTTGTTATACGCTTCTCCACAATACTGCTCCTCCGTTAAGAGTGAACACTGATCCAGATGTAGACTTCCTAGCATCTTTATCAGTTTGGAAATTAGAGTCAGTGTATCCAGTAAGGATCAGATCCTTAACACTATACACGAGCATGTAGTCCCTAGTTCTCCTGAGATAATTTAAGATGTTCTTAACGGCAGTCCAATGATCACGTCCAGGATTAAACTGGTATCTACTGATGATCCCTACTGAGTAGCATATGTCAGGTCTAGTACATAACATTGCATACATCAGGCTTCCAATTGTAGAGGCATAGGGAATATTTCTCATATCCTCAACTTCTTGAGGTGTCTAAGACATTGTTCTTTTGATAGATGAATTCCATGTCTGAAAGGCAACAGACCCTTTTTGGAATTTTGCATTTTATATCTAGACAACATTTTGTCTATATAAGATGCTTGAGACATGACTAGTGTCCTATTCCTGCTATTCCGAACAATTTAGATCCTAAGAATATACTGCGCATTTCCTAAATCTTACATTTGGAATTGTGTATCTAGCCATTGCTTGACGTCAGTAAGATATCCTACATCATTCCCGATGAGTAGAATATCATCGACATATAAAATCAAGAACACTACAACAGAATTAATGATCTTTTTGTAAACACAAGGCTCGTCTACATTCTGTTCAAAGCCATAAGATTTAATTGCAGTATCAAACCTTATATTCCAAGATCTAGAAGCTTGTTTTAATCCATAAATGGATTTCTCAAGCTTAAAAACCTTTTGTTCTTGACCCTAAACTATAAACCCCTCTGTTTGAACCATATAGATACTCTCTTTAAAATTTCCATTCAAAAAGGCCGTCTTGACATCCATTTGCCAAATTTCATAGTCATAAAAAGTTGCAATGGATAAGAGTATTCTTATCGACTTTAACATGGCAAAGTGAGAGAAAGTTTCTTTACAGTCCACTCCCTCTCTCTGGGTATAACCCTTTGCCACAAGTCGAGCCTTAAAAGTCTGTACTTTACCGGCTTGATCTCATTTTCTCTTGTAGATCCATTTGTAACCAATTGGTTTCACATCACTTAGTTTATCTACAAGAGTCCAAACTGAATTACATTGACTCCATTTTGAGGTCCATAGCTTTTATCCACTGGTCACGGTCCACATTATTCATTGCCTGTTTATAGGTCAATGGATACTCTACGCCCTCATCAGGTATGATGATTTAAGTTTCAGCTAAACCCAAATAGTGGTCAAGCTGATGAACAACTCTTCCATTACACCGAGGCACTATCAACTCTTGAGAAGAATGTGACTGACCAGAAATACTAGCTTTATCTACTACTTTAGTAGATGAACTAGGTATATTTGTAGCGTTTTTTGAAATTTCTTTTAACACTATTTTACTACGTGGTTGATGATTTCTAATGTGGTATTTCTCTAAGAATCTGGTATTTGTTGATACAAATACCTTGTTTTCTTGAGGATGATAAACTAGACCACCCCTTGTTTCCTTTGGATAACCTACAAATAGGCATAATTTTGAACGATATTCCAATTTCTTGGGATTTTATACCAACACATGTGTTGGGCAACCCCAAATTCTAAAATGACGTAAACTACTTTTACGCCCTTTCCATAGCTCATAAGGTATTTTAAAATACATTTAGAGGAAACGTTGTTCAAAATATGGACAGCAGATTCAAGTGCATATCCCCAAAAAGAATCAGGCAATTGAGCATAGCTCATCATAGAGCGAACCATATCTAATAAGGTTCGGTTTCTTCTTTCTGATACACCGTTCTACTGAGGCATACTAGGTGCAGAGAGTTGTGACTGGATCCCGTTTTCTATCAAATAGTCTTGGAATCGTATGTCCATATACTCTCCACCTCGATCTGATCGAAGTGTCTTTATTGTTTTACCTTATTCATTCTCAACTTCAGCCTTATATTCTTCGAACTTTTCAAAAGAATCATACTTGTGATGAAGCAAGTAAACATGACCATACCTTGAATAATCATCAATAAAACTGATGAAATATTCATACCCACCTCGAGCCTTGACATTCATTGGTCCAAAAGGTCCGAATGTACGAGCTCTAAGGGTACTTTGACTCTGAGACCTTTTCCAGTAAAAGATCTCTTGGTCATCTTTCCTTCAAGACAGGAATCACATGGAGGTAAAGAGTTATCTTCTAACTAACTTAAAAGTCCACTATTGACCAATCTCCCAATCTTATTGAGATTTATATGACCATGTCTTAGGTGCCATAGATAGGTGTTGGAAGAAACCTTTTGTTTTTTATTTTGAGTTTTTAATGTTCTAAACACTTCAGTATTTAAAACAAAATTTTCTCTAATTGGTTTTAACTTATATAAGTTGTCTTCAAATGTAGCAGAACAAATTTGAATACCTTTACAAAAAATGAACGCTTCATTTATATTAAAAGATATTGTATATAATTATTCTATAATACAAGCGATAGATATCAAATTCCTCTTCATAAGAGGTACATACAAAACATTTTTAAGTACTATTTATCTATCTTCAAAAAACAACTTCAGATCTCCCACTGCTTCAGCTGAGACAACCTCTCCTGTTCCAACTTTGAGGGTTATCTCACCTTCTTCAAGCTTTTTCCAATAACTAGTTTCCTGAAATGAGAAACAAATATGATTAGTGGCTCCTGAATCTAGTATCCAGGTTGAAGTATCATATTCCACTAAACATGTTTCAACGACCAGTAAATCATATTTACCTTGTGTCATTTTCTCAATTTTCTTCTTTGTAAGGTACTTCGAGCAATTTCTCTTCCAATGCCAATGAAAACATTTTCCTTTATCTGTATCCTTCTTTCCTTTTCTTATCTTGGGAGCCTTCCATTTTTCCTTCTTTTTCATTTGAGCTTTAGAGGGTCCAACTTTGTTTTTAAAGGGCAATCCTCTTATAAATTTTTTTCTTAGTGGTAGAATCATTTGCTTCCACTTCCTCCCCCTTACCTAAAGTAAGGTTTTGGAATCGTTGGAGCTCGTTAAGAAGGGTAATGAGGTTAAGTTCTATCTTATTTCAAGATGCATTTTTCTCAAAAGGTATAAAACTCTTTGGAAGAGATTGTAAGATAAAGCTAACCTGATTAGCCTCATCAATGGGTCCGCTATTTACTTCAGCGATATTGAAGTACATCATCACATCCAGGACATGTTCTCTAACAGAGGTCCCCTCCTTCATCTGCTTTGTGTAAATGTGCTTAATTGCCTCATGTCTAAGGGACTATAATGGTTGCCCAAACATTTATCTTAATGAATCTATTATCTCTTTAGTCGTAGCTAAGGATTCATGTTTCTTTACCAAAACATCAGACATGCTGGCAAGAATGTAAACACGGTACTTTTTATTGGCTTTGACCCATCGATCGTATGCTTTCCGAACAGTTCGGTTAGCATTTGAGGCTGGAGCTTGAGGACATTCCTCAGTTAAGACAAATCTTAGATCGTCAACTACCAGTATTGTGTTTAGATTTTATTTTCATGCCGAATGATCATCGCCATGTAGTTTCTCGATAGTTAAGAGTTCAACTATTGAGCTATTCATACTGAAAAAAATAAACATATTCTTTTAGAAAAACTATAATCACAAAGAAACCAATTTAATTGAGCAAAAACTAATAATGTACCCTTAGTTATTATATTTTGCAACGATATTTTAAAAGTTTAGAGTAACCTCCACCGAAGGGCAGTCGATTATTCCTCTTTTGAACCAAGACAATCTTGACTAGATGCTAACCCCAGAATAACTCTTTATTCTTATAGCACTTTAGTTATCGCTACTTTGGTCGAGAATATATTAACATATTAGTAATTCTTGTAAGTGTAACCTTCCATTTTTGGATTTCAAAAAGCAGAATCAACATGCTCTCGAAAGTGGAAAGTCAATATGAAAACTGATCTAAGAAAGCCTATCTAGATTTGGAGTTCGGGGTGTTACGAATCCTATAATATAACCCTCCAAAGGGAAAGGTTGCTCAAGGGCAGACATGCAGGCACATTATAGGAATCTCACGGTGCGACCTAATGGAAGAGACCGTGAGATATGTTGTTACATACCCCTCACCTACTTACTATGAACTACTTCCCCTATTTACCTTGATATTGATCCATGCAAACACTCTCCGAAGGGAGTCCGCTCCTAAGCACAGCCTAAAGCCCTGCATGGACCTCACGATGTGAACTCTTAGGGACGCTAGAGCTAAAAGTACACTACTTCTCTCTAGCTGAAGTGTTCTATAACGGTTTAGGGTATAAAAAAATACTTAGAGATATATTTCGGCTAAATAAACATATTCTAAGTCTAGGTGATAAATCCAGTATAACTCTTGTACTAGATTTTAACTTATGATGTCTTGGTGATAAACAAATTTTATTACCTCACATCTCTTACACATGCTCATTAAAACTAGGGTTATTTGACTTAGACGCCAGTTTGATCTCTAGATAGGAGGTGTTCCGTAAACCGTCATCTTAAGAACCCCCAACCTTAGACAAGATCTCCCCGATTAAGTAAACAACTCTTTGTTTAACAAGTAATCGTCCTATTCTAACTCTTTAGAAAAGCCGATTGAAATTGCACCAATTTAATCCTAGGTGAGCATGCAACTTTCAACTTTGTTATAGATTTTAAAGTCTAGGTTATTTTATAACAATTATAAAATAAAATTATAACCATTATAACTCTAGAATCATACATCTATAACATACATTCATATTTAATGATCATGCTTTAATATAACACTTTATATTAAAAAAACTTATCATGCATACTATATACATTATAACAATTATAACATATATTAAATGCATGTACATGTTAACCTATAGTGGGATTTTAAATCTATATGGCATACTATATGCAGAACAAGATTCAAAATTTAATTAAAACATACATCAACATGCATAATTAATTAAACACCCTAAAATGGATTGGTTTTGGCTCTTAAATTAAGCTAACAACTAAATTATTACAGTAATAATTTGGTGTAGTACAAAAAGTCGTTCTCGAACCAGCTTCAAACACTTTTGAATCAACTTAAGTCGGCCAAAAAACTCTCGAACCGACCTAAAAACTCCAAAAACTAGGTTGAACCGGTCAAACCGGCTCAACTGGACCAGTCCAAACCGTCTGGACCGACTGGTCAACGCTTGCAGGGGTGGTCAATGGACGCTGGACCGCAGGTCGGCTGGAGCGGGCGGAGTGCGCGAGTTGGATCCGGGCGGGACAGGCGTGCGAAGCCAGGCGCGCGTGTGAGAAACCGGGTCCTAATTTCAACTCTAATGACTCTATCAAATTTACAGATCCTTTGCCACACATTAATGCTCATAAACATGCGAGCAATTACAAATTAATACTATAAAAAAATTAATTTAATTGCCAAAACCTAAAAACCATTTTAGTCTTCAATCTCAATTTTATCTAATAAATTGAAACCCACCACATGCAATTGAGTAAAATTAAAACATGCTCTGATACCACATGATGGAAAAATAGGCATGCGTAGTGGAAATGGGGATCAATTTTACTCTAATTGTACAAATTAAAAATACAACCCTAAATTAATTAATTAAGGTTTTTTTTAAATATTACCTTTGAAGCTCTCGAAACTCTTCTATCTCCGCTCGAACATGAACCGGAAAACCACTAGAGCTGACCTACTATCCTCTGGACTAAGAATTGAGTTGTGGGACTCGACGGATGAAGAATCCGAGAGAGAGAAAGAGATGAAAATAGAAGATGGATTTTTGGGTTGGGTTTGGGTTTTGAATTTTCCTAAAAAATGTGATTTTTTCCAGCCCAAATTTAGAAAACCAATTTTGGCAAGATGTCAAAAGTCTTTTATCCAAATTGACAGCCCAAATTTATAGAAAAACGCTATGCAAAATTGTATTAAACAAATCCATAAAAAACGAACACCTCAAAATCTACGATCTAAGTGGGCTTGATATCTCCACTATAAGCCAACACCTAACTCACTATCTTGTTAGTGGAATTATCCAACAAAAGTTTAGATTTTTCCACTAACTTTAGTCAAAGGGCAAAATAGTCATTTTGTCAAAGTCAAACTTTGACCGAAAAGTCAACATTTTGACTTTTTATGATTTTTTCCGTGTTGACTAATTTTGACCTACCGAGCATGAATCTGCATTCATTTTCTCGAAATTAAAATCACATTTGAATATAAGGTCGGTCAAAGTTTGACTTTTCAAAGTCAAAAGTCAACTATTTGAGTTTTGACATATTTGACTATTTCTATTATTTTTGAGCTTCCGAATATGAACGTATTCATATTCTTGATATTTAAATCACATTTAAATATTAAAGTTGTATCTCTAAACTGAAAAACCGACCACTATATCACATATACTTGTCGGTTTCTCTCTCTTCACCTAATTCGAACAATTCGAATTATTCTATCATACTGTTCTAAGTTTATTCCATATGAGCTAGTAGGGAACCTAATGGACCTATAGATCATGGGCTCCAACGATCCGAGATTAGCTGGCTAAACTCTTTAGATGGAGCTAATCAACATTCGTTAACTCACGGGTCATTCCACTATAGTCCCGTAGTTGCACTCCCCTCACTATAGATATATTTGTGTCCATATGATATAACCATGATTAGTAAGCTAATCCTTCACAGGTTGTTCGTAATCTCGGCTGGGTCATAAAAACCGTTTTACCCCCGAGACTACATCTTATTCCTTAAGTTCCACTGATCCTCTAATGAACAATTGGTTTAAGGTCCAACCTATAAACCGAACCCCTCTCGGGCCAAGGAGAGGGTGGGGCCCCTTGTTCAAGACCTGGATTCAGTACTAAAGGGAACAACCTATCTACTATCCCTATAACGGGTAGGAGTGAATTCCGTCTTGCACCCTATGTTCCCAGCTATCCACCTGATCTTACCCCTGAAATGGGAGGCTTATTGGGCCAGCGATAATGAGCTGCCCTCACCTATGCAGATCTAAGGATAATTCCGAGTGAACAGGAGTTCATAGTTAGCTCAGGATTAAGATTAAGTTACCTAGGTCATCAATTAACGAAATAGTCAGTTTTATACATTAAACGGCATTTAGAACGTAAAAAGTGACTATTTCATGGT
The DNA here is from genome assembly GCF_027475165.1 of Benincasa hispida. NCBI lineage: Eukaryota > Viridiplantae > Streptophyta > Magnoliopsida > Cucurbitales > Cucurbitaceae > Benincasa > Benincasa hispida. The sequence goes on along the minus strand of NC_143479.1, from coordinate 57,150,950 downwards.
TCAGTCTTATGTAAACTCTTTACATAGGATGCCCCCATTTTCATGTCTCCACATGAACGGTTTAGGATCACATCGTTTGTACTAACTACAAAATGGGCCGCATCCATAGTGTCCCCAGAATAAGGCGCCCAACCTTATTCATATACTACAGACCATTTTGGCTATGTATTTGAATTTGATCCCCATTTATGTCACTACATAAAGTTCAAACTTAAACTTAATAGCCTCAGATCCTTAGTTTATTGAATTCATGAATATAGAATTTAAATTTACTAAAGATTTTCAATAACAGCTTTATTGAACAAGAATATGATATTACAAACTATGAATTTTAGTACATAAATTCCAACAAAATTAAGATTAACAATTCAATTTTGAATTTATATAGTGAAAATTTTCGTTCTAAAGTGCAAAGAAACTACTTTTAAGAGTTGTTGAAGAATAAATTATTAAAAAAAATATTGAAACTAAATAAAATTAAAATCAATATATGTATAAATAATTGTATTATATATAATAAAAAATATATTTGAAAGTTAGTAATAAATTCGGGTTTGTTCGGATTAGTTTGGGTTATATTAGGTGAACCCATGAACCAACCCAATCGATAAAATTTTCATTTATTTGAACCCAACCCAACCCAAAGGAGTTGATATCCCAACCCAAACCACACGGGCTGGGTTGGGTTGATCGGATTTTTTGAGTCATCGGATTTTTTGAACACCCCTAACATAAAGTTTACTTTGAGAGAAATTAATTATTTTAATATGATTCAAATAAGTTAGTATATATATATTAAATATTTAAATTAAAATTAATTATTAATTTTAAAAATTAAAGGGAGAAAAATAATTTCTCTCCCTTTAATTCTCTCTTGATCTAACGTGGTGAGTGGGGGGTGTTTTCAAAAGACCTTCATCTTCTATGGGAAGATGAACTAGGGTATATCTCTCCGAAAAAAAAATTCCCATAGACACTCTTATTCTCTCAAATCTTTCTCTCTCTCTTCTGAAACTCATAACCCATAACTCCTGAGGATTCTCTGCCCAAAAAAGAATACAGAAGGCTCTGCTCGGTGGTATTATCATTGGGTGTTCGTGATCGTGATTGTTTGTGACCGTTTTGAAAAGGGGATTTTGTGAAGAAGGTTTTGGTTCTTCAAGGGTAAGTCTACCCTAAACCCTAATTCTTTTTCCCCTCTCTAGCATAATGTAAAATTGTTAATGCATAATTACTTTTTGTTCTATAAATTTTGATTTTGTGTAAAAATTAAAATCGGGAACGATCCTCATTTTTGTTGCGGAACTTCACCGTTCCTTCAATTGGTATCAGAGTCAGGTTCTTGTCCCAATTTTAATTTTTCCAAATTGAATTTACAGTTAATGGTGGGATTTGCATTCTTTTTTTAATTCATGTTGATGACTATATGGAATATATGATGGTTTGCAATTATGGATAATTTTAGGATTGAATTTTAGATTTACAACTTTTATTTCACATATTGATTTGTAAAGGCCATTTTGGGCATAATTTATGTTATAGAGTGTAATTTGAAAGAATTGAGTCATTCGTGAGTTTTTCGATGATTTTTTGGGGAAAATGAGGCCCAAACCAGAGAAGGATCAACGGAATTCGTAACTGTACAGTGGCTGCTGTACAGTAGCGTTGCAACGCTATGCCCCAGCTGATGGAGTTGACTATCAACACACAGAAGCTATTAGGATGCTAAACACTCTAACTACATCAATTTTAGTGGATTAGCATGCATGTTTATGAAAAACATAGAAATAGGGTTTCTAGAGGTTACCTTTGAAGATTCCTCAAAATTGCTTCCAATCTCCATGAGTTTCTTCTTCAATCTTGGTAGTAGACCACCACAAGAGTTTTTCCTACTAATCTCAGACCTTAGATTGGGTGGTGGAACCCGAATTGAGAAAGAACTTTAGGTGAAAGTTGGAGAGATTTTGAGAGGAAAAATGACAGAATTTTTCCATTAAAATTCAATATTTGCATGAACCCAGTTGCTGAAAAATAAATTCATATATATAGAATTGCATCATGCAAATTGATTTAATGAGAAATTGACACTCAATTTCCCATTAAATCATTTTGCTAGGTGTAAAGCTAATGGATTAAGTGGGATAATCCCACTATCCAATTTTCAATTTAAATTTTAATTCAACTAAATTTAAGTTTAAAAGGAAATTTGATGTTTATTTATTTAATAAAATCAAATTAGTTCTCTATTTTGAATTTCATAAATTCAAATTTTAAATAAATAAATTAATTATTACTTAATTAAACAATTTAATTAATTAATTAATTTAATATCAAATATTAAATTAAAACACCTAATTCATACATGAATCCCTATTTATGTAATTGATATTTAAATCATATTTAAATATATACATCTCTCCAAAATCGTTTAATTCGTTAATTAAACGTTTACTATATCGAATATAATAATCCAAACCCTAAACCGAATTTAAACATTTCAAATTCTCTCAACACGCTATTCTAAGGTTTAATCCTTTTATGAGTTAGTAGAGAGACCTAATGGACTTACAAATCATGAACTCCAACAATTTGAGATTAATTGGCAAACTTTTTAACCAAATTAATCAATATTCATTAACTACCAAGATACTCCACTATAGCTCAGTAGTTGCATTCTCTTCACTGTAAATATATTTATGTCTACTTGATTGAACCATAATCAGTAAGTCGATGCTTCACAAGTTGTTCGCATTTATAGCTAGGTCAAAATTACCGTTTTAACCCTATAATACGTCTTGCTCCTTAAGTCTCCATTGATCCTCTAATGAACAATTGGTTTATGGTTCTACCAATAAACCGAGTCCCTCTCAGTTATAGAGAAGGCAAGCCCCTTTATTCAATAATAGGAGTCAGTCCTTAAGGGAACAACCTATTTGCTAACCTTAAAATAGGTAGGAGTGAATTCCATCTTATAGGACTATGTTCCCAGCTATCTATCCGGTCTTACTCCTAAAATGGGAGGCTTATTGAGCGGTGATGTTAAGCCACTCTCACCTATGTAGATTAAGGATAATCCTGAATAAACAAGAGTTCATAGCTAGTTCAAGATTGAAATCGAGTCACCTTAGGTTATCGAATTGAAATAGTCAATTTTAACAATAAATGGTTGTTATAAAGAAAAATGACTACTTCATGGTTCGGTCATATGCAAACATCTTTTTCATAGGATGCCCCCACTCGCATGTCTCCATCTGAACGACTTTGAGATCACATCGTTTGTATTAATATATAAAGTAGGTCATATCCATAGTGTCCTCAGGATAAGGTACCCAACCCTATCTATATACTTATTGACCGTTTTGTCTATATATTAAAACTTAATCTACTTTTATGTCTTTACATAAAGTTTAAAATTCATGTTATAGCCAAGGGTTCATTAGTTTTTTGGATTTAGGAATTTATAAATGCAATTTACAAATTTAATAACATCTTTATTGAAAAAACTCAATAACATTTTTACTGTGAATAGAATATGTTTAATGTTTACAAACTGCGAGTTTTAGAATATTTCTCAACACTAGAGATGCAATGCTGCGAATGGGAAATGAAAATTTTTTTTTGTAGCGTTGCAACGCTAGGTCACAGTGTTGCATCGCTCCGAGACTAAATTTTTTCGGTCGCACAGTTTAGTTCGAGATTCATTTGGTTCGCATTCTGTTCACTTGGTTTCAACGATTCATGGGTGGTTCGGGTGTTGGGCAATCCCGTTCGTACGGTTCAAGGCCTGGTTCACCTGTTTTGAACTGGTTTGTTATTATTTTAATGTAATAGTTAGTTTAATTAGTTCGATTAATATAAATGTTACATTATTTAATTAATTGACTTAGGAATCCAATCCCTGTCCATAATTGTTTAAATTATGCATTTGATATATAGTTTATTATTTTAATATATGTCATAATATATGCCACATAGTAAAATCCCACCATAGGTTATGCATTATTCATGCATCATTTATATTATAAATGTTATAATATATAATTGCATTATTTAATTTTATAGCATGCTCATGCATCATATAATATAAGTGTTATAATATATGTTTGCATGCATTAATAACATAGTGATGCATCATTTATATTATGATGGTCATAATATATAGTATGGATGTACGTATGTATGTATGTTATTAATTATTTCATTAATTTAATATATATAAATGTTATGTATGATTAAAGTAACAAATTATTAAAATTGAGATTGCATGATACATGAAACTACTTTAGATAATTTTATAAATGTTATAATTTTACTAAGCATGTCATAATATGCAATGAATGATTTTAATTTGTTTCATTTATTTTATAACTGTTATACTTAAGTGAAATTAAAAATTAAAATCAATAATTCAAAGTTGTTTGCAAACTTAGGTTAAAATCATTTTTTAATATAATTTTAAAACATGATTCACATAAACCTAAGATCACATTTCTAATGAGATTAGAAATAAGTTTAATCTTTTAATAAATTTAATAGGATTAAATTGGTTTTAATTAAAAGATTAAATTTGTAGATAAGGGACCTTTTGTCTAAGGCTAGTTCTGTCTAGACTGAGGTATTTAAGTTGACGGAAAAAGAATACCCCTACCTAGGAATTGACCTGGAAAGGTGGATTAGATAGATTTGTTACAAGCATGCAATCATTGATTAAAGTTTATTAAAGTGTTTAGTAAATATTAATCAAAGTTGTTTAACTATCTAAAGTAAGTGTTACTTTTGGGCAAATTTAAACAATCCTTAGTGAAAATAAGTAGCCGTATTTTTCAAAGTTAAAGTATCCTAGGTAAAACACTCGGTGGGAGGAAAATGGGGTATATGATACTTCATTTTTCCTTTTCACATTTCTCCCTATAAGTTCACGACGTGAGATCTATACTCGGCCTCGACTTTTCTTGTGTCCCTCTACAGGTGGTGTTTGTATAGGTCAATACCAAGGTGAATGGAGAAATTATTTATAGTATGTGGGAGGGAGATGTGTGTCAATAAATGAATGATTTTAATTTGTTTCATTTATTTTATAACTGTTATAATTAAGTGAAATTGAAAATTAAAATCAATAATTCAAAATTGTATGCAAACTTAGGTTAAAATCCTTTTTTTATATAGTTTTAAAACATGATTCAGATAGACCTAAGATCACATTTCTAATGAGATTAGAAATAAGTTTAATCTTTTGACCAGTTTAATAGGATTAAATTGGCTTTGATTAAAAGATTAAATTTGTAGATAAGGGGCCTTTTGTCTAAGGCTAGTTCTGTCTAGGCTGAGGTATTTAAGTTGATGGAAACAGAACATCCTTACCTGGGAACTGACTTGGAAAGGTAGATTAGATAGATTTGTTACAAGCATGTAATCATTGATTAAAGTTTATTAAAGTGTTTAGTAAATATTAATCAAAGTTGTTTAACTATCTAAAGTAAGTGTTACTTTTGGGCACCACTCAGCTATGCCTTTCTTCCTTATGGGTCACTACTACGATCTCTTCAAGGTTTTATACATCTTGGTGTTTCTTGGATGCATGAATTAAGCATAACTGTGTGCCTATTCTAGAATAGCTTACTTAAGCTGCAACACGTTAGGCACACACATTCCTCCTTCCTTTACTAACATTCCATCTACTCCTAACTAAAAATAAGTTCTTACTCCCTTGCTCACTTCTTCTGCAAGCTTCTGGAGATCAAGATCCTTCAACTATTCATGCTTAAGATCTTCCATCAAAGTAGGTCTTACCTAAAATGTAGCAATCAATCCTCTTGATTGACCTACTGATAAAATGGCCCTAGAACTTTTAAACTCCTGGAGTTACATTCCTGATACCGATCCAAAGATTACTTTGGATCCCAAGGATTTCCTACTCAATGCATCAACTACAACATTTGCCTTACCAAAGTGGTACTTGATTGAGCAGTTATAGCCTTTGATCAGTTCAATCCATCTATTTTGCTGTAGGTTCAGTTCCTTTCGATCAAAGATGTATTTCAGATACATTGGTGGGTCTATCCCAATTCACTATAGCTTCAGTCTTCTGTGGATTCATACTCACTCCTACTATTGGAACCATATGACCAAGAAATACAACTCTCAAATCTATCTTAGAGAAAATCGTGGCTCCCTCTAACTGATCAAAGAGATCATCTATACGAGGCAATGGGTACTTGTTCCTGATCATCACCTTGTTCAACTGCCTATAATCTATACATAATTGGTAATACCATCTTTCTTCTTGATAAAAAGACCAGCGCTTCCCAAGATGACACACTAAATCTAATGTAACCTTTATTTATTAGTTCCTGCAACTAAACTTCCAACTTCTTAAGTTTTTCAGGTACCACAACTTGTCACATGGGCTAAATAGGCTTCCCATATTTTACTTAGCAGCTTCCTAGCCTCCACTGCTGATACTAAGCTTCCTAAAAGTATTCTTTTGCTTCCTATAAATATTATCTCTTGCCTCCCAAATCTCTTGAACATTATCTATTCTTAAAACAATCCATACGGTCGTAATATTTATTCGAAAAATCCATGCTCTAGAGTGACATCAATTCCAGGAAATCTAATGGAATTACTTCATAAACTACAATTATCAATAACTACCCCAAAGCCTGTAAAACTCTTATCCTATTACAACCTCTCTACAGCATAATAATGACTACTTAAGGACATGCTCTCTACAATCTTTCCTACAAGCAATGCAACATGCTAGAAAAAAATAAAGGTATAGCACCATAAATAACTATTTCATAAATATACTGGTACATAAAGTTACTTTACCATTCACAACATCATAAGACTCTTCTACCTCCTGGTGGGTCACTTCATGTAACCTGTCATGCAGCTGAGGTCGTCCTGCTCCCTTTCTCATTTTTCTTCTCTTGAATCCCTTCCTTGGGCTCCTAAGCCACTAGGTTTATCTATCGTTTGTAAAGTCATTCTCTGTTCTGTCTGAACTCCTCGACCTAGCTGGGGGCATTTCTTCTTGAAATGTCCTGCCTGTCCGCACTGGAAACATACGTTTTTCCCTTTGTAAAATATCCCTCAATGATGCTCACCACAATTCGTATATAAGGGTTTCTTACTTGTACTAGCTACTAGCTCGGTAGGATACAAAAACCCTGATCTATCACCCATACTAACCACAGGTCTTGGCTTCTTTCTTCTTACACCTTGCTGGCTTGTAGCTCTCTGTCTCTTCCTAACTACCCGACAAGAAAATGGAGGTCTAGAACTCTCACCTCTCGACTTTGCTGAAGCTTTTTGTCGTTCTTCCTTTGCTCCCTGACCTTTATCAATACCTATTAGGTCTTTCTCAATACTGTACTTCCTTTTCGAATCCGCCAGAATGGACTTGACACTTTCTGCCAACCTCTTGGTGATCCTGTTAAATAATCTGTCCTCTAACTGAGGATCTGTTCCTGTCTACATAATCCTCGACTCCCCGTCTGAAGTCGTTTCCTAATTTACTGAGTCTTTACCTTTTCATTCACTAAAATCTGGATTCCCTCGAATATCAGAACTTCTAAAGGTAGGGTCAGGGTCCCTATTTGTTGTCTAACTGCTCTGCATGCCACTTCTTAGCATCCTTTTCTAATTATGTAGTACATATGTTAGGAACTTATGTTAAGGGACTTAGACTCATCCATGAACACTCTCTCTTTTCCCAAAATCTTATGATTTGATACCAACTTGTCACACCCCCTCCCAGATTACCCTTCTTAATCCAGAAGTGATTGTGACGACAGTAGTTACCAACTCTTTTGTGGCACTTACTGCCTAACTAACATCTTTAACTTGCTTAGATCCCTGGAATACATATATAACATTCACCAAACTAATGAAACTTTAAAAATAACCTCAAAACACCAGGGATCAACAATAACATAATTACATCATATTAACACAAATAAAGTTCAGCGGTCCTAATATACTTTACTAGTCCCTAATATGAGCAACGCATATGTACAGACATTTACAGAATAAACACCTAAAACTTCTCTCTAAACTTTGGACTTTTAACTGGAGTCCTTGAGTGGCAGAGCAGGATGACATCCAACCTCTGGGAGATGACCACTACTTGGGAAAAGAAAAACATTTGAAAGAATGAGCTACTCGCCAAGTGAGTGATTTAATAAAAACATAAATCTCATGCTTAAACTGAAAGCTTGAAAAATAATATTGGAACTAAAATATGCCAAACAAACGTGTACATAAAACTTTTAAAACCATTGTATCTGAAAACATAGCTAAACTGATTCCTGGTTGAGAGAGAACCCTCGTGGTTCAATCTCAATGTCGAATATCATGTCTAAGAGAGAACCCTTTTGTTCGATCTCTCAAACATAAGCCTGGGCAGGGGTGATAACCCTTTTGTTCAACACCTGAGAGAGAACCCTCGTGGTTCAATCTCAACGTCGGATATCATGTTCAAGAGAGAAACCTTTTGTTCAATCTCTCAAACATTAGTCTGCCTGGGGTGAGAACCCTTTTGTTCAACACCTTCTAGCCAATGCTAAGAAAGAACCCTTGTGGTTCAATCTTATCGTCGGGTATCATGTTTAAGAGAGAACCCTTTTGTTGGATCTCTCAAACATAAGCCTGGGTTGGGGTGAGAACACTTTTGTTCAGCACCTATAGCCAATGCTAGGAAAGAACCCTCGTGGTTCAACTACTAAACTGATTAACTGTCATACGTGCACGTAGAGTAAACTGGATCCTGATGTAAAGGATCATAACTGAGGCAAGGTACCACTGCTTATCACTGAACTGTGTGAATTATTCTGATACCTTCTCTAAGTACTTCAGTACCAGAATCATAACATAACTGAAACTAGTTAGTATAGCTCGGATACCTTCTCTTTGTACTTCAGTATTGAGCTGAAAATACCTGATAGGAAAACATTTTCATAAAACATGCTTACTGAAAGCTTGATCTCACAAATCATAGTTTTCACAAGAACATCATTTGCAAATGCATGCTCAACAACATTAAGAGCATATATGCTTTAAAACATAATATAAATACTTGTAACATAAACATGTCATAGAATCTCCTTTTGAAAACTACCATGGTTCAATCATTGTACCAAAGCATATTTCATAAACTTTTTAACTAGCATGCATTTATAAACTTTAGAGAAATGCATTGCTTGGAACTTCTTGTAAAATAACCAACATAAAGGTAACTGTCAATAAAGCATGGATTATTAAAATATTTATAAATCATTTCTAGTCACTCACAGCTCATCGGGGCTCTTAAACGGTTTATATGCCTCTCCTAGCTCTTCTTGGCCTGAAAGGACATAATCCCCAGTTAAATTCCTTAGAATTCTCAGCAAAAAGCTTCAGGTAGCTCACTTACTAATGAAACTTTCACCAACAAAACAGCATTACTAGTAAGATGATCATTATGAGCGAGATCACCCTCATGAGCAAGATTTACCACTTCTAGCGAGATTTGTGACTTCTAGCAAGATATGTGACTTTTCCAGCAAGATTTGTAACTTTCCATCGAGATTTGTGACTTTTCCAGCGAGATTTGTGACTTCTAGAGAGATTTGTGAATTTTCCAACAAGATCTTCATCCTTAGAGAGATCCTCCTCTTCCTTAACTCACTCTCGCTCTTGCTCATTTTCTTATCACTCACTCGCTCTCGCTCACTATGTTGAGCTGCCTGCTTAATCTTCCCAAGCAGTTGCCTGCTTACGCACCGATTCCCTATTCCAATTTCAAAAATTCATAACAAAATATCCAAGACTCTTTTTAAGAAACTTCCTTCTACAAACTTGTTTAGAATTGAGTTACTTTCTTACATTCAAAATATCAGCCGAAAGTTCCTTGTAGTTTGTCCTGGAGCTTCCAATTTTCACTCCGGCCTCTGATTAATCCAAGAATCTGCCCCTTCTGCAAAATCTTCACTTTTTTCTATTCTCCGTGTGAGATCTTTCTTCAGCAAAACAACCTCAAAAACTAGATTCTCCCATTTCGAATGGCACCAATCTCACTTAAGTCATTTTCCAAAACCGAGCTTCTGAAGTTCCTCTCCCTTTTATACTTCCTTCCGCCTCCCTGTTCAAGGGTCAAACTGCCACCTCATCTAGCACTTAGTGCTTCCGACCAATTCCCATGATTGAGTTTCTTCAATTAATTTGTTTTTCCTTCCCTTCCTTCATAACCCACGTTTGGCCTTCACCTCATAATATAAATTTAGTGTGCATCGAGTTTCAATGCCTTGCGTACATCGCATACTCCATCGTCTAACGCCCAATGCCTATCGTTTAGCGCCCAATGTCTATCGTCTAGCAGCCAACGTCCATTGTCTAGTGCCCAACGTCTATTTTCTATCACCCAACGTCCATCATCTAGTGCCCAACGTCTATCGTCTAGTGCCCAACGTCTATCGTCTAGCGCTTATCATGCAGCTCATCGTCTAGCGCTGATGTCGATCGTGCAGTGCCAACGCCCCATCGCTTAGCGCTATCGTCCAAAGTATAGTGCTATCATTTAGCGAGATCCTTCGTATTGTCTAGCGCATCGATCGAATCTGCAATTACTACACGATTGCCCAACGTTCGCCTATTTGATCGCCTACCTCATCGTATAGTGTCATTCACATACTAGACGATCGCATACCCAATCCTATAATACCACTCATTTACTACACAATCGTCCAACGCCTTTGCTCGCACACATTTGAGGCTGCCGCAAGCCTTATCAACGCATCATGCCATTCAACCCATGCGTTCATCCTTAGTACCAACGCATAGTTTACCCTTGCCTTCAACACTTAACCTCTACAAGCCTTGGTTTCTACACACGCAACCCCATGCGTCCACACTTCTCCATCAACGCATGCCTACACTTTGCTTCCATACTTAGCAAATTTTCACTTGTTATATTATCTAAAAATCACCCTTGACTAAGTATTTCTAACACTTAGAATTTTCTTCCCCCATCGGCCTACCTTATTACCTCTTTTCATAATTTTACTTAACACGCTTGTTACTCACTTACGTAGGAAAAATGGAGTACGGGATTTACATGCTTATCGTCTAAAGGAGCTAAACAATCTTGTAGGATTTACTGAACAATCGTCGAGGAAAAGGTATACGATCGTTTAGTTAAATTAGCACACTATACGATCGTTTAACGCGGGGTGGACGATCGTTTAGGTGGAGAAGCGACTATCGTATAGGCTCTCGAGCGATCGTTTTCTTTCACTAACGCGCGCTTTATGAAATATTTTGGGCGATTGACGGATTATTAATTGCACCCTTCAAAAATGAAAACTTTTTCATTTTAACTCATCGGTTACCATAACCGATGCTTCCCACTTACCCACGTCCGAACGTACAAAAAGGATTAATTATCATATAATTAATCAATGAATAAAGAAAAAACAAACAAGGAAGATGAGATGATCGCAACCCAAGAAGAAGAGCCGACAGTAAATGAAGAAAGAAAAACAATGCAACCGTCCTTAAAACAACCACCAATAATAGAGCTGAAAACCCTGCCTAACTACCTAAAGTATGCGTTTCTGGGACAAAATGAAAAGCTACCAGTAATTATTTCCTCTAAACTTAATGAAGACCAAGAGGATGTGCTGTTGAGCATTCCGAGAAAATATGTGAGAGCGATTGGCTGGACGCTCCTAGACATTCGAGGAATTAGCCCCGCATACTGTATGCATAAAATTCATTTCGAAGAAAACTACAAAGGATCGATCAAACATCAGCACAGACTCAACCCTGTAATGAAAGAGGTCGTAAAAAAGGGGATAATCAAGTGGTTAGACGCGGGCATCATCTATCCGATAGTAGACAGCACGTGGGTCAACCTTCGCGTAAAGATTAGGCAATAAACCCCCTGACCACCAAAAGAGACAGCTCAGGCATGAATACATATATTATTATTAAGATGAGCCAAATCTATATTAGAGGGGCTCAGACTAGATTAGCCGACTATGTGTACCGGATACTGCTCATCAACGCATATTATCACAACGTTATGATTCACCATATGGCGGACACTTTAGAGGGTAGTGCACCGCAGCGAAAGTATTACAAAGTGGGTACTATTGGCCAACACTATTTAAGGATGCAAGAGACTATGCAATGAAGTGTGACCAGTGCCAACACACGGTAATATTTCATGGAAACATGCGATGCCCATGAACATCATGTTAGAAATGGAGTTGTTTGACGTCTGGGGCATTGATTTCATGGGACCATTCCCACCTTCGAATGGTCACAAGTATATTCTGTTAGTCATCGACTACGTGTCCAAGTGGGTAGAAGCAGTAGCATGCACCACAAGTGATGCAGCAGTAGTCTCCAAATTCCTGAAGAAAAATATTTTCACGTGTTTTGGCACTCCACGTGCCATAATAAGTGACGAAGGCTCCCACTTTGTCAATCATCTTGTCAAAAATCTGCTGCTGAAATATAATATCCTCCACAAAGTGGCCACCGCTTACCATCCACAGACGAATAGTCAGGCAGAAGTGTCCAACCGAGAAATTAAGTTGATATTGGAGAAGGTGGTAAAGCCTTCGCGTAAAGATTAGGCAATAAAGTTGGACGATGCGCTGTGGGCATACCAGACTGCCTACAAAACACCGATAGGCATGTCTCCTTATGCGTTGGTATTTGGTAAAACACCACTGGAGCTGGAGCACAAAGCGTTGTGGGTGGTGAAGAAGCTTAACTTTGACTTAAAAGCAGCAGGGGAAGCAAGAAAAGTACAATTGGTCGAGCTTGATGAGTGGAGAACGCGAGCTTATGAAAATGCCAAAATTTACAAAGAACGAGCAAAACGTTGGCATGAAAACAAGCTATGCGGCAAAAAGCTCCATGTCGGACAAAAGGTCTTACTTTTCAATTCACGGTTACGGCTCTTTCCTGGCAAATTAAAGTCGCGCAGGTCTGAACCCTTTATAATTAAAGAAATATTCCTGCATGGTGCGGTTGAGCTGATCAATGTGGAAGGGACCCGTACATTCAAGGTTAATGGGAAAAGAGTCAAGGCATATTGCAGGGGTGATTTTCATCGATAAAAGACCTCGGTAGACTTGAGAAATCCGTAATGAAGGAAAATTGAGTGGCCCCTGCACTGGCATGCGACAGAAAATCATCTGGGGTGCAAGTCTTCTAGAGTATCATTTTTCTTCCTTATGATTCATGAACTTTCACTACTATGATGTTGTTTCAATTATCGTATATCTATCCTCATTTTACTTCTATTTTTTTTTTTAAAAAAAGAGAAAACTTTTGTTAACTTCATTTTTTAATTATTTGACCCTCTCAATTTTTTTTTTTTTTTTTTTTGCAAATGATCGAGGTAAATGATTGCAGAGGTGCTACACGAAGATGCAACTACTTTCATCACCGCAATCCAAAAAAAGTAGATCGCTGCAAAGCAGGATGCGTCAATAAACAATGCTGGCGACAACACAAATTTGGGGTTATATCTTTCCTTTACTTTATTCCAAATTTCGTTAACGCATCGCATTTTAATTTTGAAAATTTTATCACCGCATCCTTTTTTATTACCGCAATCATTTAACATTGATCAATTTAGTAGGACACCGCATGATTTCTCTTTGCCAATTATGATTTCAATGATGAAATACATGCTTCTATTTTTATGTATACACTAGAGTCAACTTAATTTTAGGACAATCACCTCATGAAATATTTCTAGAAGTTAGTGGTCTGCTAGCTTTCTTTCAAACTAATCCTTTACGAAACTTCTTAAGAACATCGCATGACTTCTTTCAATCTTCTGGCAATGAGGACATTGCCGCTTTTAAATTTGGGGGTGCGGTATTTACTTTCGACCTTTCTATTGTTAGCCTTATTAAAAAAAAAAAAAGTCATAACGTTGCGATCGGATCCTACTCGTAGTTGAATGTTTGCATGACACACGTGGGGGCAAGCCAAAACGAAGGTAGGAATCGTGATCAACGCATAAATAAATGACTGCAACTCCGCTGCCAAATGGGCATGAGTTTAGTCTGAGAAAGAGCGCCTTGCTTGTAGTTGGATGTCCACATGACACACGTGGGGGCAATCCAAAAAGAAGGTGAGGCACTTGGATCAGTGCAAGGTCAAAGAGAAAAAAAAAATAAAAAAATAAAATAATGTCTAAAATACGCAAGGATAAAAATCATTTAACACCCTAGTGAAAAAGTTTTTCTTGAAAAAAATCATGCGATGTCCTTGAATCTAGTAAAGTCTTTTTGAAGGTTAAACTTGTGATCCTTAAAATTTAGAAATATTTTAAGAAAATACTTGAATAAGAATTAAGGAAATTTTGGTGTTTAGGATTTGAATAAGGCATCCTTAAAAAATCTAGGAAAAGAGATTGCGGTTGACTTTCTAAAGGAAATCTTTAGCTTATGCTTGAGGACAAGCATTGTTTAAATTTGGAGGTGTGATAATAGGCAGAAATGCACATTATTACAGTGCTAAGTTATAAAAAAATGCAAGTTTGCATTGATAAAATATATAAGATTGCGTCCAAAAAGCATTAAGTTCACAACATTGCGGTCGCATGCGTCCAGCGTATGAAAACAGTTAACTTGTGTATTTTTATGCAGAATATACATTGACGCAAGGCAGAAAATGCGATCACAAGAAATCAACGGTCGAGTGCAGTGTTACCACAAGGCTTTGCGGTGATTTGCGCTCGCAAATATTTGCCCAAGGAGGTTTCCGCATAGAGCCGGCGCAACTTCGTGGGCGCATCTGGGTGAAAAACATAATAAATCACGATGGGACAGAAAACTGATGACGATCGAGTCCAAATTAAGTTGATAAGCCGCTAACGAACTACTGTAGCAAATACACTCAACTTTTCGGTGACAAATATTCGGCACATCAGACAAAGAATTAATGCCATCCCATCAGTGTAATCATAAAAGAGGTTCGTCCAGTTCGACAGATAGATAATTTTCCCCATATTTAGAAGTAGCCTTGTTCTTAGTTTTTCTTTTATTTAGAAGGCAGAAGCGAGGGAAGTGAGATTATACCGAGAGATCGTTCTGGTGAACTTGGAAGAGTGCCAGAAGCGTCAAGATCAGAGAGAGGGTCAACTCCTGCAGAAGCAGGAACATCTTTTGAGCAGAATAATAGTGTAAAAGCCTTGGGAAGCAAGGAATTGCTACCATGCTCTCTATCTTTATCCTCCATTGTCATTTTGTACTCCGAACTTATCTATAGAAATGGAATTTACATTTTTATATCTGTTCACTCTCTGTTTATTACGCATGAGTAGCTAAATCTGTCGAATGGGTTGAGAAGCACTTTGCTAGCATAACTGGGGATCTTCATTTTGTGCTCGCAACCCTTTGCCTTCTCAGAGCAAAAGGTTGATTCTCCATCCTTCTCAGGGCTCGCAACCCTTTGCCTTGCTTCTTCTTTTTCTCTCAGGCGCCTCTTCTCACGCCGGCACAATCTTCTCTCCTCTTTCTCCTTCTTCTTCCTCTCCTTCTTGGCCTCTTCATCTTCATCATCATCCTTTTGCTCTTTGTTCTTTCTTGCCTTGCGATGATGTGAAGACTTCACCTCTCCAGCCTTCTTTCCCTTCTTCTTCTTCTTCTTATCTTCCTTCTCAGCCTCTTCTGGCTGCTTCTCTCTTTTTTTATCTTCTTTCTCGGCCTATTCTAGCCGCACATCCCCTGCAACCTCTCCCATCGCAATGTCAGGGGTCACTAATGCAACCTTTGCTTCCTTGGCCTCCTCAACTGCGATCTCTTCTTCTTCTCTTTCCTTGATCGCAATTTCCTCTTCTTTTCTTCTTAGAGGTTCATCATAATTTCTGCGATGTCAGTTGCCTCTTAAGTCTCCGGGACCAGAACATCATTCCCCTTTTCTTCTTCTTCAACCACCACTTCTTCCACCACCACTACTCCATCCTTCACTGGTTCATCTGCCACTACCGCCGCCTCCTCCTCCATAGGCAGTGGTTGGTTTACAACCCTTGCCTCTGGCAGTCCATCTCCTTGCTCCAAGGTACTTAGGATGTTGCCAAACACCTCCATATCATCTCGTCTCTTCCTCTTGATTTCAGTGGAGACGGCAGGTGTTGGCATAGGCATGCTCCCGATGCTTCCTCTTCTCTTGAACACAGGAGGCCTAACGGCCAAAGGATTTCTCCGGAATCTTTCGGCAATTCTAGGGATGGTGTAGGCTTGGGCGGTAAGCCTATGACTGGCAGCCAGGAATGCTGCCTCTCGCATGGCTACTTGATCAGGGGGTGGAAGGTGAGCGGATTGGTTTTGGGTTTGGTCAGCCATGGATATGAGTTTGGAAGGTCTGATAAAAACTCGAGCTGCTGGGGATAAAGAAAGGTTTAGGATGCAAGACGCTTAGGGTTTCTAGTTTGCCAAAGTGAGGTAAAGGGTTTCAAATGAAGAAGGAGGTTGTATTTATAGGTTGGGCCGTGGTGGGGTCCAACGCGATTTTTGCAGCGACTGGCCTCAAGTAGCTTAACAGGCGTGTCGTTCCACCTCCCTCATTTATGAAATTTTAGAAAAAGTGTCCTTTCGTTTGCCAAGTCATAATTTCTTGGGGATACGAATCAATTGGACTTCTTCCCAAAATTCCAAACGATTTTTTTTTAATATTTTATTTGAATGGACGCATGAAAAAGAATAACGCATTGTGCTTACCAATAAAACTGTATTTTTGCAGAGGACGGGCAACAATACATATATCCTCGAAACACACCCCTTAACCAACGCATTTCTGGAGGATACCTCAACATAATGCATTTGGCTAAGGACGGGCAAAGGACATATACGAGCGCAACACACCCCTCAACTCAATACAGTTGAGTTAGGTGAATGCAAAGCATTCCTTATTGGTTTGATATGCATCCATTATCGTCTTACTTTCTTGTTGTTAATTATTTTTTTATTTTAAAATTTTCATCAGCGCAAGTGTTGTGGCTTGCGGCAATAGATTTTCCTTTATTACTCAATCATTCACATTTAAAGCACAACGCATTGATTACAAAAAAAAAAGTCAAAGAATTAAAGACGAGACAGAATTAAATGTAGAGAAGTGAATGAGGAAATAAATTCATAAAGTCAAAATTGAATTAAATGAAGAGTTGAAGACAAAAATCAGAATTTAAAGAGACAGAAATTCAATAAAGCATTAAACATAGTATTGAGATATGGACCGAAAATTGCGTTGTCCTGGGGGATCGCAATCCACTTCTCCACAGGCGGTCAGGCTTGTCTACTCAATGCCTTAAGGACATTATCCTTCCCTGTAGATCCCGAGACTTCTAAATTGCTGGGCAATGTTCCCGGTATTTGACTTCTTAGCTCATAGGCTAGCTGGCCCACTTGGATCTCTAGATTCCTTATAGTGGACACTTGTGCTTGCATCACTGCATCATTTTTATCCATATACTGCTTCAGCAGCGTCTCTAATAAGCCTCCCGAGGTGTTAGACGATGATGGTTGCTGGTTATGTAGTTTTGATTACCTTTGGTTGTGGTGAAAAGGCGGATTTCCTCTACTGCCCCCTTGATGGTTCACTGGCCCCCCTAGGTTGGGATTGCCTCCCCAACCGAAGTTAGGATGGCTCCTCCAGCCTGGATTATAGGTGTTGCTGAAAGGGTTGTTCTGGATAGCACACACTTGCTGAAGGTTCAATGGACACACATCAGCTTCGTGAGCCCCTCCACAATTGACGCAACTAATTGCGGCCACTTGAACCGGTGCAACAGGTTCCGCTGATTGTGGAGCAATGGCTTCTTGGTTGATTGCAATTGACTGAAGGATCGATGTCACCGTGGCCATCTACGCGGCCAACGTGGTCATTGTCTCCGCAGGGACAATGGCTGTTTCAGTTTTCTTTTTATCGGCGCCTCGGCCTCCATAACCATCGTCTATCCAATCCATATTCCGCAAGATGTGGTCGAGGATGACTTTGGCCTCCGTGTATGTCTTATCTATGAAACCTCCTACCGCGGAGGCATCAGCAACAGCCTGCATTACTCTGTTCAGGCCATTGTAAAATGTTTCCATCAATACGCAATCGGGAATCCCGATATGCGGGCAGTTTTTCACCAATCTCCTAAATCGCACCCAGGCGATGCTTAGGGTCTCATTCTTCTTCTGTTCAAAGTTCAACACATCCTTTTGTCGCCTTGCGTTGACGGCAAGTGGGAAGAACTTCTTCATGAACCGCTCCACCAATTGCTCCCATGAAGTGATCTCATTTGGCTTTAGTGAGTAAGCCTACCTCTTAGCCTTGTCCCTTAAGGTGTAAGGGAACAGATACAATCTTATATTTTCTGGGGTCACGCCAGGTAAGGAAAAATTGCCGCACATCTCGACAAAGCTGGTCAGATGGGCATATGAGTCTTCACCTTGCAGACCCCCGAACTGGCCGACATTTTGAATCATCTGCAACATGATCGGCAATCTCAAAATTTGTGTTCTCCTCTACAGACGGCCTCGAGATTCCAAGCAAAAAATCATACAAATTGGGTGTCGCAAAATTACTCATCGGGATGTTGCAATCAGGCACGAGGAAGACAGGATCTTGAGTCGGTCAAACAGCCCCTTGGTTCACAACTGGCACCGCATTATCGTTATTGTCCACAATGCTGGCTGCCTTCTTTCACCTAATTCGGTTCTGACGTACCCTTGAGTAGAAAGTTCGCTCGATCTCAGGTTCAGTTACGAATTTCGATTCAGCATCAGGACTCATAAACCGTCAGGCTGCTCTCCACTTTGAACAGCCAATACAATGAGATCTGTCCTACAAAATACCAAAAACACACTCAAATACTAAACCGTCAAACAAATACCCGGCAACGGTGCCATAAACCTGTAACACATGTAATTAAGATATACTGTGATTGATATTCTATGCTCGAAATGATGCGATACTACCATTAGATATGCATTAATGATGGGTGTTCATGTAGTATGCCATGCGTTGTCACAAGTTTCCTTACGATAGAACCAAGCGTAATTCCATTGCAAGTTTCTCGGTGTGATCTGAGGTCGAACACGGGGACTGGTTTAGGTTATTGTGGTATGTTCATGATATATGCGACCAGGTTTTCAATCTTTAAAAATGTGTTTGTACAGGTATAAATTGCGATAAAATAAAGTAAAGTGGTAAAGATGCGATAATAAAATGAAATACAATAAACCTAAGCTAGATGATACAAGATACAAGCTTCATGTACAAAATGCTGGGCTCAAGGCTGGCTGTAAAAGTTGTGCAAAGACGTGAAATGCGGTGGCAAGTCTTATGAACAGAATAGAAAGAGAAAGACAAATAATATAAACAACGCAAGTTCTCAATTGCGTTGAAGCTACAAATGTTGTTCCGCTCTTCTCTTGGCATACACCTTTTAGTGATCGGCCGCGCTGCCACATGTCTGTGGTGAAACAGAGACTAACGCCATGAATGCAAGGTTGCTTCCATGTCTAGAAGTACTACTTGTTTTAGTTAACTCATTCTTCTGACCTTCTCTCGATAGATCAGAATGGCATATTCACTTCTGCTCTCACAGGTGATGATGTCGTCTAGCATGCCTTAGCTAAACACATTTTATATCTTTAACACAGATTAAGTAATTAGTTAATTCATATTGCTTATTAACGAATTAAGAAGACATCATGAAGAAAGTGATTGATGGGTGAACGGAAATGGACAGAAGATGGTGAATGAAAGCTATCGAAACATTTAATATGTCTATTAAGCGTTTGATACATGGTGTGTGAATGAAAAAATAAAGGAAACATGAAATACAACGATGAAAGAGATAGAACAGATACAAACAAGTGCCAATGTATTGGCACTGATTCGATGGAGATCTGTTTGCCGGATAGGATGGATTTGATGGTAAGAACAGCTTCCCTCTCAGGCTTGCTCTACCGGTAGTAGGGATCTTTGCACAGAGCTTTCAATCGGTGTTTGGCAAGGTAGATCTGAGATTCACCTCTCGGCCTTATCTCGTCTTC
The DNA here is from genome assembly GCF_027475165.1 of Benincasa hispida. NCBI lineage: Eukaryota > Viridiplantae > Streptophyta > Magnoliopsida > Cucurbitales > Cucurbitaceae > Benincasa > Benincasa hispida. The sequence goes on along the minus strand of NC_143479.1, from coordinate 57,130,893 downwards.
TTCCCAGATTTCTTCACTCAAGCACTCAACTCAGCCTTTTCTCTCAACAGTTTTGCAACATTTACCCCATATCCCGTAGCATACTTTTTCTCTGAAATCAATGGGGGTATTTATAGGTGTAGGTCTTTGATTCCGGCCTTATGGTCCCCACTTGATTGTCATGGTAATTCCGAAGATGGAGGGATATTATTCCTTCTGCTATGCAATCAGACCGTCAATTTTGCACAATCGTTAGTTGTACACGTGTCTCAATCCTCCGCTTTTACGTTGCTTAGCTGCATCTTTCGATCATGGATTCGCATGTGGTATTGTTTTTATTACCGCATGCGGTTGAAACACAGCTCTAGATCGACCATCGTACTGTGCCGTCATTACGGTAATCATCTCTTCATTGTTGATTAACGGGTGCAGTGTGACAGAGATGCGTTGATCAGTTTCTCGTGATCCTTGAGCACAAGTGGTGACTTGGTCTCCTGCAAAATAGAGTAAAATCCAGCTTGTCTTCCATCTTTATAGTGTTAGTGGGTGTAATTGCAAACATTTATAATTATTCTAATACTAGGCTACTTTTCATACAATCGACACATATTTACTAATTTTTGGCCACATTATCTACATAAGGTGGCATAAATAACTTGTATTTCTACAAGTTATCAGCCCCCTGATGCGTTATTTTATTAAATGTGGAAAATGGATGATATGCGTTGATGGAATTACGTTGTGCACTCAAGTTGCCCCAGCGGAATCCAAATGTAAATTCCTCTGAGTTTCCTGGTAAGTCCAGGGTCGATCACAGGGACTTGTGAAAATAGTTTGCGTTGATAATTTTCTTATGAAAACATTGCGGTAACCGGTAAAATAAATAAGATGGTTGGTTTGTTGTTGCGTTAATGAAAATAATAATAAATGCAGCAGAATTTGGAAAGAGTTGGCAACGGGAAATACGATGAATATGTTGTGAACAGGTTGAGAAGGGTTTCGGCTAACACTCCCTAGGTTGTGTTCATGCTTTGCAATCATGCAACATGCATACAATAGTAAACCACCTCTCGGCGTGAATGCCAGCTTCTAAGGCTAGAACGCATACGATAAATATGCGATAAGTCTACAAGGTTTACACATAAACCTCTATTTCTATTTATGCAATGACAACATGACATTCACACAAATATGCGACCGCATAATATCATTCATATTCCTAGGATGCATGCGATGCAACTTGACAAACAGAGCTTATCTCTAAGTCTCTATTTCTTGTTTATGCAAGCTTAATCTTGCTCTTTCAAGTCAGATTCTAACCTAGCTCTCTCGAGACATTAGGTTCTTTCTTTAGATTCTCTCTCGAGCAACTCTAAAGGGATGTTTCACATAGTATAAAACAGGACAATCGCAAGCAATGAACTTCCTAGATCATATTAGCTTAGTTCCTCTCAACCCATTCAACTAGTTTAGCTACTCATGCGTATTAAGAGAGTGAGCAGATGTAGAAATATAACTTCCATTGAATAGATAAAAGATGAAGTACAAAATAACAATGCAAGTATAGTAAAGAGCCTGGAGCAATTTCTTACCACCAGGTGTTACATTATTCTACTCGTGCTTTAAAGATATTCTCGCATTCGCGAGAGTCAACCCGCTCTCTGCTCTCACGCCCCAAGGTTCTCTCTCGAGCCGCCTTGGATGATCTCCGACATCACCACTCTTCTCTAGCTCCGCCGTGAAATGTAAAAGGAAACTATGAACAGAGGTGTGAACTTGTAAAGTGATGAAGTAACCGACTGCTTAACCTCTTCTCTGAAGAATGCACTTGGTATTTATAGAGCATCAAAGGTGAAAGGCAGCTTCTCTCTCCTGGCCGTACAACTTGGACAACTTTAATTCCTAACTGATGCGCTGGATAATTGTCACCGATAAAGCTGGATGTACTTTGTGACCGTTATCGGCTGTCAACTTAATTTGGATCCGACTGCTGTCAGTTTTCTGTCCCATCGATCTTAATTGTCCTTTCGTCCGGATGCATCCACCATGTTGCAGTGATTCTTCTTGGGTGGATGTTTGCGAGCACGATTAACGCAAAGTCTTGCTGTGAAGTTGCGCTCGACCGATGTATTCCTATGATCACATTCTTTGTTTTGTGATAATGCATTATTCTGCACAAAAATATAGAGATCAAATGCCCTAATGTGTTGACGCATGCGACCGCAATATTGTAGAATTTATGCTTAATGGACGCAATTTAACATATTTTATCAACGCAATCCAACATTGTTTAAGAACTTATTACTATGATATCGTGCATTTCTGCTCGTTATCACACCCCCAAATTTAAACAATGCTTGTCCTCAAGCATAAACTAAAGATTCCTTTAGCAAGTTAACCGCAAAGTCCTTTTCCTAGATTTCTCAAGGATACTTCATTCAAATCCTGTATACTAGAATTTTCCTAAGTCTTATTCAAGTCTACTCTTAAAATATTTCTAAGACCTAGGGACTGTAAGTTTAACTTTCAAAAGGACTTTACTAAATTCTTGGTGCATCGCATGATTTATTTCAAAAAGAAAATTTTCTACCGGGGTGACAAAAGATTTATCCTTGCACAAAAATTTTCTTTATTACTATTTTTTTTCTACCCTTGCACTGATTCGAATGCCTTGCCTTTGTTTTGGCTTGCCCCCACGGGTGTCATGCAGACATCCAACTACGAGCACTGCACTCTTTCTCAGATTAAACTCATACTGATTTGGCATTGGAGTTGCGGTCATTGATTTATGCATTGATCCTGGTAACTTACTTTCGGTTTGGCTTGCACCCACGTGTGTCATGCGGACATCTAACTACGGGTAAATGCCTTTCACAACTTAACTCTTATCAACATAGGTTTCCCCTTTTAGTTGACAGTGGAGTTGTTATTCTCAATTTTTTTTTTTATAATTGAAAATAGCAAGGTCGAAAAATAAATACCTCACCCCTAAATTTAAAATGTGGCAATGTCCCCATTGCCAAAAGATTAGAATAAATTATGCGATGTTCTAGAATACGTTGTAAAGAGATTTTGAAAGAAAGCTAGCAAACTCCTAACTTCTAGAAATATTTTATGAGGTGACTATTTTAAGATTAAGTTGACTCTAATATATACGAAAGAAATAGAAGCATATTTTTAATCATTGAAATCTTAATTGGTAAAGAAATAGAATGCGGTAAAGTACTAAATTTATCTATTTGTTAAATGATTGCGGTAATTAAGAAGGATGCGGTGATAAAACTTCGAAAAGCGAAATGAAATGTAATAGCACAAAATTTGAAATAAAGATAATGAAGAGTACTTCCCCAAATTTTGCGCTGTCACCTACAGTGTGTTGACGCATCCATCCTTGCGGCAATCTTTCTTCTGTGGGTTGTGATGATGGAATAAGATGAATGCTTCTTCGCGTAACATCGCCGCAATCCAGTGCCTCGATCATTGTAAGAAAAACAAAGAGAGGGTCAAATTATTTTAAACAAAAGAAAAATCGTTAATGCAAATTAATATATTTTATTTTTATTTTTTATATATTTTTTTTATAATAGTACTGAAAATTGAAAAGATAGCTAAAAGATAGTGAAGATTCTGAGTAGTGGAGAAAAGAGTTGAAGACTTGAAGTTTCCCAAACTTGCGTCCTTGAGGAATTGTGATCATGTGACAACGCAAGGACCACTTACTTCCTTCTTTATTCAAAGTTTCTCAGTTCCATGGAGTTGACTTGGCGATGTCAGTCTTCTCCATGGTATACTCACTACCCATTGACTTTGAATATGTTGGTACCTTCGTCATTTGATAATTCCACCGCGCCATGCGGAAGTACTTGTCAAATTATGAACGGTCTGGACCAACGAGACTTTAGCTTCCCTGGGAAGAGTCGCAGACGTGAATTGAAAAGCAAAACTTTCTGTCCGACTTGGAGGTTCTTGCTGCATATGCATTGATCATGCCAATGCTTGGTGCGCTCCTTATAAATTTTCGCATTTTCATATGTGTTGTTTCTCCATTCTTCTAGCTCGACCAATTGCATTTTCCGCGCTTCCCCTGCTTCCTTTAAATTTAAATTCAGTTTCTTGACCGCCCACAGTGCCTTATATTCCAACTCCAAGGGCAAATGACACGCTTTGCCGAATACTAACGCATAGGGGGACATGCCTATAGGTGTTTTAAATGCGGTTCGGTATGCCCATAATGCATCATCAAGCTTCATTGCCCAATCCTTTCACGAATATTTGACTACCTTCTCAAGTATCAATTTAATTTCCCGATTGGACACTTCAGCCTGGCCATTTGTTTGCAGATGGTATGCAGTGGCCACTTTGTGGAGGATGTTGTACTTGCGCAACAACTCCTTAATACTGTGGTTGACAAAGTGTGATCCTTCATCACTTATGATGGCACCAGAAGTGCCAAAATGCGTAAAAATATTTTTCTTTAGGAACTGGAAGACTACTGCCGCATCACTTGCGGCGCATGCAATTGCCTCTACCCACTTAGAGACATAGTCAATGGCTAATAAAATATAGTGTTTATCGTTTGAAGGAGGGAATGGTCCCATGAAATCAATCCCCTATACATCGAATAATTCCATCTCCAGGATAGGATTCATCAAAATTGCGTTCTTCCATGAAATGTTGCCAGTGCATTGACACTGATCACATTTCATTGCGTAATCAGAAGCATCCTTGAATAATGAAGGCCAAAAGAATCCACTTTGCAAAACATTGGCTGCAGTACGTTGTCCTCTAAAGTGCCCTCCATAAGGTGCATCGTGGCACTGTGACAATATGCGTTCTTGAGAGGCATCTGGTACGCAAAATCAAATGATTTGGTCTACACCTCTTTTATACAGATTCGACTCATCCCAATAGTAGTGTCTGCATTCATTCTTGAGCTTCTTCTGTTGATGGTAGGTGTAATCTTCAGGGAATTTTTCATAGACCAAATAATTAACGATGTCCGCATACCATGGCAGTTCTTCTATGCAAAAATGCTCATCCGGGAACATGGCACTCACTTTAGATTCATTGCGGTCAACTTCAGGATTCTCCAGTCTGGACAAGTGATTCGCAACTTGATTCTCTATCCCCTTTCGATCAATTATCTCGATATCAAATTCTTGAAGGAGGAGAACCCATTTGATCAATCTCGGCTTTGCATCCTTCTTTGTCATCAAATATTTGATTGTCGAGTGATCAATATGAATGAGTACCTTGGTTCCCAAGAAGTATGCCCGAAATTTTTCCAACGCAAAAATCACAGCCAGAAGCTCTTTTTCAGTGGTGGTGTAATTAAGTTGAGCAGGGCTCAGGGTTTTACTCGCATATGCGATGGGGTACAAAATTGTTTTCTTCTTTTGCACTAATGCAGCTCCCATCACATATCCGCTTGCGTCACACATGATTTCGAACGGCAGTGTCCAATCCAGCACAATTAAGACAGGTGCGGTAATCAACGTATCCTTTAAAATTTGAAATGCGTTGAGGCAATTGTTGTCAAATTCAAACTTTCTGTCTGCCTCTAGTAACGCACTCAATGGTCTTCCTATCTTAGAAAAGTCTTTAACGAATCATCTGTAGAATCCAACATTCCCTTGGAAGCTTCGTACTGCCTTCACGTTGGTTAGAGGTGGAAGCTTTTCAATTGCGTCAATCTTTGCTTTGTCCATCTCCAACCCTTCTCTAGAGACCTTGTGCCCCAACACTATACCCTCTGTCATCATGAAGTGACATTTTTCCCAATTAAGTACCAGGTTCGTCTCTTCACATCTTTTCAGAATTTTCTCCAAATTGGCTAGGCAGACTTCATAAGTGTTCCCATAAACGGAGAAGTCATCCATAAATATTTCTACTGAGTCCTCGAGAAAATCTGAAAAGATTGCCATCATGCACCTCTGGAACGCGCTTGGCGCATTACAAAGGCCGAACGGCATGCGACGGAAAGCGAATGTCCCATATTGGTAGGTGAATGTGGTCTTGTCTTTGTCTTCAGGAGCTATCATGATTTGGTTGTACCCGACGTATCCATCCAAAAAATAGTAAAAATCATTCTCTGCCTATCTATCTAACATTTGATCGATGAATGACAAAGGGATGTGATCCTTCATTGTGGCTGCATTTAATTTGCAGTAGTCCATACAGATGCGCCATCCAGTGATGGTCCTCTGCGGTATTAATTCATTGTTCTCATTGGGGACTACCATCATTCCACCCTGCTTCGGCACACAATGCACCAGCCTCCACTTGCTATCTGCAATGGGATAGATAATGCCCGCATCCAACCACTTGATAATCTCCTTTTTTACGACCTCTTTCATCGCAGGATTAAGTCTGCATTGATTCTCAATGGTTGCTTTGTGGTCGTCTTCAAGAGAATGTGGAGCATGCAGTACGTGGGGCTAATTCCTCTGATGTCAGCGAGCGTCCAGCCGATTTCTCGCACATGCTTTTTGAGAATGCTCATCAACGCATTCTTTTAATCTGCGTTAAGTGCGGAAGAAATTATCACCGACACCTTCTCATTCTGCCCTAGAAATGCATACTTCAAGTGTGTTGGTAGGGTTTTTAGTTCAAGGATTGGTGGCTCCACGAGAGAAGGTTGCGTTATTTTTCTTTCTTCCTTCAGCTCTTCTTCTTATGTTGCAATCGATCCTTCTTCTTTGTTTGTTTTTGCTACGATCAGATTGCAGACAGCTACGGATGCATCAACATCCTCTTCTTTATACTCTTCATCAGACTTTTCTTCTTCAATCAAATTTACGTCATCTTCCAAATCTGGAAAGTCTTCCTCATTAGGAAATTTCATGGCAAGAATTATATTAAATTTGAGCTTCTGTCCGTTTATGCTCAAAGTGATCTCGCCCTTGTGCACATCAATTTGAGCACAACTTGTTGAAAGGAAAGGTCGCCCCAAAATGAGGGCACGTCTTTATGGGCCTCATAATCCAAGATGATGAAGTCAGTTGGCAAAATAAATTTATTAATCATGATCAGCACGTCCTTCATTTTACCCTCTGGATGAACCAGAGATCTGTCGGCCAGTTGAAGAGTCACGAATGTAGGCACAAGTTGCCCCACATTTAGTTGTCGAAATATTGACAATGGCATCAAATTTACGCTGGCCCCCAAGTCATACAGGGCTTGCCCAATGTAGAGTCCTCCTATGGAGCAAGGAATAGTGAAGCTCCCAGGATCGCTCATCTTCGATGGGATAATAGATTTGGAACTTTGCGTTAATGCCACCGTGGAAAATTTTCCAGTGCCTCTTTTCTTGGTTACCATGTCCTTCAGAAACTTGACATAGGCCGACATTTCCTCAATCACTTCACTGAAAGGAATGTTAACATGTAATTGCTTCAACATAGATAGAAAGCATTGGTACTGTACTTCTTCATTTTTATTCTTCTTTAACCTCTGAGGGAAAGGTGGTAACTGGACCTTCACGGTTCCTATTTCATTTGACTTTGAGGTTGACACAACCTCAGGTTCTACTACTTCATTTTCTTTTTCTTTTTCTTGTGATGCCACATTCACAGGTTCAGCTGCGATGAAGGTTGATCTGTTCTGATCCTTCTTTTCTCCCTCCATAGTCTTTCCATTACGCAATGTCACAACCTGACATTGCTCCTTACCTAAATCCCCTAGGCTACCTGGAAGCTCGATTGAACTTGGCAGCGCCCCTTGTGGTCTACTCTTGAGCTCATTTGCAATCTGGCCCATTTGCAATTCAAGGTTGCGGATGGACGTAGCCTGACTTTAAAGCACCGTCTCATTTTTCTCTATATATTGCTTCAATAGGCCTTCTAGGGAAGAAGATTGTGGTGGTTGTTGTGAACTACTTGCTTGGTTGCTCTGTTGACCGTTGTTGCATTGAAAGAACCCTGGTGGCCCTTCTTTTTGTGCCACAAACTGAAAGTTTTGTTGTGGATTCTTCCAAGCAAAGTTTGGGTGGTTTTTCCACCCGGGGTTGTAAGTGTTGGAAAAGGGGATGTTCTTTACAAAATATACTGACTGTGGGTTTTGTGGACAATCCTCCATCGCATGCCCATCACCGCGAGTCGCACACCTTGCGGTGTTTTGACTTATTACGTTGATTTGCCCACCTTGCGGTGTTCGGCTGTTGATCGTCATTCCTTGAATCAAATTTATCATTGCGGTCATTTGGTTCTACAATGAAACAATAGCACCGTTATTTGCGTCAGAATCTTTGAGTCTTAATCTCTGGTCGCTCTCCCTCCAGTCTTCATGATTCTTGGAGATGCAGTCCAAGATATTCTTCGCCATCATAAGTCTTGTCAAGCAGACCACCAGCTGCTACCGTATTGGCAGCGGTCTGTGAAGCAGGATTCAAACCGTGGTAGAAAATTTCCATCTGAAAACATACTGGTAGCCCATTATGCGAACAATCTCGGACCAACCTTTTAAACCTCGCCTAGGCATCGCTGAGCGATTCGTCCATATCTTGTTCAAAGTTAGTAATAAGCTTTCTTCGTCTCGCATTCTCTGTAGGTGGGAAATACTTCTTCATAAACTTCTCCACCACCTGCTCCCAAGAAGTGATCTCTCCTGGTTCGAGCGAGTAAGCCCATTTCCTAGCCTGATCACAGAGAGAAAATGGAAAAAGCATCAGTCGAACCTCCTCAGCAGAGATATTCGGGAACACAAAAGTATTGCAGATTTCAATAAAACTTCGAAGATGGGCGTGCGGATCCTCGCCACATCTTCCTTCAAATTGACCTGCAGCCTGGATCATCTGTAGCATCACCGGTTTCATTTCAAATCTACTTCCATTTAAGGCGGGCCTCATGATTCCTAGAGAGAAGTCATAGAGATTTGGCAACGCATAGTCCCTAATGGGCCTATTGCGATCGTTGGCCAACAGAATTGGATTTGTAATGACATTGTTGTTGTTTGGTGCTTCATTCCTAGGCTGCTCCACCATCTCTTCTTTATCAGATTGTGGTTGCTGTTGGCGGTTCCTCAGTCTCCTCCTAAAAGTCCTCTCAATCTCCGGGTTTTAATTCACCAGAGATTGAGAGTCCTGCAAAGAAATTAAAAAAAACTATCGTTAACAAACTATTTTGCCGAAGTCCCCAGCAACGGCGCCAAAAACTTGATGCGTTATTTTATTAAATGTGGAAAATGGATGATATGCGTTGATGGAATTACGTTGTGCACTCAAGTTTCCCTAGTGGAATCTAAGTGTAAATTCCTTTGAGTTTCCTGGTAAGTCCAGGGTCAATTACAGGGACTTGTGAAAATAGTTTGCGTTGATAATTTTCTTATGAAAACTTTGCGGTAACCGGTAAAATAAATAAGGTGGTTGGTTTGTTGTTGCGTTAATAAAAAAATAATAAATCCGACAGAATTCGAAAAGAGTTGGCAATGGGAAATACGATGAATATGCTATGAACGGATTGAGAAAGGTTTCAGCTAACACTCCTTAGGTTGCGTTCATGCTTTGCGATCATGCAACATGCATACAATAGTAAACCACCTCTCAACGTGAATGCCTCGGCTTCTAAGGCTAGATCGCATGCGATAAATATGCGATAAGTCTACAGGGTTTACACATAAACCTCTATTTCTATTTATGCAATGACAACATGACATTCACACAAATATGCGACCGCATAATATCATTCATATTCCTAGGATGCATGCGATGCAACTTGACAAACAGAGCTTATCTCTAAGTCCCTATTTCTAGTTTATGCAAGCCTAATCTTGCTCTTTCAAGTCAGATTCTAACCTAGCTCTCTCGAGACATTAGATTCTTTCTTTAGATTCTCTCTCTAGCAACTCTAAAAGGATGTTTTGCACAGCATAAAACAAGGCAATCGCAAGCAATGAACTTCCTAGATCATGTTAGCTTAGTTCCTCTCAACCCATTCAACTCGTTTAGCTATTCATGCGTATTAAGAGAGTGAGCAGATGTAGAAATATAACTTCCATTGAATAGATAAAAGATGAAGTACAGAATAACAATGCAAGTATAGTAAAGAGCCTAGAGAAATTTCTTGCCACCAGGTGTTACACTGTTCTACTCGTGCTTTAAAGATATTCTCACTTTCGCGAGAGTCAACCTACTCTCTGCTCTCACGCCCCAAGGTTCTCTCTCGAGCCTCCTTGGACGATCTCCGGCGTCGCCACTCTTCTCTAGCTCTGCCGTGAAATGTGAAAGGAAACTATGAATAGAGGTGTGAACTTGTAAAGTGATGAAGTAATCGACTACTTAACCCCTTCTCTGAAGAATGCACTTGGTATTTATAGGGCATCAAAGGTGAAAGGCTGCTTCTCTTTCCTGGCTGTACAGATGGGACAGCTTTAATTCCTGATTGATCCACCGGATAATTGTCACCGATAAAGCTGGATGTACTTTTTGACCATTATCGGCTCTCAACTTAATTTGGATCCGACCGCTGTCAGCTTTCTGTCCCATCGATCTTAATTGTCCTTTCGCCCAGATGCGCCCACCATCTTGCGATGATTCTTCTTGGGTGGATGTTTGCGAGCACGATTAACACAAAGTCTAGCGATGAAGTTGTGCTCGATCGATGTATTCCTATGATCGCAATCTTTGTTTTGCGTTAACGCATTATTTTGCACAAAAATATTGAGATCAACTGCCCTAATGCGTTGGATGCATGCAACCACAATATTGTAGAATTTATGCTTAATGGACGCAATTTAATATATTCTATCAACGCAATCCAATATTTTTTAAGAACTTAGTACTATGATATCATGCATTTCTGCTCGTTATCACCCCCGCTCGCATGTCCCCAACATGAATGATCAGGATCAGACCATCTGTGACAAGTCACAACATTGTGACCATTCCATAAAGCGGGCCGCATCCGTAGCGTTACCAGGATAAGGTATCCCTCTTATATCCATATACTACAGGCCATTTTGGTTATTACTCAAGACATGATCCACTTGTATGTCACCACATACATGCTTGAGTCACATACAGATAACAAGGGATTTTATGTTTATTGGTTTATGGTAAAACAAATAAAACAAGTAAATGAGCAAAAATACAAGATGTGAAGTAAATATCATATATTAACAACACAAGCGTTCGTACAAACTATTTACAAACTATAGGACATGAGACTTTAGGGCATAAACCCCAACAATCTCCCACTTGTCCTAAAGCGAAGTGGGGTGTACAAACAACTTAGTACAAAACAATAAACTAGGACATAAAAGCCCAGTACAAGAAAACTCCCACTTGCCCTAGTCCAGCCGCGGATGATCCTATAGACCCATGCTCCATAGGTGACCCTAAAAAACTGTAGACGTGAGAGCCTTCGTAAACGGGTCAGCAACATTAAAATAGCCTGGGTTAGACTGATTCGTCTCAACCCCTTCAGATGTCTTAGGACACATGTCCTTAGACAAAGTGAATCCATGCCTGAACGGTAGTAGGCCTCTCCTGGAGTCTTACATCGAGTACTTGAGCAACATATTGTCAATGTATAATGCCTGAGACAGTGCTAGCACTTTGTTCTTACAATCTTGAAAGATCTGTATACCTAGAACAAACTGAGCCATTCCCAAATCTTTCATTTGGAATTGAGTTGCTAGCCAGTTCTTAACTGCAGTCAGTAGACCTACATCATTCCCAATGAGTAGGATATCATCAACATACAACACTAAGAAGACTACGGAACCGTTGATGATCTTCTTGTAGACACGAGATTCATCAACGTTTTGGTCAAAGCCAGACGACTTGATCGAAGTATCAAATCGTATGTTCCAAGATCGAGACGCCTGTTTCAGTCCATAAATGGACCGATTCAGTTTGCAAACCTTTTGCTCTTGACCTTGGGCTATGAATCCCTCGGGCTGCACAATATAAATTGTCTCTTCGAGATTGCCATTCAGAAAGGTTGTCTTGACATCCATTTGCCAGATCTCATAATTATAATAAGCTACAATGGGCAGGAGGATGCGACTCGACTTTAACATGGCAATAGGTGAGAAAGTATCCTCATAGTTGACTCCCTCTACCTGGGTATAACCCTTTGCCACAAGTCGAGCCTTAAAGGTCTGTACCTTCCCATCAACACCCTGTTTATGCTTATAGATCCATTTACAACCTATAGGGCGAACCTCATCAGGCTAATCTACAAGATCCCATATTGAGTTGAAGTACATCGACTCCATCTCTAGATCCATGGCCTTGACCCTTTCATCCCAGTCAACATCCTTCATTGCCTTCTTATAAGACAATGGATCCTCAACGTTGCTATCTTCTACCATAGCAAGAATTTTCGTGAAACCCAGATATCGAACGGGTGGGTTCTCAACCCTCCCACTATGTCGAGGTTCCCTCAACTCTTGAGGTGGAACCAACCTACTAGATGAACTCCCATCAACAACTCTTGTTGATGTAGCAGGCTCTTCAACAACTCTTGTTGAAGTTTCAGTAGTTTCATTGGAAAGCTCATGCAGCACGACTTTGCTTCGTGGACTGTGCTCCCTTAAATTCGATTCCAGATTTGTTGTGCAAATAAAAACACCATCTTTATGAATAAACACTTTATTCACATTAAAAGAGACAGTATATTTACATTGCAATAAACACTTTACAGAAATGAGGTTCCTCTTTAGTTCAGGAACAATATATACATCATTTAAAACAAGAAACCTATTCTGTAAAGTTAACTGGAGTCCTCCCATTGCCACAGCTGAGACGATGTGCCTGATGCCTACTCGCATCGTCATCTCATCAGCCTCCAGCTGTCGCTAAGATCTAATCCCCTTAAAAGAAGAACAAACATGATTAGTGGCGCCTGAATCAATTATCCAGGCAGAATCATCATTCTCCACTAAACAAGTTCAAGCACAAGTAAATCATATTTACCTTTATCGGCCTTGGCCTTAGCCTTGGTTGCTTTCTTCTCTTTTAGATACCAAGGACAGTTCCTCTTCCAGTGTCCATCTTGGTTGCAATGGAAACACTTTCCTTTAGCAACTTGTGGACGCCTCCTTGGGGCGACAGGCGATGGGTTAGTAGGTGCCTTCCCTTTACCCTTACCACCCTTCTTCTTCTTCCCCTTTGTAGAGTTAGAAGAGGAAGGTGCAGACTTCGTTCCTAAGGTCAAACATCTATGGAACGTCCTGGACGATGAAGCAACATTTGCCTCCCTTCTGCATCTCCTTACTTTTCAGTAAAGATTGGTATGTCTGCAACTCATTAAGGAGAGTTGTAAGATTGTATTTCATTTTGTTAAAAATCGCATTGCTAACAAAGTGCTCTCCGGCAAAGAATGCAAGATTATGCTAACCTGGCTGCCCTCATCGATGGTAGACCCATTCAACTCTACCACATTAAAATGGACCATTATGTTTAGCACATATTCACGAACGGAGGTGCCTTCTTGCATTTTGGAGTTGGATATATATTTAAGAGCCTCATGCATAAGTTGTTCAGACGGTTGTCCAAACATCCTTTGCAGGGATTCCATGATCTCATGCATTGAGACCATGGGCTCATGTTTCTTAGCCAAGACTTCAGAAAGACTTGCCAAGATGTAGGCTCGGACCTTCTCATTCACCCTTGTCCATCGCTCGTATGCCTCCCGAACATTTCAAGTGGCATTTGGAGCTGGAATAGGAGGACAAGCCTCTGTGATAGCGAACACGAGATCCTCGATGATTAGGATCGTCGTGATCATGTGTTTCCATGTTGCGAAATTATCGCTAGTAAGTTTTTCGATGCTTAACAACAATAACGTGGTTGTTGCCATTTTTGAAAATGTTGCTGAAAATACGAACAAAACTTTATTATAGTTTGCTAAACAACTTTTAAACCAATTAGTTTTGGAAAACAGTTTCAAGTACTCTAAGTTATAGACTTCTATTTTGCAATGATGCCCTAGTGAGGCAGAACAAACACCACTGGTGCGGTGGATCAGTTGCCCCTTTGCTGGGATGAGACATTCTCAACCATTAGGCAGAACCAACTCTTGGAACTGAACCTAACAGCCACCATTTTTCGGTCCATAAACTTTTAACTATTCCGCGTAAGTGTAACCCCTCGCTTTCGGTGCTAGAGTCCCGCCCTAATGCGCTTACCGTAGGGAAAAGACAGATTAGTACAAGAGACTAACTTACCTTAACCTTTTACAGGAGATCAAATGAAGAAACGTGCAAAACTGCCATACTTTTAGGGGGACACTCCCAGGGTGCCTCGAGGCGATGCGCAATAACTTTATTCAACCTAACGAGGGAGACCGAGGGATATGCTGTCGCACTTTCCGCTCCTACTTACTATGAACATTCTCTCAATCCACCTTGATATTGACCTACCCAAACACCATCCATTGGGGGGAAACGCCAAAGGTGCCACGAGGCCGAGGATAGATCTCAGGGTGTTGACTATTTAGGAGAAAAGTGAAATGTTTAAGTGAAGCATCTCATGCCCCAAGTACCTCCCACTGAATGTTCTACCTAGGGATTCATTAACCTAGACAATCCGACTACTGATTTTAGTCTAAGTCATCTTTTTAAACTCTGCTCATAAACAACGTTTGTTTATGAAATATGAACATGTTCAAGTAGTCACATTTAAACACTTTAATGGATTGTCCTTAACTTGCATGCATGCTTCAAATCTATCTAATTCACCTTTCCAGGTAAGTTCCCAGGTAGGGGTGTTACGTTTCCGTCAACTTAAATACCTATTAACATTTAAAAATATATTATGTTTTGCTATATTTTTTATGCACTACTGATGAATGGATATGATTCAAGTTCTTGTCCCCGGCAACGGCGCCAAAAACTTGTAATATTAAAATTTGTAAATCTTTATCTATGTGTATTATTATGCACTAATGAATGAAAATGATGATACTCTATACGCTCAAGTGCTTTGCAATAAAGATATGCATGATACTACGTTTTAAGTGTATGCGATGATGCTTAAATGCTTTGTAGTATGCGTTCGTGTAGTGCGTGTCACAAGTTTTCTTGTGCTGGAACCAAGTATAATTCCAACGCAAGTTTCTCAGATTGACCTGAGGTCGAACATGGGGATTGTTGTTGTTATTGCGATATTAATGTGGTATAAGCGACCGGTTTAACATAAAGAATAAAGAATTTGTTTGTGCATAAAAGTAAATTGCGATGAAAATAAAATGCGCTATTAAATAAATGCGAGAAAGTAAATTGCGATGATAAAATAAATGACTAAACTACTAATGATACAAGGTGAGGATTGGTTGTGAAGTTGTACAAAAGAATCTAATGAATGTGGTGACAAGTCTTGTGAATGAATCAAAAAGAGAATGGGTTGAGGGAGAGGACATTGCAAGTTCGTCAATCCCCTTAAGGATGCAATTGAGGTTCCGCTTTCCCTTGGCTTACACCTTTCAGTGATCGGCCACGTTTTCCATATGTCTATGGTGAAACAGGGATGAATGTGATGAACGCAAGGTTGTTTCCATCTCTGGAAATACTTCTCGCTTTAGTTAACACATTCTTCCAACCTTCTCTCGACAGGCAGAATAACATCTTCACTTTTGCTCTCACAGGTGAAGATGCCGTCGAGCATTCTTTAGCTAAACTTAGCTGATTTCCTTAACAAGGATTAACTCACTCGCTTAATCCTTCCCCTTTTCCCAGGGGATTAATGACACATGATGGAGAAAGTGGATGATAAAAATATGGAAAAGAACAGAGAGATGATAATGATTACGATAATGATATTTAAATCTAGAGATTAGCGTTTGATACATGATTGTGAATGAAAGATTAAAAAAAGATGAACACAGTAGATGAATGAAAGAATAGAAACAAATACGGAAAGAGTGTCAATGTCTTAACACAAATCCCGATCGAAGACGTTGTGCTTGCCGGCATGTGGATGAAATGTTGTGGAAAGCTTCCCTCTCAAGCTTGCTTTCCCGCTAGAAGTGACCTCTTGCACAGAGCTTCTTCTTCGGGAATGGAAAGAATTTCTTGCTTAGAGACTCACCTTTCAGCCTTTTCTCGTCGTTCTCCCAATTTTTCTTTGTATTGTCTCTTCAAACCAGCCTCATTAACAATGAATTCGAGGAAACTATTTATAGACCTTAGCTCTCTATATTGGTGGTCCCACTTTGTAAATCTGATAATTCCTGCCATGGCGTAGTGGAAATGTCCACTCTACTCCACAATCAATCTGTCAGAATCATACAACAGAAAGCTGTACACGTCAGAAGTCCTTCGAATGCATTGCTATTCACATCTTCGATCGATCGCCGCATGCGCTGCAATTGCGTTGATCTTTTTCATTCTTGATCAATTGTCGCATGCTGTTGTGGATGCATTGATCATTTTTGTCCTCGAGCAATTAACGCATGCGGTGACCTATTTCCTGCAAAACAAAGACTTGGACATTCCATTTCACCATTGCAATAGGGTTAGTGGGTGTGTTCACGACACTTTACAATTTTCATATATCTAAGCCAATTTCTATACTGTTGACGCAATTTTTCCTTCTTTTTACTGCATAATCTAAAAAAAACATCATAAATAACTTGTATTTCTACAAGTTGTCAACTGTACACATCAGAAGTCCTTCGAATGCGTTGCTCTTCACATCTTCGATCGATCTCTGCATGCGGTGTAGTTATGTTGAGCTTTTTTGTTCTTGATCGGTTGCCGCATGTTGTGTTCGTTTTGTCCTCGAGAAATTAATGCATGCAGTAACCTAATTCCTACAAAATAAAGACTTGGACATTCCATTTCGCCATCGCAATGGGTTAGTGGGTGTGTTCACGACACTTTACAATTTTCCTATTTCTAAGCCAATTTCTATACTGTCGACGCAAATTTTCCTTCTTTTTGCCACATAATCTAAATAAAACAACATAAATAACTTGTATTTCTACTAGTTATCACACCCCCAAATTTAGATATATGCTTGTTCTCAAGCATATCTTCGACTAAGGCAATTCCGCTCAACTCTCATCTTAACTTTGCATCGATCGGCTACTCTGAATGCTCCACCTCTACAAAATTACTCAACACCGCAAGTTCCTTCTATCCTTTAACAATTCGTCAGCATGCTCTACTTTATTCTTATCTAAAACAAACCTCTACCCAACCTTCCCTTCTAGTTTTGAGAAGAATGTTATACCTCTTCTTGCAAAAACAATAAAGTGTGTCTTTATGTGGTGGCCTGTTTGCGCCATCGTATAGAGAATGATGATCATGGTTACACCCTTCATTTTGGCTTGCTCCCATGGGTGTCATGCGAGCATCTAACTTCGGTTGTGTACCAATCTCAACTTCAACTCTTAATCCTCAGCCAAGTTTTACTTTTGCTGATCAGAGGAGTTGTCTCTTTTATCCTTATTTTCTCTCTTTTTTTCTATTACGTCGATCCTGGAAACCTACCTTCGTTCTGGCTTGCTTCCATGGGTGTCATGCGAACATCCAACTATGAGCAGGTTCCTTTCACGACTTAACTCTTATCATGTTGGGATTTTCCCTTGCGTTGACAGTGGAGTTTTTATGAATTCTTTTTTTTTATAACGATGATGAACACATTTGCCAGATATGACCGCATCCGCTTGATCGCATGTGCTCAGACCTTCCCCACCCCCAAATTTAGAGATGCGCAAGATTCTCATTACATTGTTTTAGACAGAAAAGACAAAACACTTAGTCAAAATTTTGAAAAGAAGGTTTGAGCAGAGTCTTGAAATAGAGAAGGTAAAGTAGAGCTATTGCGATGAATTGTCCAAGTGTTAGTTAGAGAATGCAATGAACAAAGAATTCTGCTAAGGGTATGCATACTACTCATCATGGCAACGCAAATAAACAACTCAAAATAAAAGACAAGAATTACCGCAATAATTCACAAAGGATGATAAGTAAAGCGGCTAACGCATATGTAAAGAATAATTACTCTGTCGTATAAAATTTGACTAAGTATACAAAGAATTATAAACATCGCAACACAAAATTGTAGCATGTACAAAAGAATACAAGGTATAGCTTCTATATAAAAGAATTGATGAATGAATGACTGCAAAGAAAAAAAATAGCAAAATTGCGGAGAAGGTGGCACACCCCCAAATTTAGAGTTGCAGTGGGGGATCTTGAGGAGGATGTTGTGGAGGAGCTCGTTGAGGCGCATTTTGAAACTACAGAGGTTGCTGTAGATGAGGAGGCACCATGGGACCATGTAAATAAGCTATTAAGAAGTTGAAGTACTCATGGTTGTGCTTTGCCATCTGTCTTTGGTTCAGGCGGATGGTAAAGATATTGTGTTGAATATTAACCATCGCTTGTCGCACCATTGTATTACTGTGTTGCAACTCTGTGTTACTCTCCTGCAACACCATTATTGCTTGGCGGAAGAAGTTAAGTTGTTGAGAGAAGAGGGTCTTAATGCCTGTTAATGATATTGACCACTTGGTGTCTGGTTGCATTAATACCTTTAACGCATCCTCTATGTGTTCTTCTTTAGGATCATTAATTATCTTATTACCTGGTGCTTCTGGGATGTTCTTCAACTTGTATAGTTCATTGATGTCTCTTGCGCTGAACGACACTACCCTTCCTTCTATGATCACTACATCATCGGTGTCAAGGAGCTGGCCGTGATAAAAGGCCTTCACTACCATAGGAATAATGATGGATGGGCATTGGCAGAAAGTTTCCCACCCATGCTCCAACACAACACTCGTGATCAGATCTGGTAGTGGCGTCGATGCAGGGAAGAAACCCATTTCCATCATCAGATCTTCATTTTCTTTCTTTGTTGATGGGCGCCTCCTGGTCGACGCAAACTCGCTGCTCTCAACATTAACTTTGTCCTTATCTTGAGTGGACGCAAGGCGGGATTTTTTTCTTTGTTTGCGTTCCCTTACCTTGCATTGCTCTTCTTATTCCCTTTTCCATTCCACCACTTCTTTTCTCTTATTTTCTCTGACGCGCTGCACATTTGTTTTGCGTCATTTTTCCATCTCCTCCTTCTTCTTCTTTTTCTCTTATTTCTTTCTCAAATTTCTCCGAGGCAAGAAAAATGTGTTGCTCACCCTCGAGCCTTCTTCTTTCTTCTTCTGCCGCCCTTGCGTTGTCATGGCGTATGTCCTCATCGTGCAGTTTCCTGGCCAAATCGCCTGATGAGATGATTTGGTGCGCACGTGACATCTTTTCTTGCTTATCCTTCGCTTCTCTTTTTCTTCCCTCCCCTTCTTTTGCTATGCATTGAAACAATAGTGGGTCACTTGTTGACCCTCGCGGCGTATTCTCCTTACAACGCTGCATCAAAGGGGTGATGTCAGGATCTTCTCTATCTTCAGTCGTAACATTCTGATATGCGTTGATGAAACTTGAGGTTGTGCTGATGCTTTGGCTTGCGTTGACACCCCCTCTTCACCCTTGCGGTGGTTGATTCTTCGTCAAAATCTTGGCTTTCCGCCCTCTTTCTTTTCTCCTCCTTCAAGTGCTTCTTTTCACTTTTCTTCTTTTCTTTCTTCTCCTTCTTCGGCCGGGCAACTTCATCTCCTTCCACTTGCTTTTCTTTACTTTTTCTCTTCTTCTTTCCTTCAGCCATCTCCGGCTGCTTCTTCGCTCCTACCACCTCCAAAACGGCTCTGATGGGTCCCTCATTAGAGACTGTTGGAACAGTCTCCTTAGGATTCGCAACAGCCAAGGCCCTTCTCTGCGAAGCTTCCACCATTTCTTCCTCTGAAGGCAGGGGCTGGTTTACAACTCTAGGTTCTGGTAGCCCCCCCTCTCTTTCCATATTACTCAAAATGCTCCCAAATACCTCTTTGTCGTCTCTTCTCTTCAGTTCGCTTTCTGACGAAGGTACTGTGAGTGCCACCTCAGGTCTGGTGGTAGGGGCACTCTTCGTGCTTGGCCCCTCTCGGATGGTGAGTGGTTTGGCTACAGAGGTCTTTCGTTAGGGTTTTCCGACGATTCTTTGGGTAGGCTTGTGCTGGGCGGAAAGGCGGCGGCTAGCAGCGACGAATGCCGCCTCTCGTGTGGTGACGGGGGCTTGGGAAGGCGATGATGGTAGGGAAGATGACCGTGAAGATTGCCCAGCCATGGTTTCAGTTGAGTGAAAGAGTTAGGAAAATTTTTTGGTCCGAGGAAGGAAATCGAAAGGGTAATGGGTATGTAGAGGCAATTTTAGGGTTTCTTTCGTGAGAGATTCAAATAAGCTCCTCAGTTGAAGAAGGTGAGATTTATAGGTTGGGCCTTGATGGGCCCAATGAAATCTCTGCATGGCAGGCTTCGAGATTCTCAAAAAGGCTGCCGTTGCACCCCTCCCATTATGATTTAGTAGAAAGGACGTCTTTTTGTCTGCTAAGTCATAATTCCCTCGGAAGCTTAAACGATTCAACTATTCTCTCGCAAAGATTTTATCATTTTATTTTATTCGGACGGGCGCAATGTTAATGATTAACGCAATGCATTCGTTACTACAAATGCCTGTTTGCGGAGGACGGGCAGAACGTATGCATTAGCGCAACACACCTCTCATCGCAACGCATTTCTGGAGGACGAGCGCACGGTATTTCTACCAGCACAACACTACCTCGACATAGTGCATTTTTGCCGAGGACGGGCACAGTGTACACACGTGTGTAACTCATTCGTCAACGCAATGCATTTATGGAAGACGAGCGCAAAGTGTATCTTTCAACGCAAGATACACCCGTCATCGCAATGCATACCAGATGTTATTAAAGTTTTTTTTAATTTCATCAACATCGCAACTCTTATCCCAAAACCAAGTTGGTAAGACGTTGCAGTGTTCATTTTCTTTTTACTATTCATTCACCGCAATTAGGAACAACGCAATGCTAAGACAAGAATGTAAATAAATTTAACAAAGCATGAAATTAACACAACTTGAATTGAAGTAGAAGTAAATTCAGAAAGCAGTAATAACGCAATAATGAAAGCAGTAGAGAAAGCTGTAAAGAAAGCGATAATGAAAGCGATAAAGATAGATATTAGGGATGCTGATTGAGAAAAAGTTCTTCAAGGTTACCACAATTCGTATCCCCGCACTTGGTCAGACTTGCCAGCGCAATGTCACTACTGACATTGCTCCTTTCCATGAGATTCGGGGGCTTCTGAATTACTTGGCAGCGTTCCCGGTGTTCTATTGCGAAGCTCGGCTGCCAGTTGCCCTACTTGGATCTCCAAATTCTTTATGGAAGACGCCTGCGATTGCATAACCGCATCATTTTTCTCGATGTACTGCTTCAGAAGGGCTTCCAAGGATGATGAATTTTGAGGTGTTTGATGTGGAAGGTTGGTTGTGCGATTATCGTTAGTGACTCTGATTCAGACCCTGGTGAAAAGCCGGAGGGTTTCCTCGATTCCCAGAGTTGTTTTGTGAATTCCTCTGGCCTCCCTGGTCATTATTACCGCCCCAACTAAGTTGGGGTGACTCCGCCAACCCAGATTATATGTGTTGCTGTACGGGTTATTCTGAATGGCGTACACTGCTTGGGGTTCGATGGGCACATTTCCTCTGAATGACACTCTCCGCATTGTGCACAGCTGATTGTTGCTACTTGTGCCAGCGCATTGGTTTACACTACACCCTGAGAAAGGGTTCCTTGATTTATTGCCATCGTTTGAAGGAGAGAGGTCACTACGGCCATTTGTGCTGCCAATGTTGTCATTGTATCAGCTGGTACAATGGCATTTTCTGTTCTTCTCTCTAGGCCTCTTCCCCCATACCCGTCGTCTACCCAGTCATCTGTGTTTCGCGAAATGCGATCCAAGATGACCTTGGCTTCAGTGTAGGTCTTGTCCATAAATCCTTTGTCGCGGAGGCATCAGTAACAGCTTGCGTTGATCGGTCCAGGCCATTGTAAAAAGTTTCCATCAGAATGCAATCGGGAATCCCGATGTGTGGACAGTTCTTCACCAATCTTCTGAATCGCACCCAGGCGGTGCTCAGAGTCGCATTTTCCATTTGCTCAAAATTCAACACATCCCTCCGTCTTCTTGCGTTGATGACTGGCGGGAAGAATTTCTTCATGAACCGCTCAACCAACTGGTTCTATGAAGTAATTTCATTTGGCTTTAGTGAATGAGCCCACCTCTTTGCCTCATCCCTTAGTGTGTACGGGAAGAGGTATAATCTAATTCCCTCAAGAGTAACGCCAGGAATGGAGAAAGTATTGCACATTTCCATGAAGCTAGTCAAATATGCTTGCGGGTCTTCACTTGCATCCTTCCAAATTATTCTGCATTTTGGATCATTTGAAGCATGACCGGCTTGATCTCAAAGCGTGCATTCTCCTCAACCATGGATCTTGAAATTCCGGGTGAGAAGTCATATAAGTTTAGCGCCACATAATTCCTCATTGGGATGTTGCGGTTGGCAACAAGAAAAACAGGTTCTTGCGCTGGCCGATTAAACCCTTAATTCCCTTCGGGCCTATCATTATTATTCGCCATGTTCCTTCTTCGCCTAATTCGGTTCTAGTGTGCTCTCGCGCAAAAAGTACATTCGATCTCTGGGTTGACTTCGAATTCTAGATCAGTCCCAGTACTCATAAACCGTCAGCCTGCTCTCCGCGATAAACAGACAGTACAACAGATATCTATTTGCAAAATACTACAAAACTTTTCAACAATAAACGTAACCAATCCCCAGCAACGGCGCCAAAAACTTGTTAACATTTAAAAATATATTATGTTTTGCTATATCGTTTACGCATTACTGATGAATATGAATGATTCAAGTTCTTGTCCCCGACAACAGCACCAAAAACTCATTAACATTTAAAAATATATATAATGTTTTGCTATGTTAAGTATGCATTTTGATGAATATGAATGATTCAAGTTCTTGTCCCCAGCAACGGCGCCAAAAACTTGAAATATTAGATTTGTGTATCTTTATCTATGTGTGTTATTATGCGCTAATGAATGAAAATGATGATGCTCTATGCGCTCAAGTGCTTTGCGATAAAGATATTGTTGCGATACTACGTTCTAGGTGAATGCGATGATGATAATATGCTTCATAGTATGCGATGATGTAGTGCGTGTCAAAAGTTTTCTTGCACTGGAACCAAGTATAATTCCAACGCAAGTTTCTCAGATTGACCTAAGGTCGAACACGGGGATTGTTGTTGTGATTACGATAATATTGTGGTAGATGCGACCGGTTTATCATAAAGAATAAAGAATTTGGTTTGACAAAAATGTAAATTGGGATGAAAAGTAAATTGCGTTGTAAATAAAAGGCGTTAAAATAAATTGCGATGATAAATAAATGACTAAACTAATAATGATACAGGGTGAGGACTGGCTGTGAAGTTGTACAAAAGAATCTAATGAATACGATGGCAAGTCTTGTGAATGAATCAGAAAAAGAATGAGTTGAGGGAGAGGACAACGCAAGTTCATCAATCCCATTAAGGACGCAAATGAGGTTCCGCTTTCCCTTGGCTTACACCTTTCAGTGATCGGCCGCGTTTTCCATATGTCTATGGTGAAACAGGGATGAACGTGATGAACGCAAGGTTGTTTCCATCTCTGGAAATACTTCTCGCTTTAGTTCACGCATTCTTCCAACCTTCTCTCGAGAGGCGAAATAACATCTTCACTTCTGCTCTCACAGGTGAAGATGTCGTCGAGCATGCTGCCGTCAAGCATGCTTTAGCTAAACTTAGCCGATTTCCTTAATAAGGATTAACTCACTCGCTTAATACTTCCCCTTTTCCCAGGGGATTAATAACACATGATGGAGAAAATGGATGATAAATGTGTGAAAAAGAATAGAGAGATGATAATGATTACGATAATGATATTTAAATCTAGAGATTAGCGTTTGATACATGATTGTGAATGAAAGATTAAAGAAAGATGAACACAGTAGATGGATGAAAGAATAGAAACAAATACAGAAAGAGTGTCAATGTCTTGACACATATCCCGATCGAAGATGTTGTGCTTGTCGGCGTGTGGATGAAATGGAGTGGAAAGCTTCCCTCTCAGGCTTGCTTTCCTGGTAGATGACCTCTTGCACAGAGCTTCTTCGGAATGGAAATAATTTCTTGCTCAGAGACTCACCTTTCAGCCTTGTCTCGTCGTTCTCCCGGATTTTCTCTGTATTGTCTTTTCAGACCAGCCTCCTTAACAATGAATTCGAGGAAACTATTTATACACCTTGGCTCTCTATATTGGTGGTCTCATTTATTAAATCTGATAATTCTTGCCATGGCGTAGTCGAAATGTCCGCTCTACTCCACGATCAATATGTCAGAATCGTACAATAAAAAGCTATACACGTCAGAAGTCCTTTGAATGAGTTTCTCTTCACATCTTCGATCGATCGCGCATGCGGTGTAGTTCTGTTGATCTTTTTCGTTCTTGATCAATTGTCACATGCTGTGTCGATACGTTGTTCGTTTTGTCCTCGAGCAATTGATGCATGCGGTGACCTATTTCCTACAAAACAAAGACTTGGACATTCCATTTCACCGTCGTAATGGGTTAGTGGGTGTGTTCACGACACTTTACAATTTTCATATTTCTAAGCCAATTTCTATACTGTCAACGCAATTTTTCCTTCTTTTTGCCGCATAATCTAAATAAACAGCATAAATAACTTGTATTTCTACAAGTTATCAATACCTCAGCCTAGACAGAACCCGCCTTAGACAAAAGGTCCCTTATTGATAGATTTGCTACACTTAACCTTTTATTATCCAATTTAATCCTATTAAACTGATTAAAATATTAAAGCCTTAGGGTTGCTAATCATATTAGAACCGTGATCTTAGGTCTATGTGATCCAAGTTTTAAACACTTTAAAACCATGAATTAAACCTTAGTGAGCATGCATGTCTTCCTTATTTCTTTTAGTTCTAATTTCTCTTTAACTTTTAAAAAGAAACAACTAAAATCATTGTGCACAACGAGGCATTTATAACGTTTATAAAAATAACCTATGTGTCATGCTTTATGCAATGTCTAGTCATTACTATATATAACTTTTATATAATGCGTAACAACCAAGCAAACGATTATAATTGTCCGGTCTTTATATTATAATTGTTATAGTATAAGCGATTGTTTAGTCAGTTACTAAGCGATGAAGCTTGCTGACCTAAGCGATTGTCTAGCGTGCCCACGCGTTAAGCGGTCCGCGAGCATCTCATCGTCTACACGACGTGATACTCAGCGATCGCGTACTCGATCGTCAATCCGATACGACCAACTCTTGATCGCATTCCCCATCGTTTAACCGATACGTTCATCAGCGATCGCATACTCCTTCATCTTTACGATGCGATGAACAGCGATCACGTAGAACTTCTTCTCATGATGCGATCAACCCTAGATCGCCTCTTTCCTCGAAGAGCCGCAACGCTTGCCTAAAACTTCGACGAATGACTCAAAACTTCAAACAATCTTTGAATACAGACTTGATAATGATTATTAATGCCCAAAAACATAGGGGCCTTTACAAATAACCGCAAATGTAAAAGTATCTAAATCAAATCGAGGATAAACATCCTGAAAACATTCATTAATCTGACAAATCCACAACAGATTTAACAATTAAACAACATAGAAATGCACCTACTATGAATTTAAATCTTATTTCATTGCAATAGATGAAATCGGAGTATCAGAACCTGGTTCTGATACTAATTGAAGGATCTCATATCTCAGAGTTCCATGAGCACGTTCGGATCACTCCGATCTCACCATGACCAAAATACAATATTCAACACATACAGTTATGCAAATAAAATCTAATTAACGGCATGCTACGAACAACAAAATAACAAAAGGACAGAGTTCCATACTAGTTGAAGACAATCTTCATACTCCGGAACTCCAACGCAACGAAAACTCTCCACGCGATCTACCAACGCCTGGTGGAAACGTCGACTGCAGCAGCACGATCAATGCGAACTCAAGACCGCAACAGTGACGACACCACCACTAATGAGCCCTAGGTATTCTCAGAGTGAAAACCCAAAGGGTGGGCTTTGGTGAATTTGGTAGAGGACGGAGGAAAAACGAGTCGTGTAGACGATAAGCAAGTGGGAGGGTAAAGGCCGCTATCACATAGCAGAAATGCTTACCATCTAGAGGAGCTACATGATCGTGTAGGATTTATTGAACGATTGTCTAAGAAAAGGTATACGATCATTTAGTTAAATCGGCACACTATACGATCGTTTAGATAAGCTATCCGATCGTGTAAGCGAGAGTATGCGATAGTTTAGCGCGAGGTGGACGATCATTTAGGCGGAGAAGCGACTATCGTATAGGCTCTCGAGCGATTGTTTTCTTTCACCAACGCGCGCTTCATGAAATCTTTTGGGTGATTGATGGATTATTGATTGCACCCTTCAAAAATGAAAACTTTTTTCATTTTAACACATTGGTTACCATAACCGATACTGCCCACTTACCCACATCCGAACGTGGAAAAAGGATTAATTATCATATAATTAATCAATTAATTAATTAATAAATATAATCACATTATATTTATATCCTATTCTCCTCTACTTGATATAAATCATATTTATGTCTTATTTCCTCCAAAATAATGTATCTCATACATTTCCCAATTATATCATATATAATTAACCAGTCCAATTATATCATATATAATCGAACTTCCTTTTATCAATTTGAACATTTTAAATTAACCCAAATACTGGTTCTTGACTTTATCCAAGCTACCCAGGGGACCTAATGGACCTGGCTCGAAGCTCCAATGGTACGTGAATAGCTGACTAAACTCTTTAGTCACGAGATCCACCATCCGTTAACTGTCAAGCATTCCACTAAAGATATATTTCTGTGTCCATCGGATATAACCAATCATGAGTACGATGACCCTTCACAGATACTCGTAAGTACAGCTGGACCAAATTACCATTATGCTCTTGTAGTGACATCTCACTCTTTAAGTACCACTGATTCCTCTAATGAACAATACAACATAGTCCAACTATGTGTTAACACCTCTCGGGCCAAGAGAAGGTGTGTGGTGCCACATCGTTCAAGCCTTGAAATCAGCCCTTAAGGAAGCTATCTATCTACTTACCCCTGCCTTGGGGAAGGAGTGAATTTCATCTTGTGCAGCTGAGTTCCCAGCTCCCAAATCAGACGAATCCCCAAAATGGTAGGTTTGAATTGGCGACCTGGCCACTCGTACGCTTACAAATCAAAGAACCGCCCTCATGGCAAGAGTTCCCAAATCACTTAGAATTGAGATCGTGTTATCTATGGTCATCCTAGTGAAGTGAAGTCTTCGTCATGAACGGTGTTATATAACGAGACGTTAACACTTCGTGGTCAGGTCTTATACAAACTCTTTGTATAGGATGCCCCCATTCGCATGTCCCCAACACGAATGATCAGGATTAGACCATCTGTGATAACTCACAACACTTGTGACCATTCCACAAAGCGGGCTGCATCTGTAGCGTTACCAGGATAAGGTTTCCCTCCTATATGCATATACTATAGACCATTTTGGTTATCACTCAAGACATGATCCACTTGTATGTCACCACATACATGTTTGAGTCACATATTGATAACCAGGGATTTTATGTTTATTGGTTTGTGGTAAAGCAAATAAAATAAGTAAATGAGCAAAAATACAAGATGTAAAGTAAATATCATATATTAACAACACAAGCGTTCGTATAAACTATTTACAAACTACAGGACATGAGACTTTACGGCATCAACCTCAACAGTGAGATCTATACTCGACTTCGAGGCACCTTTTCTTGTGTCCCCCTACAGGTGGTGTTTGTATAGGTCAATACCAAGGTGAATGGAGAACGTGTTTATAGTACGTGGGAGTGGGACGTGCGTCAACACATCCCTTAGTCTCTGTCATTAGTTTGTAGTACATTTTCATGCTCAACCTCGAGGCACCTTTGCTTATGTCTCTCTACGGATGGCATTTGCGTGACTCTTTACTTAAACTCCAGAAATGGATAGGATTGCTTTATTTTTTGCCCTATTCGGTTTTTCCTACAATTGGCTCATTGGGGTGGAACTCTATAATCTAAAATGAGGGGTTACACTTACAAGAAAATGTTAAGCTAGTTAACACTTTCTGGACCGAACAACGGTGACTAATAGTTACAGTAACAAGGAGTCGTTCTGCATATTGGTTGAGATTGTTTCATTTCAGTTAAGGAGTACCTGATCACCCTATAGTGGCTTTTACCCTACCTCACTGAAACATCAATTCAAAATAGATATAACATAGGGTACATTAAATTATTTTACTAATTTGATTGGTTGTTCCAAATGGGTAATACTTAAATACTAATATAAATAAATTGTATGTTTCAGCAAAATTACATAACTGTTGAGTTTTATGTCCTAAAACTCGTGGTTTGTAAAAAATAAACTTATTCCATTAATCAATATAGATGTTTCTGAAGCTTGATTCAATAAAGTTGTTATTGAATGTATGAATTATTCATTTCGTTTTAGAAATAACCTAAATCCAATAAACTAAAATCCATGAATATTATGAGTGCTTGAACTTTATATGGAGACACAAGAGTGGATCAAGTTCGATTAAATAGCCAAAATGGTCTATAGTATACGGATAAGGTGGGTACCTTATTCTGGAGACAATATCGGATATGGCCCACTTTGTAGATGTTACAATTGTTGTAAAGTGTTACAAATGAAGTGATCTTGATTTGTTCATATGAAGACATGCAAGTGGAGGCATCCTATGCAAAGAGTTTGTATAAGATCGGACCAAGAAATAAGTCACTCTTACTATATAACATTGTTTAATGTTTAAGACTGACTATTTCAAAGCGATGGCCTAGGTAATCTGGCTTTAATCCTGAGCTAACTATGAACTCCTGTTTATTCGAGATTATCTATAGATTTGCATGGGGTGAGGGTTGGCTCAACAGCGTCGGCTGAATAAGCCTCCCATTTCAAGGGTAAGACCAGGTAGATAGCTAGGGACATAGGGTGCAAGATGGAATCTACTTCTGCCCGGTTCTAGGGTTAGTAGAGAGGTTGTTCCCTTAAGTTTTTACTTCTGGTATTGAACAAGAGGCCCCACCCTCTCATCGGCTCAAGAAAGACTCGATTTAGTAATTGGATCACAAACCAATCGTTCATTAGAGGATCAATGGAACTTAAGGAATAAGATGTAATATCGGAGGTGAAACAGCTTTTAACCCAGCCATTATTATAAATAACCTGTAAAGCGTTAACTTACTGATTATGGTTATATCGAGTGGATACAAATATATCTACATTGAGGGGAGTGCAACTACTGGGCTTTAGTGGAGTGACCTGGTAATTAACGAATGTTAGTTAAATCAGGTTAAAGAGTTTAGCTGAATAATCTCGGATCATTGGAACTCATGATTTGTAGGTCCATTTGGTCCCCCTACTAGCTCACAAACGGATTAACCCTTAGAATAGAGTGATGAGTAAATTTGAAGTTTTCTAATTCAAATTAAGAGAATTAGTAATTATATATGATAGAATTACATGTTTAATTATCGAACTAAACGGAAGTGGAGAATTGACTAATATTTAAATTTGATTTAAATATTAATCACATGAATAGGGATTCATGATTGTGGAATTGATGTTTTGTTAATTTAATATTAAATATTAAATTATATTAATTAATTAAATTATTTAATTAATTAAAATAAAATTTATTTAAAATTACTTATTTGAGTTAATTTTATTTAAAATTGAAACATTAAAATTTTGAATTTTGTGAAAATTTAAAATATATAAATAAATTTTATATTAATTTTATTTTTGGAAAATTAAATTAAATAATTGATTTAATTTCAATTGAAATCGATATTAAAACAATTTGAGTGGGTTTTGCCCACTTTCTCCACCTCCAATTCCACTATCTTCTTGGTGTTTGGTGTCAACTAGTTATGCAATTTGATTGCATGACTAAATTGTTTAAAAACCAACAAGTTATCTGCTGGAAAGGATGATGGCATGCAAAAGATTGAAGAAGAAAAGTTCTTCTTGACATTCTTCACAAAAAAAACTAATTCTCTCATTGATTCCCTTAAAATTCAGTTCATGTTGGATTCCACTATCCAATCTAAGATTCTAGAGAATAGTAGGGAAGATCAAGTTGTGGTCTACAAGTTTTTGGAGGCAATAATTAAGTTGAATTCGTGGATTGAAGAAGGTCTTCAAAGGTATACCATCAAACCCTATTTTAAGTTCTTGAACATGCTTTCTTAATTTCTAAATTGATGAATTAGAGTTCTTAATGATTCTGTTTGTTTCTGCTAATTGCATGCTAACTCCAACAATAATGACTTCCGCAATACTAAATTTACTTATTGCCAACAAACTTACCGACGAAAATTACGCTACATGAAAAAACACAATCAACACAATTTTAGTCATTGATGACCTAAGATTTGTCCTTATGGAGGATTATCTTCATGTTCCTGCTTAAAATGCTCCTCAAAATATTCAAGAGGCATATGAGTATTAGATACGGACAAATGAAAAGGCTCCAGCGTACATCTAACGTCTTGGCCAAGAAGTATGAGTCCATGCTCACTGTCCGTGAGATCATGGAGTCCCTACAGGGAATGTTTGGACAGTCGTCCTCTCAACTCAGGCACGATGCACTCAAATTCATCTTTAATACCCACATTCAAAAAGAGACATCTATTCGAGAACATGGTCTCAACACGATGGTCCACTTTATTGTGGCTGAGATGAACAGGTCTGTCATTGATGAGGCCAGCCAGGTTAGCTTCATCATGGAAACTTTACCTGAAAGTTTCTTACAGTTCTATAGCATTGTTGTTATGAACAGGATTGACTACAACCTGACGACTTTGCTCAATGAGCTATAAACTTTCTAATCTTTGATGGAAACCATGGAATAGAAGGGTGAGGTAAATGTTGTCTCGTCCTCTAAGAAGTCCTATAGAGGTTTGACCTCTAGAACTAAGTCTGTGCCTTCTTCTTCCGTTGCTAAAAAGTGGAAGAAAAACAAAGGTGAAAAAGAGAAAGTTAACACACTAGTTGCTGCCCAGAGGGGCAACAAGACCAAAGTTGAAAATGGAATTTGTTTCCATTGCAACTAGTAGGGACACTAGAAGAGGAATTATCCTAAATACTTGGTAGAAAAAAAAAAGGCCAAGCAAGGTAAATATGATTTATTTGTTCCAGAGACTTATTTAGTGGAGAATGATGATTCAACCTAGATAATAGATTCAGGTGCCACTAACCATGTTTGTTCTTCATTTTAGAGAATTAATTCATTGTAGTGACTAGAGGCTGGAGAGATAACAATACATGTTAGAATTGGGTACGTCATCTCAGCTTTGGCAGTGGGAGGACTCCGGCTTACTTTACAGAAAAATTATATTTTGTTCCTGATTTAAAGGAGAACTTAATTTTTGTAAAGTGTTTAATTAAGCAAAAATATTCTGTACATTTTTCTATGAATAAAGTGTTTACTTCTAAGAATGGTATAGAACTTTGTTCTGCTATGTTGGAAGATAATCTTGTGCTAAGACCGTTAGCAACTAATGTTGTCCTTAATACTGAAATGTTTAAAACTACGATAATTCAGAATAAAAAACTTAAAATTTCTCCTAAGGAAAATGCCCATCTTTGGCACCTAATATTGGGACACATAAATCTCAATAGGATTGATTGATTGGTTAATAATGGACTTCTATGCGAGTTAGAAGAAAATTCTTTACTTGTATGTGAGTCATTCCTTGAAGGAAAAATGACTAAAAGATCTTTTATTGGAAAAAGTCAAAGAGCCAAAGCACCCTTGGAACTTGTACATTCAGACCTCTTATGTCCGATGAATGTTAAGGCAAGAGGAGTATTTGAATATTTCATCACTTTTACAGATGATTATTCTAGATGTGGGTATGTTTATTTAATGCAACATAAGTCTAAAGCTTTTGAAAAATTCAAAGAGTTTAAGGTTGGAGTTGAAAATGCATTAAATAAAACAATTAAAACATTTTGATCTGATTGAGGTGGAGAGTATTTGGATCTTGTATTCCAAAACTATTTGGTAGAACATAGAATAGCATCCCAACTCTCAGCACCTGGTACACCTCATCAAAATGGTGTATCAGAAAGGAGAAATTGAACCTTGTTGGACATGGTTCAGTCTATGATGAGTTATGTTTCCTTACCTAACTCATTTTGAGGTTATGCAATACAGACTACAACTTACTTTTTGAACTGTGTTCCATCAAAAAGTGTTTCTAGAATACCTTGGAGTTATGGAATGGTCATAAAAGTAGCTTATGCCATTTCAGAATCTGGGGTTGCCCAGCACATGTGCTTGAGGCACATCCTAAGAAATTGGAACCTCGTTCAAAATTTTGCCTATTTGTAGGGTACCCTAAAGGAACGAGTAGTGATTACTTCTATGAAGAAAGAACATAAAATGTTTGTGTCGACAAATGCTACCTTTTTAAAAGAGGACCACATAAGGGAGCATAAACCCCGCAGTAAGATTGTGTTATGTGAACTTTCCAATGAAACTATTGAACCTTCAACAAGAGTTGTTGAAAAACTCAATACCTCAATAAGAGTTGTTGAGGTTGGTTCATCTAGTTTGTCATATCCACCTCAAGTGCTGAGGGAACCTCAACGTAGTTGGAGGGTTGCGAACCCACATTTTCGTTATATGGGTTTAATAGAAACCCTAGCTATCGTAGTTGACAGAGATGTTGAGGATCCATTGTCTTGCAAAAAGGCAACAGATGATATTAACAAAGATGAGTGGATCAAAGCTATGGATCTCGAAATTGAGCCTGTGTACTTCAATTCTGTTTAGGATCTTGTAGAAAAACCTAATGGGGTTAAACCTATAGGTTGCAAGTGGATCTACAAGAGAAAAGAAGGTGTTGATGGGAAGGTGCAAACCTTCAAGGCTAGACATGTGGCAAAGGGTTATACCCAAGTTGAAGGAGTCAACTATGAGGAGACTTTCTCACCTATTGTCGTGTTGAAGTCTATTTGGATCCTCCTGTCCATTGCCTCATATTATGACTATGAGATTTAGAAAATGGACGTCAATACTGCTTTTCCGAATGGCAATCTTAAAGACACCATTTATATGGAGCATCCTGAGAGATTCATAACCCAAGGTCAAGAGAAAAAGGTTTTCAAGCTTAATCAGTCCATTTATGGATTGAAGCAAGCTTCTCGATCTTGGAATATAAGGTTTGATATTACGATCAAATTTTATGACTTTGATCAAAATGTTGATGAACCTTGTGTATATAAGAGAATCATCAACAGTTCAGTAGCTTTTATAGTGTTGTATATGGACGATATCCTACCGATTGGGAATGATGTAGGCATGCTAACTGAAATTAAGAAAATTGGCTAGCGACCCAATTCCAAATGAAAGATTTGGGAGAGATATAGTTTATTTTGGGCATTCTGATTTTAAGAGATCGAAAGAAAAAATTGCTGGCACTGTCTTAGGCATCGTATATTGACAAGATGCTTGTCAAGTTTTTGATGCAGAACTCTAAGAGAGGGTTACTCCTTTGTAGATATGGAGTTATTTTGTCTAAGGAAGAGTGTCCTAAGACACCTCAAGAAGTTGAGAAACTGAGACGGATCCCCTATGCATCGGTTGTTGGAAGCCTGATGTATGTGATGTTATATACTAGACCTGACATATGTTATGCAGTGGGGATAGTCAATAGATATCAGTCTAATCCAGGATTTGATCCCTTGATCGTCATTAAGAACATCCTTAAGTATCTACAGAGAACGAAGGACTACATACTCGTGTATTGTTCTAAGGATATAATCCCTACAGGATAAACTGACTCTGATTTTCAAACTAATAAGGATTGTAGAAAATCCACATTAGGATCAATGTTCACTTTGAATAGGGGTGGGGGGATAGTAGTCTGGAGGAGCACCAAGAAAGGGTGCATTACTAACTCCACTATGAAGGCTAAGTACGTAACGGATTGTGGAGCTGTTAAGGAAGCTGTATGGCTTAGGAAATTCCTGACTTATCTGGAAGTGGTTTCAGACATGTCAAAGCCCATCACCCTTTATTGTGATAACAGTGGTGTTGTGGCTAATTCCTAAGAGCCTAGGAGTCACAAGCGCGGGAAGCACATAAAGCAGAAGTATCATCTCATTTGAGAGATAGTGCATCGAAAGGAGGTGATCGTCACACAAATAGCTTCGGAGCACAATGTTGTTGATCCATTTACAAAGGCCCTCACAGATAAGGTGTTTGAGGGTTATCTGTAGAGTATGCGTCTACGGGGCAGGCCACATTTAGTTAAGGGAAAATGGGAGATTTTGTACTGGGCGCATTTATACCTTAGTTTACTGTTTTGTGTACTTGTATGTTAGTATGACTTTTATGATGTATACCCCATTAGCTTTAGGACAAGTGGGAGATTTTGGGGTTGATGTCCTAAATCTCATGGGTTCTATAGTTTGTAATTATAATATACAAATAAATAATTTATTTAATAAAATATGAGATTTTTTATTCGACATTTAGTAGCATTAACCCACAAAACCAATAAACTAACATCTAAGGTTATCTTATTTAGCTTAAACATGTATGTAGAGACATATAGGTAGATCATGTTTAAGTGATAACCTAAATGGTCTGTAGTAGATGGATAAGACTGGGTACCTTATCCTGGTAACACTACGAATACGACCCGCTTTGTAGATGTTATAATTGTTGTAAAGTGCTATAAATGATCTGATCATGATCATTCATGTAGAGATATGTGAGTGGGGGTGTTCTATACGAAGGGGTTGTATAAGATCGGACCACGAAATGACTAGTCTCATGATCAAACACCGCTAATAACAGAGACTTACATTTCACCAAGATGACCATAGGTGACATGACCTGAATCCTAAGTGAGTTGTGAACTCCTGCCTATGAAGGTGATCCTTTGATTTGTACGGGTGAGAGTGGCTAGATCGCCGACTCAATAAGCCTACAATTTTGGGGCTCATCTGATTGGGGAGCTAGGAACACATCTACACAAGATGGAATTCACTCCTTCCTCAATGTCGGGGTAAGTAGATAAATTGTTCCCTTAAGGACTGATTCCGGGGCTTGAGCAATGTGGCGCCATACTCTCTCTTGGCCCAAGAGGGGTTTGGTCATAGTTGGACTATGACTTATTGTCCATTAAAGGGATCATTTATCAGGTTGTATATCCTAAAACTCGCAGTTTGTAACATTAAACATATTCTATTTGCAATAAAGTAATTATTGAGGTTTATTGAATAAAACTGTTATTGAATATATAAATTGCACTTGTAAAAACTAAATACGATAAACCAAGATCCATGGCTATTACATGAGTACTTGGAATTTATGTAGAGACATAAGAATGGATCAAATTCGAGTAGATAGCCAAAATGATCTATAGTATATGGATAAGGTTGGGTACCTTATTCTAGAAATACTAGCGGATGTGGCCCATTTTGTCTTTAGTATAAACAATGTGATCCTGAATCGTACATGTGGAGACATGCAAGTGGAGGCATCCTATGTAAAGAGTTTGTATAAGACTGAACCAAGAAATAAGTCACTCTTACTTTTTAATGTTGTTTACTATTTAAGACTGACTATTTCAAAACGATGACCTAGTTAACTTGACGTTAATACTAAGTTAACTATGAACTCCTGTTTATTTGGGATTATCATTAGATTTTCATAGTGAGGGTTGGCCTAACAGCGCCGGCTCAATAAGCCTCCCATTTCAAGGGTAAGATCGGATGAATAGCTGGGGACATAGGGTACAAGATGGAATTCACTCATACCAACATTAGGGATAGTAGAGAGGTTGTTCCTTTAAGTACTGACTCCAAGTCTTGAACAAAGGGCTCCAGCCTCATTGGCTCGAGAGGGACTCGGTTTGATAATTGGATCCTAAACCAAGTGTTCATTAGAGGATCAGTGGGACTTAAGGAACAAGATGTAATCATAAGGAGAAAACGGCTTTTCACCCAGTCGTTATTACGAACAACCTATGAAAGGTCGACTTACTGATTATGACTAAATCAAGTGGGGAGTGACTCGGTAGTTAAGAATGTGGATTGATTTG
Source organism: Benincasa hispida (assembly GCF_027475165.1). Classification (NCBI taxonomy): domain Eukaryota; kingdom Viridiplantae; phylum Streptophyta; class Magnoliopsida; order Cucurbitales; family Cucurbitaceae; genus Benincasa; species Benincasa hispida. The sequence goes on along the minus strand of NC_143479.1, from coordinate 57,094,756 downwards.
CTTTAAAGAGTTTAATCAATTAATCTTGGATCATTGGAGCCCATAATTTGTAGGTCCATTAGGTCCCTTACAAGCTCACAAATGGAATAAACCTTAAAATAACGTGATGAGAAAATTTGAAAGGTTCAAATATGAATTAAGAGAATTATTAATTATACGATATAATTAAACGTTTAATTATCAAATTAAAAAAAATTGGAGAATTGAAGAATATTTAAATATGATTTAAATATTAAAGTCATGAATAGGGATTCATGTTTTAGGAATTGGTGTTTAATTAATTTAATATTTGATATTAAATTAATATAATTAATTAAATTGTTCAATTAATCCTTAAGAATTAATTTTATACAAAATTTAATTATAGAATTTAATTTTGTTTGTAAATTAATGATTAATGAACTTTATAAAATATTAATTATTGAATTAATATTTAATTTTGTTAATTTTGAAATTTTGATTTCAAATATTTTTCAAAATTGAATTTTAAACTCAATTTAAAAATGGAATTTTAGTTTTAGTGGATTTTTCGCACACGAGACACCAAAAATTCTAGTTTTAGCATGTCTTGGTGTCCTGCTGAGATGCTTTTTATGTTTGCATGTTTAATTTGTTTAAAAACAAACTTAACTGACTAAATTATGGGTTGAAAAATCAGAAATTCTAAAGAATAAAAACCAGAAAATTCTTCCCAATCCTCCTTAATTCATTCTCATTTTGGAATCCACCTTCTAATTTAAGGTCCTAGAGAATATTAGGGAAGATCAGGTGATGGTTTACAAGCTTTTGAAGTGATGATTCAAGCTGGAACTGAAAGATTGAAGAGTTCTTCAAATGTATATCCCAGAAATCCTATTTCCTTTATATGAACATGTTTTCTTGTATGTTAAAATTAATGGAATTAGAGTGCTTAAGATCCTAATTGCTTGCGCATGTTGAATGTCAACACCATCATCAATGATACTTAAGGAGTTAGATGTAACTATAGGGGCAAAACGGTAATTTTGACACAATTGTACTAACGAGCAATTTGTGAAGGGTCATCATTGATTAATTATTCAAGTACCAATGGAGCTTCAATCTATAGGTTCATAAGGTCCCCTCTGTAGCTCAATAGGGTTTAGTGAGAATCAATTTTGGATTAATTTGAATTGTTTAAATTAATTGAGAGAATTAATTGTATGTGATATGATTAATTTAACTTAATTATATATTATATAATTAATATAATGCATTTGATATATTATAATATAAAGTTTATTTTGAAAGGAACTAATTATTTGAATATGATTCAAATTCTATTAAATGGATGAGATTCATGTAATTAAATTTAGTACAAATGTGATATATATTAAATATCATGATTAATTGAGAAAATTAAAAACTATAGGTTATATTGTATTTTATACAATATAAAAACTATAGGTTATGTGTTATATATGATATAATATTATATATATATATATATAACTATTTAAATTTTAATCTTCAAAATTAAAGAGAGGTAAATAACTTCTCTCCCCTTAATTGTCTCTTGATCTAACGTGGTGAGTGGGCGGTTGTTTTCAATAGACCTTCATCTTCTACGGGAAAAAGAACTGAAGTGTATCTCTCTGAAAAAAATTCCCACCGACACTCTCCTTCTCTCAAATCTCTCCCTTGTTGGAGATGATGCCCTAAAGTCTCGTGTCATGTAGTTTGTAAATAGTTTGTGCGAATGCTTCTGATGTATAATATATAATATTTACTTCACTTCTTGACTTTGCACATTAGATATTTTATTTTCTTTACCACAAACTAATAAACCTAAAATTCCTAGTTGTCATTATGTAACTTAACCATGTATGTGGTGACATATAAGTGGATCATGTCTTAAGTGATAACCAAAATGGTTTGTAGTATATGGATATAGGAGGGAAACCTTATTCCTGGTAACGCTATAGATGCGGCCCCCTTTGTAGAATAGTTACAAGTGTTGTGACTTGCTACAGATGGTCTGGTTCTGATTATTTGTGTGGGGACATGCGAGCGGGGGCATCCTATACAAAGAGTTTGTATAAGACCTGACTACGAAGTGTTAAAGTCTCGTTATATAATGACGTTCATGTTAGAGACTTCACTTCACTAGGATGACCATAGTAACATGACCTCAATCCTGAGTGAGTTGGGAACTCTTGCCATTGAGGGTAGTCCTTTGATTTGCATGGGTGCAAGTGGCCAAGTCACCGACTCAAACCTACCACTTTGGGGATTCATCTGATATGGGAGCTAGGAACTCAGCTACACAAGATGGAATTCACTCCTTCCTTGAAGTAAGGGTAAGTAGATAGATTGCTCCCTTAAAGGCTGATTCCGGGGCTTGAACGATGTGGCGCCATATACCTTCTCATGGCCCGAGAGGTGTCCACACATAGTAGGACTATGTTGTATTGTTCATTAGAAGGATCAATGGTACTTAAGAAGTTAGATGTAACTACAGGGACAAAACGATAAATAGGCCCAACTGTACTTACGAGCATCTTTGAAGGGTTATCGTAGTAATGATTGGTTATATTCGATGGACACAGAAATATATATGTGGTAAAAAGAGTTCAGCTGTCGATCTTTAGTGGAATGTCTGGCAGTTAACGGATGGTGGATCTCATGGCTAAAGAGTTTAGTCAACTATTCATGTACCGTTGGAGCTTCGAGCTATAGGTCCATAAGGTTCCCTTGGTAGCTTGGATTCAAGTTGAGAGTCAATTTTTGGGTTAGTTTGAAATGTTCAAATTGACAAGAGGGAGTTCGATTATATATGATATGATTGTACTAGTTAATTATATTTGATATAATTGACTTTATGTATGAGATACATTAATTTGGAGGAAATTGGATATAAATATGATTTATATCTAGTGGAGGAGAAAACACTATGGTTGATATATGATATTAAACTATAGGTTATGAATATAATATGATTGTATTTATTATTTTATTAATTGGACAATTATGGGATAATTGGCCGTCGTTTTCTCTGTAACCATACGATAATAGGAAGTTCCATTCGATTTCCTTAACTGAAGAATAAAATGAAAATTGTTTTCATTTTGCAATGAAAACGGTTAATTGCTCAGGAGGTGTGCTTGCTGCCTATCTCTTAGTGAATTGAAAGCCTATACGATAGCTTACTTTTACTAGACGATCGCTTACACGTGCGCGCGTATCTACTAGACGATCGCTTACCTTTTGCTAAACGATCGCTTAGTGCCGAGCTTTTACTAAACGATAGTATAGACAATCACTTACCTTGTCCTACACAATCGCGTAGCTCAACTAAACGATCAAACATCTTATCTATACGATAGACTCTACCTTCTCCCACTTGCTTGACCGTTGTATACAATCTCTTTTCCTCCTCCCCTCTACCAAATCCGAATAGAGCCCACTCTTTGGATTATCACTTCGAGAATACTAAGGGTTCCAAGTGGTGGTGTCGTCCCTATTCTTCATCTATTCATGTGGAGTCCGTTCGTGGTAGACAACTAGGTGTTGCTGAACAATAGCTTGTCATTTCATTAACAGCGAGAGTGTCTGTTTGTGGAGAGAGCAAGATTTGCTATGAAGAGAGTCTTCAATTAGTATGTTTACTCGTTCTCTTGTTTATTTATCTCTAAGCATGCCGATAACTTAGTAGTTTGATGCATATCTGTATATGTAAATGTAAATGGGGTAATTCTGTCACAATGCTTATGGAAAGATTTGCTTCTGCTCAGACGTACTCTTGTATAAGAGTTCCTTCATCCCTCTCTTCTAAAACTCAGAGTCCACAACTCTTGAGGATTCTCTACCCAAAACAGAGTACAGAAGCCTCCGCTTGGTAGTGTTATCATTGGGTATTCGTGACCGTTTTGGAAAGGGGATTTCGTGAATAAGGTTTTGGTTCTTCAAGGTTATGTCTTCCCCAAACCCTAATTCTTTTTCCCCTCTCTAGCATGTTGTAAAATTGCTAATGCATAAATATTTTTCGTTCTGTAAATTTTGATTATGTGTAAAAATTAAAACTGGGAATGATCCTGATTTCCACTAACTTTACCATTCCTTCATAGACAACCCTTGGGAAAGGAGTTACACCAAGGAAACCTAATTTGGCCTAGTTTGATGCAAACCAAAGGGGGAAATATAGGTTGGACGCATACCTCTATCATGAGCCAAAGAAAGAAGCTATCCTACAAAATGAAGACAAGTTGGTAGCATAGTTAGGAAACCATATGTCCAAAACTAGAAAACCATGCATTGGAAACGCTTTGTGGATGCATAAGAGGTGATGTTGGATGCATTAGGAGGTTGGTGAAGCAACTATGCACCCAACATAGGCTACCATGCGTTGACTTGTGAAAACTTGGGGAATAAGGTCGGATTGACAGTAAAATGGGGTACGTGGCTCAATGAAGCTCTAATTTGGTCAAGGATGAGGTGGATGCATGGGAGGACATGCAAAAGGTTGGAATGTCACCTCAAAATAGCTATGCATTCGCCTAGGTAAGGTGAGGACAATTTAGTTTTCATGTAAGTAGGAGGTGTCAAAGATCTTCATGTTGGACTTTGCATGGTGCCGACACTAAGAATTTGCATGCAAGAAAGGTGTCATGCATTAAAGGTATCAAGAGGGTGACAAGGATGGGTTGAGTTGCCTACAAATACCCTGTGAAGGTTTCGTTTCATCTCACAACTCAAAGTTCTCTCAAAGGAGAGAGCTGGTGAGAATTAGGGTTTTCGGGGGTAGTCTATGCGTTGAACCTGATGACCATACGCCCAAACGAATGCCTATGCATTGATCAAAGAAACCATGTGTCCTGAAGTGCTGCCATGCGTCCAACTACCTAGGGAAAGGCTATCTTGTGCCCAATTGCTGCCCAAAAGTGTTCTAAGACTTGTTTTCATATCAGTCAGAATTGGCTCAGGATTTGAGGAAGAACTCGGGAAGCTAAGAGGAAACCTAGGAAAAAGAGCTATTGTTGGTTAAGTGTGAGTGAAATGTTTTTCAAATTATTAACAATTTCATAGTGTAAGCCTTTGCTTAAGAGTTTTCCCTGAGCATACTATTCCTAAAATTTTTAACATGAGTTTTACAGTATGCTCTTTCCTATGAAATCTCTTACGCATACTTGAGTTTTAATACTCGGATGAATAAACTACAAAGCATTCCTTGAGTTGAGTTGTTCCTCATAATTTTTATACTTATGAAGTGTATGCTACTTGAATGTTTGATGTTTTTAGAGGTTGAGTTCTTATATGCAATTGAGGTGTATGATACTTGAATGAGGAAACTTGATATTGAAGGTATGAAGGTATTTGTGTCCCCCGATACCTAAGTTATGACGATATCTAGGGCTTAACCATGTGCACATAGGTATTATCGACGTTGGTGGTGTTGAGTCTACTCCACACCAACTAAGGATTTCAACGTTGAGCGATTGAGTAAAAAGGCTCTCCCTCAACTAAGATTAGAGGATGATGTTTATTAGATGTTTCCAGGGTTCTATCACGTTTTCTAAGATGCTATACCTGATGTTTTAAATTAGTAAACCCGAGTTCATAAAATTGATACTTGAATATGATCATGTTTTATTAACATGTGTATGAGCAACATGTTTTAAATGTCACTCATCGGTCGTTAGCAACATGTTTTTCCATGCTTACACTTTTTCCCCAAGTAGCGGTCCACACTTTGAAGCCTAGTTGATCTACCGGTCTACTACTCAAGGATCCAGACTTTGAAGCCTAGAGGAATCCATAATTCAAATAGTTAGGTGGATAAGCTTGTCTAGCTTAGTAAACTCATATGTGCATATTAGAGATAAGGATAAACTTGAGAAGGGCTCTATTGTAATGTTAACTATTTTGGCATGTATATATAAATCGTGTTTTTAAGATTGTTGCGCAAGATGTTTGAGAGTTATCTAGTTAATTGCATGTGTATGACTATTGCCAATACACAAGGGTTCTAGTGACTAAGATTGAGATGAGCAGTGGATGTCATAAGAGGGTTGACATCTATTGTATTCATATCTCCTTCTAAGTTAAAAAAAAAAAAAAAAAATCTAGGAGGAGTGTGACACCCTCTCTCCCCCTCCCTCCTCCCTTCTCCCTTCAAAGCCCTCCTCTTTTTTTTTTCATTTTAGGTACAGAAACCCGTACCACCGCCATCTAAGAGCAACTCGCACTGTCGTTGCCTAAGAGTAACTCGTGTCGCCACTTGTCTCTCTTCCTTTCTTTTCTCAGTCGAATATCAGCTTCGTCTAGTGCTAGTTGAGTCACAAAGTCACGCCCTTTGCCGGACCTGATCATGCAGGCAGTTGTTAGTTTTGTCAATCGCCACCATCAGCCAATCGTGTGTTGTCGTGTCTTGTCAAGTTTTGCTATCGTTTCAATCGATTATCATAAGAATCTCGAGGTTTATGGAAAAAGTTCTCTTTTTGGGTAATTTGGGAGTTTTTTCGAAACCCGTTAAAAGTTGGGCTAAAATCCCATTATCTACCATATCTTAAGTATAGATTTAAGGTCTTGAAGGGGGAATTAGCACACTATCCAAAAAGTTTGTGTTCTTTTTTGACAAGATCTTGTCGTGATTTTGGTAAAGTATTGGTGTTTCGAAGCCTTTGGGTGTAACCGTGGTTGTTGCTGTGGACCAACACGATTCAGGTAAAATTTTTGCTTGGTTGTTTAGACAGATTGACGAATGGAATAAGGTCTGATGGTGGAATTTCTTAATTTGGAATCTTGGATTGTGGTGTAAGTTTCAATTCAAGTGTTATTAGAGATTAATTTCACTTTGTATCTGAATTCGAGATGAGTGTCTTACTATTGATTTGCTTTCGATCCAATCGCCCAACCAAATGATGATCTTAAGATTTTTTATTATTATTGAATGATATGGACTAATTTAGTTACAATTCTGTGATGTATTGACCGTGGGCATTCAGGTATTTTCGTGAGTTATGTTGTTGTGAATCTAAAACAGGACATTATATATGTAATCAGCCCTCTGAATGTGAAGAATGTGTTTATGTGACTGTGATTATGATATAAGATTTATTGGTCGACTGATGTATGCCTAGGTAGATGGTAATTGTTAGTCTTCTTATTGGGCAGTGTACTCTCTTTGACTGTTTTGTGTTCCTTCAGGTTCACACTTATGACTTTTTTGTATACTTTCGTATTCATATTTATAACTGTTTGTGTTGTTGGGTCCTAAAACATGCAGTTTGTAAGATTAAACATATTCTATTTGCAATAAAGATATTAGTGAGGTTTTGTCCAACAAAACTGTTATTGAATATGTAAATTACACTAAATTCAATAAACTAAGATCCATGGTTGTTACATGAGTACTTGGACTTTATGTGGAGACATAAGAGTGGATTAAGTTCGAGTAGATAGCCAAAATGGTCTATAGTATACAGATAAGGTTGGGTACCTTATTCTGGAAACACTATTGGATGCTACTCACTTTGTATTTAGTACAAACGATGTGATCTTGAATCATTTGTATGGAGACATACAAGTAGGGGCATCCTATATAAAGAGCTTGTATAAGACTGGACCAAGAAAAAAGTTCCTCTTACTTTATAATATTTTTTACTATTTAAGACTAACTATTTCAAAACGATGACCTAGGTAACTTGACCTTAATTCTGAGCTAAATATGAACTCCTGTTTATTCGGGATTATCCTTAGATTTGCATGGGTGAGGGTTGACTCAGTAGCATCGGCTCAATAGACCTCCCATTTCAAGGGTAAGACCGGGTAGATAACTGGAGATATAAGGTGCAAGACGGAATTCACTCTTATCCACTTTTAGGGATAGTAGAGAGGTTGTTCCCTTAAGTGTTGACTCCGAGTCTTGAACAAGGGACCCCACCCTCTCATTGGCCCAAGAGAGATTCGTTTTAGTGATTAAATCACAAACTAATTGTTCATTAGAGGATCAATGGGACTTAAGGACCAAGATGTAATCTCGGGGGTAAAACAAATTTTAACTCAGCCGTTATTATGAACAACCTATGAAGAGTTGACTTACTGATTATGGTTAAATTAAGTGGATAGAAATATATCTACATTGAGGAGAGTGTAACTACTGGGCTTTAGTTGAGTGACCCGGTAGTTAACAAATGTTGGTTAATTCAGTTTAAGGAGTTTAGCCAATTAATCACGGATCGTTAGAACCCATGATTTATAGGTCCATTAGGTCCCTCTACTACCTCACAAACAGATTAAACCTTAGAATAGTGTGATGAGTAAATTTGAAGCATTCAAATTCAAATTAAGAGAATCAATAATTATACACGATATAATTACACGTTTAATTATTGAATTAAACGAAATTGGATAATTGGATAATATTTAAATTTGATTTAAATATTAATTACATGAATAAGGATCATGTTGGTGGAATTGGTGTTTTATTAATTAATTAAGTAAATTTTATTTAAAATTAATTATTTGAATTCATTTTATTTAAAAAAAATTAAAAATTTGAATTTTACGAAAATTCAAATTTATAAATAAATTTTGTTTTTATTTAACTTTTGAAAAATTAAATTAAAATTGAATCTTAATAAAAATTCAATAAATAAATTAATTTAAAATCAATTTAAAATTCAAATTTTAATTTATTGGGTTTATTCTACTTTGAACACTTAATTCCCACTATGCTTTGACCTATTTGGTGTCATTCTCACATAAAATGAAATTGCATGGGTTAGTAGGACAAAACTCAGTGGTTTTGGCTGAGGTTAAGAGACACGTAATTTTGCTAAATTTTGGTTGAAGAAAATTTCTTCAACACAAGAACACAAAACACCAAAAATCCTCTCCAACCTCCCAAAAAAATTCAACTTCATTTTGGAATCCACCTTCCAATCTAAGGTTCTAGAGAATAGTAGGGAAGATCAAGTGGTGGTCTACTGCTTGCTGGAGAAGATATTCAAGCTGGATTTGAAGATTTGAGGAATTCTTCAAAGGTAAATTTCAAAAACCCTACTTTTATATTTTGAACTTGCATGTTTCTTAGCTAAAATTGATGAAATTAGAGTGCTTAAGATCCTAATTGTGTTCGCTAATTGCATGCTAACTCCAACATGTGTACCTTCGAGTTCACATTGATGACTGATGTGTGCTCCCTCGAGATCGAACTAACGACTGATATTTGAACCTTCGGGTTCACACCTATGATCTATATGTGTTCCTTTGGGATCATCTTTATGACTGATTTGTGATCCTTTAGAATCACCACGACTGATAAGCTATAAGTTGTACATTGATGCCTGAAGTGCAATGTTTACATGCAAATAAACATGGTTAAGTTATAATATATTAAAACGGCTTAAGAGGTTGAGTATCGTCCTCAGGGATCAAACAAATAGCAATTACTTATTTATTCAGAACCGTATCAATTTTAGCTAGAAAATTGGAAAGTCAAATTGAGTGATTTTGGTTGAATTTCCTCAAAACTATACAAACAACTGTAATTAAGAATTAAATAGTGTTCTAGAGTGTCGGTTGTCATTAAATATTTCATTGAATAATACTTAAATTAATCATGGAATTAAGCAATACCGTTTATCTAAGTCCATAAACTAAATTCCAAATCATTGTCTTTTGAAAACAATTCTTTCTTGTGTGATCCTAAATGATATCAAATTAAAACTCATGGCATTAAACATTGTCATCATCAATTTTTACTACTTTCCTAACTACGCATGCGATAAGTTAATAGCAATTTAATATTACAAGTCTGCATAAACATACAATATTCCAAATTGAATATTTAATCTATCATTTATTGATGGACAATCAATATAAATTAGAAACAGTAACATTAAAAGATAAAGAGTTATGCAATTCCATAAAATTCCTAAGTATGAATCCAAATCCATATGTAAATCCAACAACACCCTAAAACAAAGAGTCTAACCACTCATGGTTCTCAAGAATATATTTGCATACAAAACCATTCTCACGTTTGTAGATTTCCAAGCTCCTAGAACGATCCTCTTGATATTCCAACAAACAAATCCTCCAACGATCTTGAACACGAATGTCTCCTCAAACAATCTTGAACATGATCATGATCATGAAAATAACCTTGTTATTCTCAAGGATTGCAATTGAATGATAGATGGTATCCAACTATTGGAAGAGGGTGAGGAGGAAAAACCTTTGGGAAAGTAGAGAGAATTTCTTTTTGTGGCTTAGGGGAAATTTTGGACAATGAATGCTTGCACCAAAAGGGCCATAAGGAAGACTTTATATAGAGAAGGGTCAAGCCCCTTCTCCAAGCCATTTTCCAATTTTTCCTTGTGATAATTAATTAAATAACACATATTTAATTAATTACCACATTAATTAAATAATTATTTATACATTAAATCCAATTTAACGTATATACATTTAATTATCATAAATATCGTATGTGTTGGGTTGTATGTCCTAAAACTCGCAGTTTGTAAAGTTAAACATTTTCTTTTATCAATAAAGATGTTATTCAATATTTATTCAATAAAGTTGTTATTGAATTTGTAAATTGCACTTATAAAGACTAAATCCAATAAACTAATATCTATGACTATTCTATGAATACTTAAACTTTATGTGGAGAAATAAAGATGGATCAAGTTCAAGTAAATAGCCAAAACGGTCTATAGTATACGAATATGGCTGGGTGCCTTATTCTGGTAACACTATTGGATGCGGCCCACTATAGTTGTTACAGTTTGTTATAAGGTACTATAAACGAAGTGATCCTAATTCGTTCATGTATAGACATTAGGAGTGGGGGCGTCCTATGCAATGAGTTTGCATAAGATCGAACCAAGAAATAAATCACTCTTATTTTATAACGTTGTTTACTATTTAAGACTGACTATTTCACATAGATAACCTAGGTAACTCGATCTTAATCCTGAGCTAACTATGAACTCCTATTTATTTGAGATTATCCTTAGATTTTCATAGGTGAAGATTGACTCAACAGTGTCGGCTCAATAAGTCCCCCATTTCAGGGGTAAGACCGGGTAAATAGCTAGGGACATAGGGTGTAAGATGGAATTTGTGTCTGCCTCATTTAAGGATAGAAGGAAGGTTGTTCTCTTAAGTGTTGAGTCTAGGTCTTGAACAAGGGGCCCCACCCTCTCATTGGCCCGAGAGGGATTCGGTTTAGTGATTGGATTACAAACCGATTGTTCATTAGAGGATCAGTGGAATTTAAGAAGCAAGATGTAATTTCGGGGGTGAAATAACATTTGACCCACTCATTACTATGAACAACCTATGATGGGTCGACTTACTGATTATGATTAAATCAAGTGGACACAAATATATCTACAGTGAGAAGAGTGCAACTATCAAGCTATAGTGGTGCAACTCGGCAGTTAACGAATATTTATTAATACGATCTAAAGAGTTTTAGCCAATTAATCTCAAATCGTTGGAGCTCATGATCTATAGGTTCTAAGGTCCCTCTACCAGCTCGTAAAACATGAACACCTTGTATTAGTAAATTGAATGAATTTGAAATGATTTTAATTTCAAGTGTTCAAATTGAATTTCGGGTTTTTCAATTTGAAATGTTCAAATTGCAAATTAGGGTTTCTATAACTATATTTGATATAATTAATTAACGTTTAATATATCAAAATGAAACAAAAATTGGAGAGTTTATAATATTTAAATATTAATTACATTAATAGGATTCATGTTTAAAATTAGGTGTTTGATTAATTTAATATTTGATATTAAATTATTATTTAATTAATTAAAAATTTTTAATTAATTAAAATCAAATTAATTTTCATTCAAATTTAGAAATTGGTTTTTTTAATTTAATTAATTTTGAACTAATTAAAATTAAGATGAAAATTGAAAATGCATAGCGGAATTATCCAAGTTTGGATAATTTTATGTGTTTTTACAATATCCTTACACCTAGCCCATTTACAACTTCAATTTGAAGTGGCATTTGCTGAGAATCTTTAATGCTTGCATGAATAAGATGGATAAAAACTTTCAAATTTCTGGAAGTGAGAAGTGAGCTGCAGAATTTGAGAAGAGTCTAATATTCTCTCTTGAAGCTCTCAAACCCTTTCCACATTCCTTCTTCAATTCACTTCAATCTTGAGTTCCATCACTCAAATTCAAGGCTGAGAATAGTAGAGAAGATCTCTTGGTGGTTCACTGAGGTTTTGAAATTGAGAATTCGAAGAGAGCAGCTTGGATTAGGAGGATTCTTCAAAGGTTTGTCTTCTTGAAACCTTTGTTTGTGAAAATTTAGTTTTGCATGCTTTTAGAACTTAAATTAAGTGTAATTAGAGTGTTTATTGAGTTCTGATCGCTTCCGTTGCATGATTCTACTTCCCATCAGTATGTCTACATGCAACACCTCTCTATTTATTAATTAATTCTTTGTGAATCTATTTCACTTTAATTAATTATTTGAATCTCTTTCAAATATTTCTTTCCAATTTAATTTGAATTATAGATCACATCCATAATCAATTACATATTAATCATATTAATATACAATTTCCTCAAAGTGATTTTAATAATTCAAATGATTCATAATTAATATCCTTTAGTGAGCTAACAAGGGGACCTAGTGGACTTATAGATCAGAAGCTCCAACGATATGAGATTAATATGCTAAACTCATTAACCAAGTTAATCAATATTCATTAACTGTGAGTACATTCCACTAAAGACTCGCAGCTGTACTCTTCTCACTACAGATATATTTTTGTGTCCATCGATATAGACCAATAACAGCAAGTTGGTTGTTCACAAGTGTTCGTAACTCCAACTTGGTCAAATTACCGTTTTACCCTTATATTACCTCTGACTTCTTAAGTATTAGTGCTTCTCTAATGAACAATTTGTTTATAGTCCAACCAATAAACAGAAATTGTTCTCGAGCCAATGAGAGGATAGGACTCTTTGTTCAAGTCCCGAAGACACCACTTAAGGGAACAGTCATCTACTTACCTTGTAGATGGGAATGAGTGGATTTCATCTTGTATTATTATGTTCCCAACTCCCTACTTGGTCTTGTCCCCAAAATGGTATGACACACCCCTTCCCAGATTAACCTCTTAACCTAGAAAAGAATGTGACAACATTAGTTACCAACCTTATCATGACACTTATCGCCTATCTAACCTATTTAGTATGAAATAACATGACAATATTCATGAGCTAATGAAACAAAACACATTTAAATCAACCTCAGGCACCAAACATAACAAACTCATAACATAATTGCAGAAGCATGGTTTAGTGGGTCTCATCCTCAAAACTAGTCCATAATATGCAATATATGTGTATAGTTAATTACAAGGTAAACACCTAGAATTTTCTTCAACTATATCTTTAAGTGGTAGAGCAGCAGTGTAGTTATCCTCTAAGAAGATGACCACTACCTGAGGAAGAAAACATTTCAAACGAGTTAGCTACTAGCCCAGTGAGTGACTAATAAATCATAAACAACATGCTTTAATACTGAAAATTTCCAAACAAACTCATAATTATAATTTTTCATCATAGCAATGCTTAAAAACAAAGCTTTTCATTGTTTCTAAGCTGAGAGAGAACCCTTTTGCTCCATCCCTCAATATTTAACCTTAGTTGGTGTGGAGTGCTCTCAACACAACCAACGTCGAATCTACCTACGTGTACGTGGTTATTACTAAGTACCGCCATACCTTAGGTACTACTACCCAGATACCTTTACATTGTCCTTCAGTATCGTGTTCTAACATTTACCATAAAACTCATACCTTGAAATAAATCATACTTTGGAAGAATAGCATCATAAATCATATGCTTTAACATTTTAGCTAATAAGTGTCATTTCTAATGCATGCTCTTTGATCTAATGAATAATGAAATACTTAAATCATTCTTCTAAAATTCTTTAAAACCTAGCATGTGTTAACAGCTTTCATGAAACATAGTTTGCTTGAAAAATATTTTAACCATTCATATAGACAAGCATAAGTCTAAACATTTCTTAAGCATACATTATTAAAACATTTGAAAAACATCAACTTTTTCACTTACAGCCTTAATCGTTCCTCCTAGGATTGATCGGCTTCTCCTATTGGTGTTAACCCTGTGGACATAAACACCATGTTTAGCTACTAGCATTGGCCTTCTTATGAGGTTAACTTTTCATAAATGAGCTCACATTCAGCCTACCATAAGATACTTTCATATCAATGCATACCTTGCTATGCATTCAACACTTAGGAATTTTCTCGAGGTTTAAGTCTCTGATATGTGACCAACACACACACCATTGCATATACCCATGCACCAATCGCATATCATAGGCACCCCTTCAGCCGCACATCAATGCACACACTGCCCCCTATGGCTTTTAGCCTTCAACACATGCCCACACAGCCCAATGTATAGGTCAACGCATGCTGGAACTTAACCTTGCCCTTGCATGCACGTCAACCTAGTGAGTTGTTTGCTTGTTCAACCTAAGCAATTGCCTGTTTGTTCAAAATTTCCAGATTCAACTTTAAGCTTGAATAACTTATTATCTAGATTTTATCTCAGAAAATTTTCTTCTACAAACTTGTTAAAAAATTCTTTAACTGGCTTACCTTAAAATTCGGGCTCAAAATTTCCCGTGGTTTGGCTGGAGTCTTTCACTCTTCACCTATGGTCGAGATTCACCCGAGAGCTTGGCTTTCTTGCATCCTCTTTAGTTTCCATTATGGTTCCTATGGAGATTGCTTCTGACAGCTCTAGAACATCAATTAAACTCACCAAGCTTTCAAATGGCTCTAGAATCACCTTAGTAGCACGAGTAAAGAGTTTAAACTAAGCCTTTGAACACAGACTCCTCTTTTTATACCAAGCTCTATATGTCCTTAAGCATTCTTAGGCTACCAAATCAACCACTAAGTGGAAACTCCCTTAAGCTCGACAGCTAGTCCATTATAACCGGTGACTGAGCTACTATCGTTTGATCAATGCATGGCTTCACCCTTGCTTGGCATAATCAATGCATGCCCCTTGGCCCACGCATGGCTTCAATGCAACTAGTCCCTTACTTGGTCTAGTGCCAACACTTGTTTCCCTTTGTCGTTGCCTCAACTTGATCAACGCATAGGCTTAACTAACACATGGCCCAAACTCATCACATAGCTTCCTTGCTAATGTCATCGTTAGCCCAAGTGTCATCGCATATATCCTTTGTCGTATGCCTCTCTTGACCATCGCATGCCTTGCGCCCAACACTTGACCTAAGACCTTCCTTGCTCGCAACTCATGCCTAGCCAACGCCTCCTCATGCCCATCGCTTAACACACTTACCTTGCATAACATTACCCAACTAACCTCGCATGGCTTATTCAATGCATTGCCCATACTAGTGCATGGCAACCTCACGCCTACACTCATCTTTATGGCATGATCTCGTGCCCATCACCACTCCAAATAACCTCTACAAGCCTTGGTTGCCGCACACCCAAGCTTCATGTGCCAATGCCTCAAAACCAACGTATGGCCATTCTTGGCTTCCATACTTAGCCAATTTTCTTCATGTCGTAGCTCTTTGAATTACCACATAAGAGCCACGTAATTCAACACTTGGAACTTTTCCTTTCTTCCTTAAGCATCTTCATGCCCTTCCCTACAAACATAACATTAACTCATGCTTAACATACTTAACACATTAATGAATATACTTATGTATGAAGAATAGGGTTCGAGGTTTACATGTTAGGCTTATTGAGTTGACAAACTAGCCACTCTCACCCATATAAATCAAAGGATAATCCCTCATGAACAAAAGTTCATAATATACTCAGGATTAAGGCTAAGTTGCCTAGGTCATCCTAATGAAGCAGAAACCTAACTAGTCAACAGTGTTACATCTAGTGGTTACTGTTTCACGGTCTAGTCTTATACAAACTCATTGCATATGATACCCCCACTCGCATGTCACCTACACGAACGTGTTGGAGTATTGTGTTTGTATTAAAGACAAAGTGAGTCATATCCATAGTGTTACCAGGAGAAGGCACCCAGCCATATCCCTATACTATAGACCTTTTAGGTTGTATCTTGAACATTGATCCTTGTATCCCTATACTATAGACCCTTTACGTTGTATCTTGAATATTGATCCATGTACCACTATACTATAGACCCTTTAGGTTGTATCTTGAACATTGATCCTTGTATGTCTCCACATACAGTTCAATACTCATAGGGCAGTCATGGATGCTAGTTTATTGGATTTACAGTTATTAAGACAAAATAGAAAACAACACAATAACATTTATTGAGTTAACATCTATAACTCTTTATTGATGATGGTCAATTAATAACATTTACTATCTATGTGTTTTAGGGCATAAAACCCAACAAACTCCCACTTGAACAAAAACTCATTTATTAGGGTTGATGCCTTAAATCTCATAGGGTCCTATAATTTATAAGTTTAATGTACAAACATTTTATTTATGGAATGAAATGTATGATGTTTTATTTTATTTATTTAGTTTCATTAACAATATACATGTAGACACATACGGGTGGATCATGTTTAAGTGATAACCTAAATGGTCTGTAGTAGATGGATAAGGTTGGATACCTTATATTGGTGACACCACGAGTATGACCCACTTTGTAGATGTTATAATTGTTGTAAAGTGCTACAAATGATCTGATCCTAATCATTCATGTGAAGACATGTGACTGGGGATATTTTATACAGAAGATTTTGTATAAGACCGAACCACAAAATGTTTTAGTCTCATTATATAACGTCGTTCATAATTAAGACTTACATTTCACCAGGATGACCATAAGTAACATGATCTGAATCCTGAGTGAGTTGTGAACTCTTGCCTATGAAGGCGGTCTTTTGATTTGTATGGATAAGAGTGGCTAGATCCTCGGCTCATAAGCCTACCATTTTGGGATTCGTCTAATTGGGGAGTTGGGAACACGACTACACAAGAAGGATTTCACTCCTTCCTTAATGTCGGGGTAAGTAGATAAATTGTACCCTTAAGGAATGATTCTAGGGCTTGAACAATATGGCGTCACACCCTCTCCTTACCTGAGAGGGGTTTAGTCATAGTTGGATTATGATTTATTGTTTATTAGAAGGATCAGTGGTACTTAAGGAGTTAGATGTAACTACAAGGGTAAAATGATAATTTTGGTCCAATTGTACTTACGAGCAATTAGTGAAAGGTCATCGTACTGTTGACTGGTTATATCCAATGGACACAAAAATATATTTGTAGCGCAAAGAGTGCAGCTGTTAGTCTTTAGTGGAGTGCTCGACAGTTAGTGGATAGTGGATAGTTTGATTAAAGAAGTTTAATTAATTATTCACGTATCATTGGAGCTTCAAGCTATAAGTCCATGATGTCCCCTCGGTAGCTCAATGGAAATAAATGAGAATCAGTTTTTGGATTAATTTGAATTGTTCAAATTAATTGATGGAATTAATTATATATGATATAATTAATTTAATTTTAATAATATATGATGTAATACTATATTGTATTTGATACATTATATTATTAAGTATTTATGAGAGAAAATAAAGTTTTTAATATGATTCAAATATTAATTGCATAAATTGGATTCGTATGGTTAAATTTAATATAAATGTGATTTATATTAAAAGTCATTGATGAGAGAGGAAACTATAGGTTATATTGTATATGATACAAAATTAAAACTATAGGTTATATGTTATATTTGATATAACATATAGTTTAATCTATATTATATGATAAGGTAGTTATCATATGAATATATATTAAATTATTTATTTATTAAATTTATTTATTTTATTTTATTTTAGTTTTTTTTTTTTACGATCATTTTTCTTCCTTGTGGTAAAGAGAGAGGTACACAAAAAAGAAAAAACTAATAAAGAGTTCTGAGATCTATCTATCCTCCTTCTCCTCTCATATTCTCTCTAATTCATCTTTCCTCACCAAAATAGCCAGAGCTCCACTCCTTCTAAATTCTCATCTAGAGAATGTCGAGGTAGTCATTCGTGGTGGTGTTCGTTCGAGGGAATTTCACGTTTTGGTTTCTACAAAGGTTAGGGTTCTGAACCCTTCTTCTTTCTCTCTTTTATTTTTCATGCATGTTGTATTTTATTTATTAAATGCATATTTTTGTTCTGTTTGTGTAGAATTTTATATTCTGTGAAATTTGAGAAAATTGGGATGATCCACTTCCGCTTAAGGTCCCTTCATAGGGTTCCTTTAATTGGTATCAGAGCCAGGTTTATGGCCCAATTTTTTTCCAAAATTTCAGAATAATTTTACAACTAATGGTGGGATTTAAGCAATTTGTCAAATTATTCATGTGATGATTGTTTTTTATGGTTGTTTGAAATTGTTGGATAATTTTGGGATTGGCACTGTTGTTTATTGTGTTGAATTTATATTTTGGTATGTAAAGGCCCATGTTTTGGGTCTATTTTTGCAATAGAGTCTATAATTATTAGGTTCTTGAGTCGTTCGTGAGTTTTCTGGTACTGGTTTAAAGAAAACGGGACCAAATTTGGCAGAGAAATGGTGGAGAATGTGGTTGTACAGTAGGGACTGTACTACAACATTGCAACATTCCGAGGCAGAAAGAACCAACCGGTTCTTGTCTAGTTCAATTCGTGACTCACTTGGTTCGCTTGCAATTCAGGTCCAGTTCGAAGGCTGGATGGTTCGGTTCGAGGGGTTTAAGGCCTGGTTTGCTTGTTTTTTTAACCGGTTGATAATTATTCTTGTAATAGTTAGTTTCTTTGGTTAATTAAAGTAATATAAGAGTTATATTAATTTAATTAATTGTTTAGTGTCCAATCTCGGTCTAATAATTTTTTGTTTATTAATTATGCATTTGATGTATGATTTTTATTTATATATATGTGTCATATTGTATGTCATATAGTATTAAATCCCACCATATGTTATGCATTTAATATCATATATCATTTATATTATAAGTGTTATAATATATGTATATGCATGATTTAATTAATATAACATGCTCATGCATCATATAGTATAAATGTTATAATATATGCATGCATGCATTGATAACATATCCATGCATCATTTACATTATAATTGTTATAATATATGGTTGAATGCATGTATGGATGTGTATTATAGTTTATTTCATTACTATATTATATAATTGTTATATATGTTAGTAATGAAATGGAATTGCATGAAGCATGTAACCACTTTGGGTAATTTATAATTGTTATAATATTATCTAAGTATGCTTAACATGCAATGTATGGTTTTAGTTTATTTCATTTGTTTGTATATGTTATAACTAAATGAAACTAGAAATTAAAATCAATAATACAGAATTGCATGCAAACATTACATTATAATTTTTTTTTAAAAAAAAAATTGCTTTGAAACATGATTTAGATAGACCTAAGATCACGTTTCTAATGAGGTTAAAAATTTAAGTTTAATCTTTTAATCAGTTTAATAGGATTAATTTAATTCTTAATAAAATATTAACTTTGTAACAAATGTATCTATAAGGGACCTTTTGTCTAAAGTGAGTTCTGTCTAGGTTGAGGTATTTAAATTGACGAAAACGTAACACTCCTACCTGAAAACTTATCTAGAAAGATGAATTAGATAGATTTATTACAAACATGCAATGTTTGATTAAAGTCTGTTAAAGAGTTTAATAACCTTAACCAAAATTTCTGTAAAGTGTTTATTAGAACAAAGTTATTGTATATATTTCTCTATAAATAAAGTTTTTATTTCAAAGAATTATGTCAATATTTATTCTGCTGAATTGGAAAATAATCTTAATGTGCTAAGAACGTTAGCAACTAAAGCTCTCCATAACACTGAATTGTTTAAAACTACGATAACGGAAAATAAAAGACTGGGAATTTCTCCCAAAGAAAATGTCTAACTTTGACACCTAAGATTAGGACACAACAATCTCAATATGATTGAAAGGTTGGTGAAGAATGGACTTCTAAACGAGTTAGATAAAAATTCTTTACCAGTGTGTGAGTCATGCCTTGAAGGCAAAATGACTAAAAGATCTTTTACTAGAAAAGGTCACAAGGTCAAAGAACCCTTAAAGCTAATACATTCAGACCTCTAAGGTCCGATGAATGTAAAAGCAATAGGGTGGTTTGAATATGTCATCACCTTTATTGATGATTATTCAAGATATGGGTATGTTTATTTAAGGCAACATAAGTCTAAATCCTTTGAAAAGTTTAAAGAGTACAAGGAAGAAGTTGAAAATGCATTAAATAAAACAATTAAGACATTTCGATCTCAACGGGGTAGAGAGTTTTTGGATCTAACATTCTAGAACTATTTGATAGAGCATGGAATTGTGTCCCAACTCTCAGCACCTTGTACACCTCAGCAGAATGGTATATCATAAAGGAGAAATTGAACCCTGTTAGAGATAGTTCGGTTTATGATGAGTTTTGTGTCTTTATCTTCTTCTTTTTAGGGTTTTGTAGTACAAACTGCAGTGTATATTTTGAATTATGTTCCATCCAAAAGTGTTACAAGAACACCTTTGGAGCTATGGAATGGTCGTAAAGCTAGTTTACATTATTTCATAATATGGGGTTGCCCAACACATGTGCTTAAGGCAAATCCTAAGAAACTAGAACCTCGTTCAAAACTGTGCCTATTTGTAGGCTACCCCAAAGGAATAAGAGGTGGTTACTTCTTCAACTCTAAGGAAAATAAAGTGTTTGTATCAAAAAATGCTACTCTTCAAGAGGAAGACCACACAAGGGAGCACAAGCCCCGCAGTAAATTAGTGATGAATGAAATTTCCAAAGAAACTACTGAACCTTTAACAAGAGTTGTTCAAGAACCCAACACCTCAATAAGAGTTCTTGAAGTTGAATCATCTAGTAGGTCAAATCCACCACAATTGTTGAGGGAGCCTCGACACAGTGGAAGGGTTGCGAACCCACTTATCCATTACATGGGTTTAACGAAAATCTTAGTTATGGTAGTTGACAAAGATGTTGATGATCTATTGTCTTACAAGAAGGCAATGGAGGATGTTGACAAAGATGAGTGGATCAAAGCTATGGATCTCGAAATGGAGTTGATGTACTTCAATTTAGTTTGGAATCTTATAAATCTACCTGATGGGGTTAAACCTATAGGTTGCAAATGGATCTACAAGAGAAAATGGGGTGTTGATGGGAAGTTGAAAATCTTCAAGGCTAGACTAATGGCAAAGGGTTATACCTAAGTTGAAGAAGTCGACTATGAAGAGACTTTCTCACCTGTTGCCACGCTGAAATCTATCAGAATCCTCCTATCCATTGCCTCATATTATGACAATGAGATATGAAAAATGGACGTCAATACTACCTTTTTGAATGGCAATCTTGAGGAGACCATTTATACGGAGCAACCCAAGGGATTCATAACCTAAGGTCAAGAGTAAAAGGTTTGCAGTCTCAATACGTCCATTTATGGACTGAAACAAGCTTATCGATCTTGGAACATAAGGTTTGATACTTTGATCAAATCTTATGGCTTTGATCAAAATGTTGATGAGCCTTGTGTATACAAGAGAATTATCAACAGTTCAGTAGCTTTCATAGTGTTATATGTAGACGATATCCTACTCATTGGGAATGATGTAGGTTTACTGACAGAAGTTAAGAACTGACTAGCGACCCAATTCTAAATGAAATAATTGGGAGAGGCTCAGTTTGTTCTAGGAATTCAGACCTTTAGAGATCGAAAGAATAAAACTCTAGCTCTGTTTCAAGCATCATACATTGACAAGATGCTTGTCAGTATTCGATGCAGAACTCCAAGAGAGGCTTACTACCTTTCAGGCATGGAATAATATTGTCTAAGGAATAATGTCCTAAGACACCTCGAAAGATTTAAGAAATGAGACGGATCCCCATGCATCGACTGTTGGATGCCTGATGTATGCGATGTTATGTACTAGACCTGACATCTGCTATGCAGTGGAAATAGTCAATAGATATCAGTCTAATCCAGGATTTAATCACTGGACTACTGTTAAAAATATCCTCAAGTATCTACAGAGAACGAGGGACTACATGCTCATGTATGGTTCTAAAGATCTGATCCTTACAGGGTACATGGACTCTGATTTCCAGACTGATAAGGATTCTAGAAAATCCACATCAGGATCAGTGTTCACTCTTAATGGAGGGGCAGTAGTCTGGAGAAGCACCAAACAAGTGTGCATTGCTGACTCCACTATAGAAGCTGAGTATGTAGCAGCTTGTGAAGCTATTAAAGAAGTTGTTTGGCTTAGGAAATTCTTGACTGATCTAGAAGTTATTCCAAACATGTCAAAGCCCATCATAGTTTATTGTGATATGGTGTTGTGGCCAATTCCCAAGAGCCTAGGAGTCACAAGCGCGAGAAGCACATAAAGCAAAAGTATCATCTCATCTGAGAGATTATGCATCAAGGGGATGTGATCGCCCTGCAGATAGCTTCAAAACACAACGTTGCTGATCCATTTATAAAGGCTCTCATGGCTAAGGTTTTTTAAGGTCACGTGCAGAGTATGGATCTATGGGACAGGCCACGTTTACACTAGGGCATGTGGGAGATTTGTACTAGGTGCTTGTTATGGCCTAGTTTATTGTTTTATGTACTTTGTATTTTAGTTTGACTTTTACATTGTACACCTCACTAGCTTTAGGTCAAGTGGAAAATTATTGAGGACGATGCCCTAAATCTCGTATGGTTCTATAGTTTATAATTGTAATGTACAAACATTTTATTTATGGAATAAAATATGTGATATTTTATTTTATTTATTTATTTAGTTGCATTAACCACAAACTAATATACTAACATCCAAGGTTATCTTGTAGCTTAAACATGTATGTAAAGACATACCGGTAGATCATGTTTAAGAGATAACCTAAATCACCTGTAGTAGATGGATAAGGTTGGATTCTTATCCTTGTGACACTACGAGTGTAGCCCGCTTTGTAGATGTTATTATTGTTGTAAACTGCTACAAATGATCTGATCCTAATCATTCATGTGGAGACATGTGAGCAAAAATATTCTATACGGAGGAGTTTGTATAAGACTGGACCACGAAATGTTTAGTCTCATTATATAACGTCGTTCATAATTAAGACTTACATTTCACCAGGATGACCATAGGTAACATGACCTGAATCCTTACTGATTTGTGAATTCTTCCCTAGGTCCTTTAATTTGTATGGATGAGAGTGGTTAGATCTCCAACTCAATAAGCCTACCATTTTGGAGATTCGTCTAATTAGAGAGATGGGAACATAATACACAAGAAGGAATACATTTTTTCCCTAATGTCGGGGTAAGTAGATAAATTTCTGCCTTAAGGGCTGATTCTGGGGCTTGAACAATGTGTCGCCACACTCTCTCCAAGCCTAAGAGGGGTTTAGTCATAGTTGAATTATGATTTATTGTTTAATAGAGAGATCAATAGTACCCAAGAAGTTAGATGTAACTACAAGGGTAAAATGGTAATTTTGGCCTAGCTATACTTGTAGTGTATAAATAGTTTGATTAATACTGTTGACTAGTTATATCTAATGGACACAAAAATATATTTGTAGCACAAAAAGTGCAGTTGTCGGCCTTTAGTGGAGTATCCGACAGTCAATGGATGGTGAATAGTTTGATTAAAGGAGTTTAATTAATTATTCACATATCGTTGGAGCTTCAAGATACAGGTTCATGAGGTCCCCTCGGTAACTCAACTCGAATAAATGAGAATCAATTTTTGGATTAATTTGAATTGTTCAAATTAATTGAGGGAATTAATTATATATGATATAACTAGTTTAATTTTAATCATATATGATATGATTACTATAATGTATTTGATACATTATATTATTAAGTATTTATGAGAGGAAATAAATTTTTTAATATGATTCAAATATTAATTGTATGAATTGGATTCATATGGTAAAATTTAATGTAAATGTGATTTATATTAAAAGTCATTGGTGAGAGAAATGAAACTATAGGTTATATTGTATATGATTCAATATTAAAACTATAAGTTATGTTATAACTTATAATTGGTATAACATATAGTTTAATATGTATTATATGCTAAGGTAGTTATCATGTGAATATTAATCAAATTATTTATTTATTAAATTAATTGATTTTATTTTATTTATTTATTTATTTTGAAAATTGTTTTTAGGGAGGGAGTTACTCCCTCCCCCTTCTTTCTCTCTAGATCGTGTAAATGGGGATTAGTTTTTCTTTTATTTACGATCATTTTTTTCCTCTGTGGTAAAGAGAGAGGTACACTAAAAAGAAAAAAACTAGCAGAGAGTTCTGAGATCTATCTGTCCTCCTTCTCCTCTAATATTATTATCTCTAATTCATCTTCCCTCACCAAAATAGCTAGAGTCCCACTTCTTCTAGATTCTCATCCAGAGAATACCGAGATAGTCGTTCGTGGTGGTGTTCATTCAAGGGAATTTCACGTGAAGTTTTGATTTCTACAAAGGTTAGGGTTCTTAACTCTTCTTCTTTCTCTTCTTTATTTTTCAAGCATGTTGTATTTTATTTATTAAATGCATATTTTTGTTCTGTCTCTGTTAAATTTTACATTCTGTGAAATTTGGAAAAATTGGGACGATCTGCTTCCGCTTAACGTCCCTTCATAGGGTTCCTTCATCATTAACATCTATAACTCTTTATTGATGACAATCAATTAATAATACTTACTATCTATGAGTTTTAGGGCATAAAACCCAATAAACTCTTACTTGAACTAAAACAATAGTCAGTGGGTTATACATAATATCAAAATCCTAAATAGTGGAAATATGGTAAATAAATACAATAAACTAGGGCGTCCATATATCCTTTACATATCTCCCACTTGCCCTTGATTATACAATGTACAAGTCTCATTGACCTAGACTCTTTAGATGATGCTCGACCACTTTAGCCAAGAGAGCCTTCGTAAATGGATCAGCAATGTTG
Organism: Benincasa hispida; assembly: GCF_027475165.1. Lineage (NCBI taxonomy): Eukaryota > Viridiplantae > Streptophyta > Magnoliopsida > Cucurbitales > Cucurbitaceae > Benincasa > Benincasa hispida. The sequence goes on along the minus strand of NC_143479.1, from coordinate 57,069,701 downwards.
TGCTTTGAGGTGATCTTTGTGACAATCACATCTCCTCATTTCACAATCTCTCGCATCAAGCGATACTTCCTCTTAATATGCTTTCTTCGTTTGTGACTGCAAGGTTTTTTAGAGTTGGCTAATGCCCCACGGTTGTCACAGTATAAGGTGATGGGCAAGTCGATATTTGGAACCACTTCCAAATTGCTTAGAAACTTCTTGAACCAAACTGCTTCCTTTGCTACTTCACAAGTAGCTACATACTTAGTTTCCATAGTGGAATCTACAATGCACCCTTGCTTGATGCTACGCCATACTACAAATCCCTCGTTTAAGGTAACATTGATCTTGACGTGGTTTTCCTAGAATCCTTGTTAGTCTGGAAATTAGAGTCGGTGTATCCTGTCAGGATCAAATCTTTAGCTCCATACACCAGCTTGTAGTCCTTCATTCTCCTAAGATACTAGGATGTTTTTAACCGCATTTCAGTGATCTAACCTTGGATTGGGCTGGTACCTACTGACTATTCTTACTGCATAACAAATGTCTGGCCTAATGCAGAGCATAGCATACATTAAGTTGCTCACAATTGAGGCATAGGGAATACGTCTCATATCCTCAACTTCTTCAGGTGTCTTAGGATGCTATTCCTTAGACAGCTGAACTCCGTGTCTGAAAGGTAATAAACCCTTCTTAGAGTTTTGTATCGAATATCAAGTCAACATTTTGTCGATATAAGTTGCTTGAGATAGAGCCAACGTTCTGTTCTTTCGATCCCTAATGATTTGGATCCCAAGTACATATTGTGCCTCTCCAAATCTTTCATTTGGAATTGGGCTGCCGGCCATTCCTTAATGTCAGTAACGTACCTACAACATTTCTAATGAGTAGGATAACGTCCACATAAAGTACTAAGAAAGCTACTTTATCGTTGATGATTTTCTTGTAGATACACGGTTCATTGACGTTTTGATCAAAACCAGAAGATTTGATCGTTGTATTAAATCTAAAAGTACTAAGAAAGCTACTTTATCGTTGATGATTTTCTTGTAGATATAAGGTTCATTGACGTTTTGATCAAAACCAAAAGATTTGATCACTGTATCAAATCTAATGTTCCAAGATCTAGATGTCTGTTTCAACCCATAAGTGGATCAATTGAGCTTGCAAACTTTTTGCTTTTGACCTTCGACTATGAACCCCTCGGGCTGAGACATAGAGATATTCTCTTCAAGATTATCATTCAGAAAAGCGGTCTTGACATCCATTTGCCAAATCTTATAGTCATAATATGTGGCTATGGATAAGGAATTCTTATAGACTTAAGCATAGCAACAGGGGAAAAAGTTTCCTCATAGTCAATCCCTTCCCTCTAGATATAACCTTTTGCTACAAGACTAGCTTTAAAGGTCTATACTTTTCCAACTACATATGTCTTCCTTTTATAGATCCATTTACACCTTATGGGTTTTATCCATTTAGGTGGATCTATAAGCCCCCATACTGAATTGGAGTATATAGACTCCATTTCAAGGTCCATGGTTTTGTTCCATTGATCCTTGTCTACGTCATTCATTGTCTGTTTATAGGATAATAGATCCTCAGTGCCATCATCTGGTATGGCAACCTGAGTTTCAATTAAACCCAAGTAGCGGTCAGGTTGTATCACAACCCTCCCACTGCTTCAAGGCACTCTCAACAATTGAGAATGACAAGACTAACCTGAAGTGTTGGCTTCTTCATCAACTCTTGATGAAGGACCAGCTGCATCAACAACCCTTGTTAATTCTTTAGCAACTTCACTTAATACTATTTTGTACGTGGTTTATGATCTCTCTTGTGGTCTTCCTCTAAAAATGTAGCGTTTGTTGATAAAAACACCTTATTCTCTTGAATGACATAGAACAGGCCACTTCTCATTTCTTTAGGGTAACCAACAAATTGGCATAATCTTGAACGAGGTTCTAAACTTCTTAGGATTTATCACTAACACATGTGTAGGACAACCCCAGATTCTGAAGTAATGTAACCTAGGTTTACGCCCCCTTCATAACTCGAAAGGTGTTTCATAAACACTTTTCGAGGGAATATTCTTCAAGATGTGAACTGTAGTCTCTACTACATACCCCCAAAACGAGTTAGAAAATTGAACTTAGCTCATCATAGAATGAATCATATCTAATAAGATTCTATTTCTCCTCTCTGATACATCGTTCTGCTAAGGCATACCAGGTGCTAAAAGTTGGGATTGAATTCAATGTTCTATCATATATTCCTAGAATTCTAAATCCGTGTACTCTCTACCCTGATCAGATCGAATTGTTTTAATTGTTTTACCTAATAGGTTTTCAACTTTAGTCTTATACTCTATGAACTTTTCATAGGCTTCAGACTTATCTTCCATTAAGTATAAGTAACCATACCTCAAATAATCATCTATAAAAGAAATGAAGTATTTGTACCCTCATCTAGCCTTCACATTCATTGGACAACAAAGATCTGAATGTATGATCTCTAAGGGCTCTTTGACTCTATAAAATTTTCCACTAAAAGTTCTTTTAGTCAATTTTCCTTCAAGACAAGATTCACATGGAGGTAATGAATCATCTTCTAACTTGCTTAGAAGTCTATTCTTTACCAATCTCTCAATCCTATCGAGATTTATGTGATCTAATCTCAAATGCCAAAGATACGTATCATTATTACTTGGAGAAATTCTTCACCTTTTTGCTTGAGCATTTAAAACATCTCATGATTTAAAAGTGCTTTTGATTTAGTTGGTCTTAACACATATAAGTTGTTTTCTAGTTTAGCTAAATAGATAGTTCACACCATTTTTCATAATGAAAGCTTCATTAGAAGAAAAAGAAATAGAGTACGATTGTTCGATTAAACAAGAAATAGAAACAAGGATCCTCATTTTGGGAACAATGTATAAGTTTTCTAAAAACATAAATCTACTTCCAGAAAGCAACTTAGCAGCTCTCATTGCACCAGCTAAAATGGCGTCTCCCTTTCCAACCTTGAGCGTTATTTCTGAAGGGATTGGATCCCATAGCAGAAGCGTCTCACTTGAGATCGTCTTGCATCTCGCGATTCAATTTTACTTTAAACAAAATAATTATACTAAACAAAATAAATAAACACGTAAATTAGCATGCTTCTAGGGAGAAGGGTTAGAACGGTTCTTACCTTTGTAGATTTCTTAGCACCACGAACAAGTCTCTTTAAGGTTCCAACAAACAGATCTTCAAACAGTCAGGATCACGAACAATTCCTTAAGCGATCTCAAACACTACCATGAGAGAAACCTTGTTATTCTCTAGGGTTCCAATAAAGGGATAGGTGGTTTCTAACTATTGGGAGACTGAGAAGAAAATGGGGTTTTTGGAAAATTGAGAGTATTTAAGGCTTAAAGAAAATTCTATACAATAACACTAGAGAATTGTGTATTGTCAGAGTTTCTTTACAACTAAAGTTGTGTAGGAATGTGTATTTGCAAAAGGTCATGGGGAGGTCTTTATATAGAGAAGGGTTAAGGATCTTTCCCAATATATTTTCCTTTTCTGTAATTAATTAATAAAACTTATTTAATTAATTAGTCCATTTAATTAAATAATATTTATTTAATTAATTACCCAATTAAATAACACTTATTTAATTTGCACAATTAAATAACACTTATTTATTTTAATTTGCACAATAATTAAATACTATTTATACGTTAATCCCAATTTAATGTATATATTTAATTATCATATGCATCACATGTATATGTGCAATACCTTTCTGTTAATTAATTCTTTATTAATCTACTTCATTTGAATTAATTAATTTGAATCTTATTCAAATGTTACTTTCCAATTTAATTATAGATCATATCCATAATTAATTATATATTAGTCACATTAATATATAGTTTCCTCAAATTAATTTGAACAATTCAAATTATCCCTTTTAAGTATCCTCTAGTGAGCTAACGAGGAGACCTAGTGGACCTGTAGATCAGAAACTTCAACGATATGAGATTAATTGCTCAAACTGTTTAACCAAGTTAATCAATATTCATTAACTATGGGTACAATCCATTAAAGACCCACAGTTGCACTCTTCTCACTACAGATATATTTCTATGTCCATGGATATAGACCAATCCTTCAAAAGTGTTCATTAACTTCAACTGGGTCAAATTATCGTTTTACCCTTGGGTTACCTCTAGCTTCTTAAATACAGTGTTCCTCTAATGAACAACCTGTTTATGGTCCAACCAATAAATAGAAACTCCTTTCGGGCCAATGAGAGGGTAGGGTTCTTTGTTCAAGTCTCGGAGACACCACTTAAGGGAACACTCATCTACTTACCCTTAAAGAGGGAAGAAGTGAATTTCATCTTGTATAATTATGTTCCTAACTCCCCATTCAGTCTCGTCCCCAAAATGGTAGGCTTATTGGGTTGACGATCTGGCCACCTTCACCTACGCAAATCAAAGGACAATCCCTCATGAATAGGAATTCATAATATACTCAAGATTAAGACTAAGTTGCCTAAGTCATCCTATTAAAATAGGAATCAAACTAGTCAATGGGGTTACATCTAGTGGTTACTATTTTGCGGTCCAGTCTTATGCAAACTCTTTACATATGATATCCCCACTTGCATGTCACCTACATGAATGCGTTGGATCATTACGTTTTTATCAAATACAAAATGGCTCGTATCCATAGTATTACTAGTATAAGGTGCCCAACCTTATCCCTATACTATAGACCCTTTAGGCTAAATCTTGAACATTAATCCCCGTATGTCTCCACATACAGTTCAAGACTCATAAGGCAGCCTTGGATGTTAGTTTATTGGATTTAGGGTTATTAAGACAAATTAGACAACAATACCAACAATAAAATTTATCGATTGAACATTTATAACTCTTTATTGATGACAGTCAATTAATAACATTTACTATCTACAAGTTTTAGGGAATAAAACCCAACAATTTCACCCTCCTCGAGCTGCTGGAAGGAACCAATTTCCTGTAAATAAGAACAAACATGGTTAGTGGCTCCTGAATCAAGTATCTAGGCATCATGGTCATTTTTCGCTAAACAAGTTTCCATAACTAGTAAATCATATTTACCTCTTTCTTCTTTTCAGCAAGGTACTTGGAACAATTCCATTTCCAGTGACCATCCACATTGTAGTGGAAGAATTTTCCATTGTCAGCCTTAGCCTTGCCCTTGCCCTTCTCAGTAGCCAGAGCCTTCCCTTTCCCTCCTTTCTTTTTCTGGATCTTCTTAGAACAAGAGGATGAAGAAACATACTTAATTCTTGAGGATTAACCCTTGTGAAACTTTCTGGAATGGGCAACATTTGCCTCTCCTTCTACTGCACCCTTACCTTTCATAAGGGAATCATAAGTCCGTAAATCATTAAGAAGAGTAGTCAAAGCGTATTGTATTTTGCCCCTAACCGTATTGTTGTAGAATTGAAGAAAACTCTTCGAAAGAGATTCTAAAATAAAGAACACCTTACTCTACTCATCGCCGCTACGTTCATTTTGGTAACAATAAACTGGACCATCAGGTCGAGAACATGTTCTCTCACTAACCGGTCTTCCTTTATGCGTGCATTGTAAATGTACTTGAGGGCCTCGTACCAGATCTGAATGGACGGTTGTCTGAACATCTCCTGGAGGGACTCCATGACCGTGCAGACATCATGGCCTCATGCTTCTTGGTAAGAACGTCAGACAGACTTGCCAAGATGTAGACTCGGGTTTTGTTATTAGCCTTCATCCAACAGTTATATGCATCCTTCAACGCTTGGGATGCATTGTGAGTGGGGGCTAGAGGACATTCCTCCGTCAAGAAGAACAGCAGATCATCAATAACCAGAATCGTATCCAGGTTAGATTTCCATGTCACATAGTTTTCATTGAGTAATTTTCCATTTTTAAGCAAAGAATGATTATGGAAGACATGCTGAAACAAATAACAATCAATTGACCATATTAGTTATATTTGTCTTAACTCATTACATAATTATCCAATCAATTTAGTAAAAACACATGTAATCATAGAACCCTAATTAGACTATTGATTTTAGTTTTTGTAACAATACTTAAAAGGTTTAGAGCAATAAACACCGAAGGGTGATCAGTTACTCCTCCCCTGAATTGAGACAATCTCAGCCAATCACTAATACCAGAATAACTCATATTCCTGTAGTTTTTTTAGCTACTGTTGTTTCAGTTGAAGACTCATTAACTAACTTAATTCATCCCGTAAGTGTGACCCTCTCATTTTTTGATCCCAGAGGTACGCTTCAACAGGTTACCAAAATGAAAGACAATTGTTGAAGATTAACCTAAGAAACTCTATTTATTGCTAGAGTTTGTATTGTTGTGACTCCTATGATCAGACCCTTCAAAGGGATGGTCGCTCCAAGACGACACATAAGCAGACCATTGGAATCTCACATTGTAACCTAATGGAGGAGACCATAGGATACATTGGCATGTGTCCCTCTCCCACTTACTATGAACACTTTCCCTATTCACCTTGTTATTAACCCATGCAAACACTTTCCAAAGGGAGGTTGCATCTAGGGTAACATGAAGCCGAGCATGGATCTTACGTTGTGAATTCTTAAGGACATGAGAGTTAAAGCTTGATATATCACATGTACCAATTTTCTCCCACTAAAGTATTCTAACATTTTTAAAGTTTTATTATACTTAGTTTAAAAATTGGCATATGAATTTATCTAAGTCCTTTTAATTTGCTCAATATAACATTTACATTGAATGATTTATCAATACTTGATTTCATTTATTAAATGCTTTAATAAAATTAATATTTATTGCATGATTATAAAATATTTGCCAAAATCACCTTCTAGGTCAGTTCCTAAGTGGAGGTGTTCCGTTTCTGTCAATTTAAATACACCCGCCCATATTCGTTAAACAAAGGTCCCTTATTGGCAATTATTTTATAAATTTAATATTTTGATTAAATTCATTTTAATCCTATTAAAACAAAAATATTAACTTATTTCTAATCCCATTAGAAATAACTCCAACATAAGTCTAGGTTGATCAATTTTAAACAATTTAAAAATTAATTTGGACCTATGTTTGCATGCAACTCTTGATTATAGATTTTAAACTATCTCATTAATACCATAACACTTATATTTTAGTGTTTTATTAAAACCTATAAATTTGTATCTAATGACATTAATCAAATACAACAGTTATATTTATCTAAGTAATGTCATGCTCAATGAAAATTTCATTTTCATTTGATAAACATAACACTTATATAAATCATACATGAAAATCAAGCATTCACATACATCATTCCACTATGTATTATAATAATTTTAAAATAGCGTGATGAATGAACATGCTTAGTGTAATCATACATCACTATAACATAACACTTATATCATGATGCATGAGCATGCTAATTGAATCATGCATCCATAAAATATAAGCCTTATATTTAATTATGATGCATTTACATGTTTATCCTAAGGTGGGTATTTTGAATCTATATGACATACAATATGTATATCAATCCAAATATTAATTTAAACATACATCCAATGCATAATTAAATTAATTTAACCAGTAAAAATTGGAGCAATTTTGGCACTCTAATGCAAAATAATAATAATAATAATAATAATAAAATTAATATAAATATTATATCAATTTAAATAATAGATATTAATTAAATACAAAAGAAAAATTAGGTCAAAAGCTTTAATAGCTGCATCACTCCTTGTGCGTGCGCCGCCACAATTCTGTCAAAGCTTGTAGCATCGCAACACCGAGGGGTAGCGTTATGACGCTAGGAATTCCATGTGTTGCGTTGTATTGCCATGTCTTTCAGCATTGCAACGCTGCGATAGCAGCATCACGAAGCTGAAAGGCAGAATGCCTCTTTTTTGCATGTTTTCATCTCTGAACTTACCCTGAATACCTCTTTTTCTTCCGATCTCTTCAACAGCAGTTGCTCTATCGATCAACATGGACTTACAGACTTGAATCAAGAATTAAATTTGCCCAAAAATAAAATGGGCCCTTACATTTTAATCATATTAAAAGTAATAAGTGTCAAAATAAAAAAAAACATCCAATCTTACAAACCTTTATTCAAAATGCAGATTTAATAAGCCACCTCCAAACTAATTTTTGTTTCAAAAAAACACGAAGAACGAAAATGCAAGAAATTGGGCTCTAATATCAATTGATGGAATTCGAATCCCGAGCGAAAGTGTGTGAATGTCTTGCATCCCACAAATCTATTTTTATATGAACAAAACCAGTGTACTAAAACAGAAAATATGTAGAATAAACATGTAAAACAACATGCTTTAGATAAAGGAAAGAACCATTCTCACCTTTGTAGATTCCCAAGCTCCTAGGACGATCCTCTCTATATTCCAACGAACAAATCCTCCAACGATCTTGAACACGAACCTCTCCTCGAACAATCACGAATACGACCATAATAATAACCTTGTTATTCATAAGGATTCCAATAGAAGGATATATGGTATCCAACTATTGAAAGAGGGTGAGAAGGAAAAACCTTTGGGAGAGTATAGAGGATTTCTTTTTGTGGCTTAGGGAAAAATTTGCACAATAAATGCTTGCCCCAAAAGGGTCATAAGGAAGACTTTATATAGAGAAGGTCAACCCCCTTCTCCAAGTCTTTTTCTAATTTTCCCTTGTGCACAATTAATTAAATAACACTTATTTAATTAATTACTACATTAATTAAATAAAAATTTATACATTAAATCCAATTTGACGTATACATATTTAATTATCATAAACATCGTATGTCTTTGTGCAACATTTCTCTATTTATTAATTAATTCTTCATGAATCTAATTCACTTATTAATTATTTGATCTCATTCAAATGTTTCTTCCCAACTTAATTTGAATTATAAATCACATCCATAATCAATCACATATCAATCGTATTAATATGCAATTTCCTCAAATTGATTTCAACAATTCAAATCATTCCTCTTTAATATCCTTTAGTGAGCTAACAATGGGACTTGGTGGACCTGTTGATCAGAAACTCCAATGATATGAGATTAATTGGTTAAATTCATTAACCAAGTTAATGAATATTCGTTAACTATGGGTACAGTCTACTAAGGACCCACAGTTACACTCTTCTCACTACAGATATATTTCTGTGTCCACGAATATAGACCAATAACTGCAAGTTAGTTCGTCATGAGTGTTTGTAACTCAAACTGAGTCAAATTACCGTTTTACTCTTGGGTTACCTCTAACTTCTTAAGTACCAATGTTTTTCTAATGAACAACTTATTTATGGTCCAACCAATAAACATAAACCCTTCTTGGGCCAGTGAGAGGGTAAGGTCCTTTGTTCAAGTCTCGAAGACACCATTTAAGGGAATACTCATCTATTTACCCTGAATACAGGAATGAGTGAATTCCATCTTGTATTATTATGTTCCCAGCTCCCCACTCGATCTTGTCCCCAAAATGGTAGGCTTATTGAGTCGGCGAACTGACCTCTCTCGTCCATACAAATCAAAGAACGATTCCTCGTGAACAGGAGTTCATAATATACTCAAGATTAAGACTAAGTTGTCTAGGTCATCCTAGTGAAATAGAAACCTAACTAGTCCACGATGTTACATCTAGTGGTTACTAATTTGTGGTCCGGTCTTATGCAAACTCATTGCATAAGATACTTTCACTTGCATGTCACATACACGAACATGTTGGATCATTGCGTTTGTATCAAATACAAAATGGGCTGTATCCGTAGTGTTACTAAGATAAGATACCCAACATTATCCCTATACTATAGACCCTTTAGGTTGTATCTTGAACATTAATCCCTGTATGTCTCCACATACAATTCAAGACTCATAAGATAGCCTTGGATGTTAGTTTATTGGATTTAACGTTATTAAGGCAAAATAGAAAACAACACAATAACATTTATTGAATTAACATTTATACCTCTTTATTAATGACGGTCAATTAATAGCACTTACTATCTACGAGTTTTAGGACACAAAACCCAACAGAATCCACCTTTATCGACGAGCTTACAAAAGAGAAAGTTGCAAAAAAAGTCTGAGTCAAAAAACAAGGATTAATTCTAACCCTTTACCTTTTGTTCCTAATTGGATTCCATATACTTAAAGGTTTAGGAAAAAGAATGAAGAAGTACAGTTTTCTAGATTTTTGGAAATATATAAAAAGTTGCATATTAATATACCTTTTGCTGAAGCTTTGGAAAAGATGTCAAAATGTGCTAGGTTCATGAAAAATTTCTTGTTTTGGAAGAATAAGTTTGGTAAACATGAGACAATATCTTTAAATGAAGAGTGTAGTGTGGTGATACAAAAGAAATTGCCTACAAAATGGAAAGATCTAGGGAGTTTTCTATTCCTTGTCAATTAGATGATATTATGATTAATAAAGCTTTGTGTGATCTTGGAGCTTCAATTAATTTAATGCTTTTGTCTATTTTTAAGAAGCTCAAAATTGGAGAGTTGAAATCAACATCGATTTCCTTGCACTTAGCCGATTGATCATATGCAGATTTTGTGGTGCTTAATATGGAAGAAGATGCCGACATTCCAATAATTCTTAGAAGACCATTCTTGGCTACCGATAGGCTATCATTAATGTGCAAGATGGTAAGCTAACATTTAGATTCAATGAAGAAGACATAAAATTTGATCTTTACAAAACTCTTAAGCATGCGAATATTGAGCCTCAAGAGACTTATAAGTTTGTTCATACTTTCCATTCTCCTAATAAATGCTCTTTGATTGATGATTCTTCTTCTTTGAATGGTGAGTCTTCTTCTAAGGTAGTTGATAAAGATGATGGAGTGGTTAGTGAATTTAAGGCTAATGTGAAAAAGTTTCTATTTTTTCAATGCTCCTAAAGATGATACATTGAATGGTATCGACTATGTTTGTAAAGGAGATGTTGAGATAATGGAGAAAGAAGTGATGCATGATACTTTCACTTGCACTGTTAATTTAAATGATGATTGTTTTTTGAATGCCAGTATGGGCGAACATTTTTTATTTCAGGATGTTCTAGGATTGACATGATAAAACCCACTTGGGATCCGACATTATTGATAAGACCCATCTAGCTAGAAGACATTAAACTAAGTGCTTGTCGAGAGGCAACTGATGCATGGTAAAATGGAGTAAATAAATATGCATTCATCGTTCGTTCTCCATGCGTCGCTGGTCATGCGTTGGACTAAAGGATATGCAATATGCATCTAAGAATCTATGCGATGACCATGCATTCCTGCCACAAGTTTTCTTGCTCTCTCGCCAAGTAATCGCAAGTTTTTCGGGTGATCCGAGGTCGAACTCAGGGACTTGTAGCTAAATGTTATGAAGAAATGTGTTTGTGGCGAAGAATAAAAGAATATTGAAGGTTATGGGCTATGCGCTACTCCTACTCCTAATTAATAGATTAAGCAGTGAAAGTATAATTATGAGAGATAAAGACACGGCAACTGTTAACACGTGATAAAATGAATGAAAAAATAGATAAAATGGCGGGGATGACTACACCGCATCACTAAGCTTGATCGCAAGGGTAACCTCAACCAGTGCAAGCTATGCGATTATGCTACACACACTTGACGAAAACACATGCGATGTATATGCGATAATGTCGAGAGGCCTTATGTCTAAGTCTCTATTCTTGCCCACATGCTCCCACACATAAACAAGATGATTGCATACCACCGTATCCTACTTTTGGATGCATGCGATGTGACCACATACTTTCATATCCTATCTATAGGGTGCATACACTATGTAATAACAAATAGAGCTTATCTCTAAGCCTCTATTCTTGCCTATGTGATCCAATCTGACTCTCTCAAGCCTAGATTTGGTTTTTAGACTACTCTCTCTCAAGTATGCCTAAATGATGAATGATGCGCCCATAAAACAAGGTAATCACATAAACATGGTTGACATAAGATTATTCCTATCTCTAGGAACACTACTTATTTTGCTTAATGCGTTCCACCACTTACCCTCCCAGGCAATTAGCTACCGCTGAACAGCTCATAGACAAGCATTGCATCCGCTCATAGACAAGCGTTGCTACAGCATCACATTAAGCAAATAGGATTTTCACAACACTCGCGCAACGCACACCTCTCGGTGGTTTGCTACATGCTTCATATACTCTAGCAATCTTACTTAGTCTTTGCAGTGAAAGTAAAGGATGATAAGAAAATGAAGATGGAATCGAAGAAAATAGAGAAATGCATTGATCAAAAAATGTATTAATCTCTTAAGCCACAATGTACAATATAGAGATAAAAGAGATATGGAGGGCCGATGGGCAATGTCTTGCTTCCATCAGATGTGTGTCAAGGCTGTCGGTGGTGCCATGGATGGGCGGTGGAGTAGTCTTTCTCGAGATCTATCTCTGGCGGAGCTTCGGTCGTCACTCGGAATGGTAGGAGGAATGAAGAACTCTCTAGAATATCCTCTCACGCTTTTGTCTGGATCACAAGGATCTGCCCGAAGGCAGAAGCTTGGATCCCTTCAAGTTGTGCTCTAAGGCTTCTATTTATAGAGCTTGATCGCCAACAACATTAATGGTCCTTCTCTGAAATTCTATAGCTAACGGCGTGATGGACCTGCTCTAAATCTCTACGGCTAACGGCGTGGTATGTGAAATGTCAACATCACCTTTTGATACTTCCAAGGTATACGTTCATGCTTGGTTTTCGAAGTATCATCGCATTCTACCACCTTCGTGTTTATCCTTCTGTTATGGTTATTACTCTGTAGTCGCAATCTTTATGCGATGGACACATGTGGTTGATGGTCGCAACATCCATGCGTCGAACGTATGTGTTTTCCTCTGCGATGACGAGATTCACCGCATGCGATCGATTCTTGCGTTAGCTACAAAAATAGACAATTGGACGTAAAATAACACATAATAGTGGATTAGCCGAGATTTTCATTGTTGACTGACGCAAGCTAACTTTCTCATTAATTCTTAGTACAATCACCGCATATTCTACTTAACAGCTCTCATAAATCTAAATAAAAGGCTTATAATAACGTATATTTCTGCCCATCATCACACCCCCAAACTTAGAGTCATGCTTGTCCTCAAGCATGCTTTATACTTAGGAAATTCATAATTCGCCCTCTGGCTTTCCTTTCCGATGACTAGCCTCTTAGAATATAATTTACTCATACCTTTAACCTTGGCAGCAACACTCTCCTCAATGGCTACTTCTTCAAAGAAATCTTTTCTAAGCTTAAGTCAAGCAAGCCTCTGCTAAAAAACTTTTTACTCATGCCCCGCAACTTTGTGTTTAGCTTTTAACAATGCGTCCGTTTAAAACAATTCAAAGCCTTGCGATTTATTATTGGCATGTGGCGTTGAACCTGGTTACACTTTTCATTTTGGCTTGCCCCCATAGGTGTCATGTGGACAGCCAACCTTAGTTGCGTGCCATATTCAACTCAACTCTTGCCTTGGCTTAATTTGGGCTTGCGCCAGACAGAGGAGTTGCTTTTATGCATTGGTCATGGCCACTTACTTTCGTTTTGGCTTACCGGCACGAGTGTCATGTGAAGTATCCAATTATGGGTAAGTGCCTTTAACAACTTAACTCTTATTAGCTTGAGTTTACCCTTGTGCTGACAGTGGAGTTCTTATTCCGGAACAATTTTTTTTTTGAAAGGCATCGCAATGTAATGAATGCATTTTTCGGGACCACTGCCACCCCTAAACTTAGAGATCAGCAGCGCTCTTTCCGAAAAGCTAAGGACAAACTCATCAGGAATGCGGTAACAAATGTTTGAGCAGAGGTTTACACACAATAAAACTTAGGCTGTCACACTTTGAAGAAGCTATTAAAAGTGAGGTGAGCCTTGAGATGTTTAGTTAGCGGGTGTAGTGAATTATAAATACCATCATGGATGCCAATATATCAACACAAAGGTAGGCAAGTGGGTAAAAGAGAATTTTAAAAGGATAATGCATACAAGATAACAAGTAAAGAACCTTTGAGTAGAGTAACACTTGCAACCATGCTTTAGAATTCATGTGGTCAAAGCCATGCGTTGAATGATGGAGAGGATTCTTCCACTGTAACTTTGTACCGAGGAGAATTATTGTCACACCTATAATGAGCAAACGCACCACATCCAAGAAAGCAGCTGCATATCCAAAACAACAATAATTAAAATCAACTAAATTAAGAAAGCAAGGTAAAGATAGAATCGAAGACGTCTCTAGAGAAATTGAAGTGATGCCACTGCAAGGAGTCTTCCATACAGGAGATTGATCTCAACTGTCTGGGTCAAGAGGTTCGCCCTGACTGTTGGAACTTCCGGCAATTGTTGGACGCATGTTGGTCGGCACGCGCTTATAATTGCCTTTAGCTCATGCGACTGATTGCCTTTCTATCTCGGGGTCAATACTGGCTTTCAGTGCATTGCCTACACTTCAAATATTGTTTGCAACTTGGTCGCACAAGCTACAATACTCCCAAGGTAAAAAGGTTGCCTGCGAAAACACAAAACTCAACAAACTATTAGCTGCCAAGTCCCCGGCAACGGCACCAAAAACTCGATGCGTGGAAAAATGGAGTAAACAAATATACATTCATCGTTCGTTCTCCATGTGTCGCTGGTCATGTGTTGGACTAAAGGATATGCAATATGTGTCTAAGAATCTATGCGATGACTATGCGTTCCTGCCACAAGTTTCTTACTCTCTCGCCAAGTATAACGAGATCACAAGTTTCTCATGTGATCCGAGGTTGAACTCAGGGACTTGTAGCTAAATGTTATGAAGTAATGTGCTTGCGGCGAAGAATAAAAGAATATTGAAGGTTATGGGCTATGCGCTTCTCCTACTCCTAACTAACAGATTAAGCAGTGGAAGTATAACTATGAGAAATAGAGACACGGCAACTGTTAACACGTGATAAAATGAATGGAAAAATAGATAAAATGGTGGGGATGACTTCATCGCATCACTAAGCTTGATCGCAAGAGTAACCCTAGCCAGCTTAATAAAATAAATTGCGATGAAAATAAACCTAAGCTAATGTGATGCAAGATACAAGATACATGATATACATGATACTGAGTTCGAGACTGACTGTGAAGTTTATACAAAGGATCGTGGTATGCGATGGCAAGGCTTTATAGATGAATCAGAAGGATAAAGAATAATTAATACAAATGTCGTAAGGTTGTTAATTTCTTTAAAGATACAACTAAGGTTCCACTTTCCCTTGGCGTACACCTCTCGGTGATCGGTCGCGTTCCCATATCTCTATGGTGAAACAGGGATGAACGTGGTGAACGCAAGGTTGCTTCAATCTCTGGAAGTACTTCTCACTTTAGTTAACGCATTCTTCCAACCCTCTCTCGATAGGCGGAATGGCATTTTCACTTCTACTCTCATAGGTGAAGATTCCGTCTAGCATGCCTTAGCTAAACATAATTATTTCCTTAACCCAATTAATTTACTTGCTCAATTATTTCTAATTATCCAAGGGATTAAGAAAACATCGTGGAGAAAGTGAAATATGGATGAATGGAAATAGGCAAAGAGATGGAGATGGAAATTATCATAACATTTAATTATAGAATTAAGCATCTGATACATGGTGTGAATGATAGACTAAGAAGATTAATACAATTGATGTTAAAGAGATAGAAACAAATACAGAAGAGTGTTAACGTGTTGACACAGATCTGGACGGTGGTTTTGCTTGCTAGTGTGTGGAATGGATGAATAGAAGAGCTTCCATCTCAGGCTTGCTCGTCTGGTAGAGGTGACCTTCGTACAGAGCTTCGATGGTAGGGATTAGAAAGATTCTTTGCCCAAAGACTCACCTCTCGGCCTTGTCTCTTAATTCTTCCCGAATCTATTCTGATTAGTCGCTCAACCAACCTGTCTCTCAGATCAGTATATACACTTTTCTATGTATTCAAGCATGTTCTTTCAGTGGAATGCCCAGTGCTATTTATAGGCTAAGCTTTGACTCTCTGACTTGTGGTCCCCACTTTATTGTTATGGAAGCTCCTGAAATGGTGGAGTAAATATTCCTTCTATTACGCAATCAATCCCGTCTGAAATGCACAACGGTCAGCTGTACATACATCAGAATCCTCCACAATTGTGTTGCTCTTTACATCTTCGATCGTTTGACCGCATGCGGTGTTGTTTTTTATTATCGTATACAGTTGAGATTGTGTTGATCGCTTAGCTCTTGATCGATTGTCGCATGCATCGTCATTGCGTTGATCGTCTATTCATTCCTGAATGATAAGCCCAATGTGACGTAGATGCGTTATTCTTTTTACCTTGAGCCTTAAACGCATGCGGTGACTTGATTTCCTGCAAAACAGACTTGAAACATTCCACTCTGCCATCGCAATGATGTTAGTGGGTGTATTGATGACAATTTATAATTCTCGCATTTCTTAGCTAATTTCTATACAATTGACGCAATTTTCCTTTCTTTTGGCCGCAATATCTAAATAAAACAGTATAAATAACTTGTATTTCTACAAGTTATCACCATCGCATACCCGCTTGCGTCACACATGATTTCAAATGGCGGTGTCCAATCTAGCGCAATCAACATGGGTGCGATAATCAGCACATCTTTCAAAACTCTGAATGCGTTAAGGCAATGATTGTCGAATTCAAACTTTTTGTCAGCCTCTAGCAACGCACTCAATGGTCGTGCTATCTTAGAAAAGTCTTTGACAAATCGTCTGTAGAATCCAGCGTGCCCCAAGAAGCTTCACACAGCCTCCACTCTGGTTGGAGGTGGAAGTTTTTCAATTGCTTCAATCTTTGCTTTGTCCACCTCTATCCCATCCCAGGAGACCTTATGTCCCAACACTATGCCCTCCTTCACCATGAAATGACATTTTTCCCAATTGAGCACCAGGTTCGTCTCTTCACATCTCTTCAGAATCTTCTCTAAGTTGGCTAAGCAAACTTCATAAGTGTTCCCATAAACAGAGAAGTCATCCACAAATATTTTCACAGTCCTCGAGATGATGTGAAAAGATCACCATTGTCACACCCCCTCCCAAACTACCTGCTAGCTTAGTTAAGGAGATGGTGTGAAGCCAATAGACATTGTCCTCCTATAACGATACCTGTTGACTCTACTGAATCGTTGAACCTGATAAACATATTAACCTTAGATATAAAATACTTTACATGTAACACAACACGGCAAAACCCCTGAAAACCTGTAGATACACATGAAGTGCAGTCCTGACATAACTTGGTTTGGAAAATAACCTGATAAAGATATCACAACCAAAAATATATCCAACTGGGGTTTACACAACCACGACATCTAGTGCTTACACAACCATAAACTATCCAGTTCTTACAAAGACATTTACAATAAAAACAGACACAATGTACAACTCCATCCACATATGGAGCTTGATCTGGAAGCTTTTAGCAGAAAACAGACTTTGGCAGTTATCAGGCACCGGGAGCTCGATCTCTACCTGAAAAGTGGGAAAACATTTTCAAAGAGTGAGCCACGAAGCCCAGTGAGTGATTAAATTTAAAACTGTAAATCCGCAAATCAGAACACGTGATAAACTTTTAAACGTATGAATCTGTTCAATCAAAGCGTTAAACATAAACGTGTAATGCTAAAAGCTTTCTCAAATATTCCGCAAGTACGTCATTAAAATCTAGCAAGGCATATCAAGTATATAAAACATTTTAACTAACATGACAAATCAACGTTGTGTAGGGCACGCCCAGTACAACCAACGTTTACTAGCTCTACGATGTAGTGGGGCCCACTCAGCACTCCCATCGTCTTTGTCGTAGTGGGGCCTGCCCAGCACTCACGACAGCATTATTGTCATGGAGTACACTCAACGTCAATAATGGAATATAACCTGTGTGCACACGGTACCATATAGCCTTGGGCTCAATATCTCAGTCATGTAGTCAATAAAAGTCTCAGAAAACCACATGAAAATACTAAAATATGCCTGCTTATCTTTATCTTTCATAAAACTCAAACTTATTCATCTTGCTCGTGAAAACTGAAAATCTTTTAACAATACTCGCTAATACATACTTTACTTTAAATGATATCGTTTCAACTACTTTTCAGGAATTCAATAATCACGTGCTCGTATATAAACTTTATTAGAAAGTCTAAGCTCAAAACTTATGCTTGAAATCATTCATAGAAATCATGTATCATTCATAAGTTCATATACAAGCATGTAAACATTTAAGCATAAATTACAGTTTAGAAATCATTTTCGAAATTCGTTTTGTCACTCACAGTCTTGGCTAGTTCCCTAGTCTGTAGACTCGGCCTATTTCTTCTTGGCCTGTCAAACAAACCAAAACCGAGCATCAGAACTATAAATTGTCTTGTCTTTCCATGCTCATGAATTCTAAATTCTAGAAATAAAATCATACTTCACACTTTTTTTTTTCCATATTTTCTAGATTCAATACCCTAACTTCCAACACTCATAACTTCCTCAATACTTGACCAAAATTAATGTACTATATATCAAACTATTCATTTTGGAACCCTCTACAACATACCGGAAGGAATAAAAACGACATTCCCAACGGATTTTTCAAGAAATCCCCGCATGCAGTAAATACAGATTCGTGCTTCTCTGCTACCCTCCACATTCCTTCTAAAATTAAACCTACATCTATTCATTTTTGGCTCACAAATTCTTCATGTAAGTTATAGGAAATTGAATAAGCTTTCCAATTATACCCAATTTAGCTTCTAATTCAACTTGTACACCCCAGAATGTTCGAAAAACTAGAGAAAACCAGATATCCTTCTTATTTGCACGAAAATTCTGTTTTCCTTTTCAAAAACCATTAACTTAACATCAGACTTAGCTCAAGCTTCCTTCATGAAAATTGTTAGAAAATGGATTAAATTTCAAGGAAGTCAGGCCTCACCTCTTAGTTATTCTTGTGTAGCTCAAACCGACTTAAAAACAAGAGATAGGCATGTTGAACCCAGATTCTTCCATGGTTGCATTTGCATGAACTTTTTCCTCCTTTCTTCAACCTCCAACCTGCAGCAAGCTTCTTCTTCCTCTTCCTTTACTCTCTCTCTCGAAATTCTCTGAAAATCTGATGGGAAATGATGGAGAAATGGGCTGAAATGAGTTAGGCAGTGATGGGTTCTCACTTTATACCATTAAGCACCGAATGGGTTCCCATTTCCTTTCATTTTCTGTTTTTTTCTTTATTTCCTTTCTTTTCTTTTCTTTATTAATAAATTCCAAAATATCAAAGACAACCTCAACTAAAAGTTTTGCCATTTTTCTTCAACAATGGAACAACAATAACTTAAATCCAACATCCTACAATATGTGACAAGAGCAAATAATCCAAGGAAAGTCTCGGGTTTACAACCATCATGTACCTTTGGAATGTGCTTGGCGCATTGGAGAGGCCAAACGGCATGCGGTGAAAAGCAAATGTCTCATATGGGCAGGTGAATGTGGCTTGTCTTGATCTTCAGGAGCTATCATGATTTGATTGTATTCGACATAACAATCCAAGAAGCCGTAGAAATCATTCCCTGGTAGTCAGTCTAGCATTTGATCGTTGAATGGCAGAGGGAAATGATCTTTCTTTGTAGCCGCATTCAGCTTGCAGTAGTCCATACATATGCGCCATCCAGTGATGGTCCTTTTCAGTATTAATTCGTTGTTCTCATTCAGGACTACTGTCATTCCGCCCTTCTTCGGCACACATTGCACGGGGCTGGCCCACGTGCTATCTGCTATGGGATAGATAATGCCCGCATCCAGCCATTTGATAATCTCCTTCTTGATGACCTCCTTCATCACAGGGTTGAGTCTGTGTTGATGTTCAATTGTTGCTTTGTGGTCGTCTTCGAGACGAATGCGGTGCATGCAATACGTAGGGCTAATTCCTCTAATGTCAGTAAATGTCCAGCCAATTGCTCGCACATGCTTCCTGAGAATGCTCATCAATGCATTCTTCTGATCTTCATTGAGCGCAGAGGAAATGATAACTGGCAGCTTTTCATTCAGCCCCAAAAATGCGTACTTTAAATGGGTAGGTAGGGTTTTCAATTCAAGTGTTGATGGCTTCACTAGAGAAGGTTACATTGTTTTTATTTCTTATGTTGGCTCTACTTCTTGCTTTGCGATCATTTTTTCTTCCTTGTTTGTTTATGTTGTGATCACATTGCAGGCAGTAACGGATGCACTGACATCCTCTTCTTCATACTCTTCATCAAAATTTTCTTCTTCAATTGAATTCTGGTCATCATCAGAGTCATGTAGGTCTTCTTCATCCAGAAACTTCATGGCATGAATTATATTAAATTGAGCTTCTTTCCGTTGATACTCAAAGTGATTTCTCCTTTATGCACATCAATTTGAGCACGACCTGTTGATAGAAAAGGTCGCCCCAGAATCATGGGCACATCTTTGTCGGCCTCATAGTCTAAAATGATGAAGTCAGCTGGTAGGATAAATTTGTCGATTGTTATCAGCACATCCTTCACCTTTTCTTCTGGATGAACCAAAAATCTGTCAGCCAGTTGGAAAGTCATTGTTGTGGTCACAAGTTGCCTCACATTTAACTATCTAAAGATTGAAAAAGGCATCAAATTTATGCTGGCCCTCAAGTCACACGGGGCTTGCCCGATGTACAGTCCTCCTATGGAGCAAGGAATAGTAAAGCTCCCAGGATCGATCATCTTCGGTGGAATTATGGATTTTGAACTTTGCATTAACGCCACCGTGGCAAATTTTCCAACTCCCCTCTTCTTAGTTACCATATCCTTAAGAAACTTGGCGTAGGCAGGCATTTCCTCAATCGCTTCACTAAAAGGAATATTAACATGTAATTGCTTTAACATGGATAAGAAGCGTTGGTACTATACCTCTTCATTTTTCTTCTTCTTTAGTCTATGTGGGAAAGGTGGTAACTGAACTTTCACAGTTCCCATTACAGTTGGCTTTAAGGTTGGCGCAACCTCCAGTTCTACTGCTTCTTTTTCTCTTTCTTCTTCTTGCGTCATCGCAATCTCAGGTTCAACCACAATGGAAGTTGTTCTACTAAGCTCTTTCTTTTCTCTCTCCATAGTCTTCCCACTACGCAATGTCACAACCTGACATTGCTCCTTACCTGATCCCCCCGGGTTGTGTGGAAGTTAGGTTGAACTCGGCAAAGCCCCTTGCGGTCTACTCTTCAGCTCACTCGTAATCTGGCCCATCTGTAATTCTAGATTGCGGATGAATGTAGCTTGACTTTGAAGCACGGTTTTGTTTTTCTCTATGTATTGCTTCAATATGTCACATCTCGCTCTAGATTACCCTCTTAACCTGGATGGAATGGTGACTGCAGTAGTTACCAACCTTTTTGGTGGCACTTACTGCCTATCTAACCTGTTAAACTTTGCTCAAACCCCAAATACATACATATCATCGATATACGAACATATTAACTCAGAACCTAACACATTTACATTACAGGGTTTCGCAGCATTGTCCATACATGAATATTACAATTTAGTGAGCCCATCTAGAATACTAGTCACTAGAAGTACACATGTGTACTAACTAATATAGCTCTTCAATTACACATCCTTCAACCTGTTGCTTTGAGTGGCAGAGCAGCAGCAGAAAAGTCTTTTGGGAACTGACTGCTACCTGAAAAAGAAAACATTTGAAAATATGAGCGAGAAGCCCAGTGAGTGACTTAATAAAAACGTAAATCTCATGCTTAAACTTAAAGTTTGAAAACATAATACTGTAACTAAAATATACCAAGCAAACGTGTACATAAAACCTTTCAAACCATTGTATTTTGAAATCTGAATCTTAGTTAAGAATGAACATTCATCGCTCTAATTCCCAACGGCAAGCCATGCCCAGGAAAGACCTCTACTCAACCTATTCATACTGAACTATGGCTAGGCGAGATCCCTATATCGATCTCTTTAAATATACCGATGGCATCATAAGCAACTTCCTTTAAATATAAACATTGATCAAAACAGTTAACTACTATTAAACGAGCATACATCGCTCTAGCTCCCACCATCTGTTACCGGCCAAGAGACCCATACTTCAGCCTCCCTTTGTTGCTATATAACCTAGAAGACCCATACTTCGGCCTCCCTTTGCGGGTTATCGGTCAAAAGACCCATACTTCGGCCTCTCTTTCCTGCTTTATGGCCTTGGAGACCCATACTTCGGCCTCTCATTAATAACTACCTACGTGCACATGGAGTTTCTATGTACCGTCAAAACCTTAGGTACATTTATGTTATCGACCAAGTGACCCATACTTCGGCCTCTCTTTGCTGGTTTATGGCCTAGGAGACCCAGCAAAGGGATGCTTCACACTTTAGCTTAAGTATTTAAAACATAATACATCAAGCTTCATTCAATCTTAGCTTAACTCTAACGCATGCTTCACACTTTGTAAAATAAGTTGGCTTAAATCATGTCGAACTTGCTCGTAAAAACCATTAGCATGCGTTAGACACGGATATCATACTTGAAACACTCATACATTAGTAAACATCATGAAAATGGAGTTACTAAAACATGCTGAAAGTATTTGGACAAGATAATATACTTAAATCATGTCAATTTCCATGGAAAACATACTTTACTTAGCATGAGAAATAGCTTCAAACATAGGTTGCTTGGCACTTCATATAAGCACTTAGCATGAGAAATAACTTCAAAGAAATCATGGTTTCTAAATCATTAAAACATTAAATCATCACATAGTCACTCACAGATTGTTGGTCTCTTAAAGGGTTATACGTCTCTCCTAGCTCTTCTTGGCCTCAAAAGACATAATTCCCGGTTAAACTACTTAGAATTCTTAGTAAAATACCTTAAATAGTTCATTTACTAATGGAACTTTCATCATCAAAGACAACTTTACTAGCGAGATACTCATCATGAGTGAATTCTTCCTCATGAGCGAGATCCTCATCATGAGCAAGATCCTCATGAGCAAGATCAAGCATTTCTTCAATAAATTTCAACCTAGCGTACTCACCATACCAGCAAGATTCAGCCCAATTTCTAGCGAGATTTCCTTCTTCAGCGAGACCCTTAGCACAAAATTAGCGAGATTTCCATCATTAGCGAGATCCTCATTCTCCATATCTCGCTATAACTCTCCACAGTGAGCTGTTTGCTTCTTCTTCCCAAGCAGCTGTCTTCTTATGCACAGATTCTCTGTTACAATTTCAAAAATTCATAACTAACATCCAGACCTCTTTTCAAGAAACATCCTTCTACAAACATGTTTACAATTGAGTTAATTTTCTTACCTTAAAATTTCAACCAAAAATTCCTTATATTTTGGCCTAGAGCTTCCAATCTTCACCTCGAGCCCTGATTAACCTGAGATTCTGCCTCCTCTGCACTTTCTTCACTTCTTGTTCTTCTCCTTCTGCAATCTTTCTTTGACAAGACAACTCGAAAACTAGATTCTCCCAGCTTTCAAATAGCACTGATTTCACTAAATTTGCTCAAGTAGATTTCCGAAACCAAGCTTTCGAATTTCCTCTTCCTTTTAATCTTTCTACCGCCTCCCGAGTTCAAGGATTATTCGCCACGTCACCCCATATTTAGTGCCTCCAGCCAAACCAATAAGTCAGTTTCCTTATTTAATATGTTTTTCTTTTCCTTTCTCCACAATTTCTATAAATAACATGGATTTTCACTTATTAGATATTTAATATATCATTCATTTGGCTAAACATGCTTGTTTAGGAAACTTAGAATTCGAGGTTTACACTTAGCTACACAAGAGCTTATTTCTTCTTGCTTCCATCCTCTATCCCTCCTAAACATGGCTTCATTTAACTCATTATCACATTACTTACTCTTACTTAAAGTAATTAGAATTTGGGTTTTACAAATTCTCCCACCAAAAGAAATTTCATCCTCGAAATTTGCTTGAACCTACTTATAACTTAGACTTTGACAACATTCTTTGGTTGTAAACTTTACAACCTTCTTCTCTTCTTTCTTCTTCCCCCTTTTACTACACTTTCGCTGCGCTACTCTGATATTAACTTTATTCATATTAAATAATACTAGTATGTACGAACAACTTGGTCATCATAGTTCATTGTATTTGTCACATCCTCTGGCGACTCTTCCATTTTCCACTGAGTCATAGTATTCATTTATTACTAGGGTGGTCCTTTTCTATTTCCCAGCAATACCACTAGAACATTCTTATCCAGTTGTCATACCTTTGAATTACTTGCTAGTTGTGAAATCAATATTTGTGTCAACTAGACTTTTCGACTTAACCGATAGCACTCTTCTTAAAATGTCCTTTCTATCCATACTTGGGAGAAGACATTCTTTGTACTATAACATTTCCCAAACTATGTCTTACAATACTGTATACATAAGGTTTTCTTAACTGTACCAGTCCCTAGCTCAGTTATAATTCAAACTTCGAGCTATTACATGGAACATCAGCAGATTTGGACCTTTTCCTTTTTGTCTTCTGCTGACCATTTTGTTCCTTATTTTATACCCAACGTACCCCTGGTACATTTCGAGCTCACTGTTGCTCATTTTTTCCTTCCTCTTATGAGTAATCTGACTAGGACTTCCTCTAGATTACACCTTTCCTCTGAATTCACTAGAATAAACTTCACGTTTGCCACCAACCTCTGAGCAAACCTGCTATACATTCTATTTCTAGTGAAAAGTCTATGTTTACCTATGTGACTCCCGACTTCCACTCAGGTACCGGTAATGGATTGAGTAATCCTGCCGGCCTTTGCCTTCCAGGTTTCACTTGTTGACAAATCAAACATCACATAGTACTTTTCCTATTTTAATAGACTATGCCTTAGTCTATTAGTTTAGAGTGGCCGTTTTGCTCACTCCTTATCATTCTTTACTGCATTACTACTTAACTGGGAAGGAAATCCTCTTGTTCTCTTCCTACAATCATAACTTGCATTCTTAGTTGAGAGCAAATCTTTACTCAATCCCTCAACATCAATTCATGGCTAGAATGGAGTGTTCTCGACACTATAAATCACCATTTTTCCCTTAATTGTACAATTCTAGTTCAAGTACCATCATACCTTAGGTACTATTACTCAGATACCTTCTCCGTGTCCTTCAGTATCGAGCTATTCAGATTCTAGGGCAAGGCCTCAGTACCTTCTCTATGTACTTTAGTACTGAGTTATTCACTTTCTAGTCTAAGCTCCAGTACCTTTTTCATGTACCTCAGTACTGAGCTATTTATACTTACTTGCTTGCATATTCTTATCTCTTAATAACTTAGTTGCCCAAAAACATTCCTTACTAACGCATCCTTGTGGTCATTGTAAAACAAAGCATAAATACAACATTAATGTGAGGTGCGTTGTTTGGTAACTATTTGAGAATAATTGTCATAAATAGCTTTCAGTAAGCATGCATTGCTAAACATTGAAATCTCTATTCTGTTCTAATGATGTTCCCGCTTCTGCAGGCATCAGCCCTCTCTCTGTCCTTGATGCTTCTGGTGCTCTCCCGAGCTTACCGGAACGATCTTCCAGCACAACTTCCTTCCTCGCGTCTGCCTTAAAATGAAAGGAAACTAAGAACACAAGCGTGCAAACTGAAGTATGAAATCTCTAACTACTAAACTTGTGAACCCCTTCGCTGAAGAATGCCCTTGGTATTTATAGAGCATCCATGGTGAAAGGCAGCTTCTTTCAGATGGGACAGCTTTAATTCCTGACTGATGCGTCGAATAATTGTCACCGAAAAAGCTAAATGTACTTTGTGACCATTATCGGTTGTCAACTTAATACGGATTCGACTGTCATCAACTTTATGTCCCATCGTGCTTAATTAGTCTTTCACCCGGATGCGTCCACCATGTTGCGCTGACCAAGTTGCGGTGATCCTTCTTGGGCGAATATTTGCGAGCACGATCAACGCAAAGCCTTGCGGTGAAGTTGCGCTCGACCAGTGATTTCTTATGATCGCAATCTTTGCATTGTGTTAACGCATATTCAGCATAAAAATACAAAAATCAATAGTTCTAATGTGATGAACGCATGCGACCGCAATATTATGAAAATGATGCTTAATGGACACAAGTTAACATATTTCATCAATGCAATCCAACATTTTTAAGAACTTACCACTATGATAATGTGCATTTTTGCCTGTTATCAGCAATCTTAGGAAATGTTAGCTAAACCCCTTCTCAACTCCTTCATCGCATACTCATTATAACTCTACGCTTTCATCAACTCTGCGTTCAACTCCGTCGCATAGGAAAAATCTCAATTAAAACACTATCCCATTCATTTGTTTTTACTACCACAATAGAATTGAAGAGTCTGTCGCATATCTACTTAGTAGTCCCTATGTTCGACTGTCGCATATCTACTTAGTAGTCCCTATGTTCGACCCTGGACTTACCAGGGAACCTAAAAAGGTTTATACTTGGGCCTTGTTAGGAAAACTAGCATGATCACCGCTTAACACACATCACCACAAACTCATACAATAACACATCACAATTTCACACATCAACATTTTGGCACCGTTGCTGGGGACTACGGTATAGATTGTTCTAACATCAAACATCTTTGATTTTTGTGCAGCTTTCAACTTCTGTGCATTGCCATTCCTTTAGTAAAGGAAGAAGCAAGCATTGCATGAGTAAAGGACATACTCTTTAGCTCAATTACGTCCCAGAGATCGAAAGAACATTTCATAGAAGACAGAGAAACAGAAGCCGACAATAAGGAAAAACTCCCATAATGGCTGAACAATTGAAAGAAAGAGCCGGAAATGCAAACAACATAATGGTGAATCCTATCCTACTAACAAATGATCACAATAGACCCATCTGGGACTATGCATCACCATACTTGTATGATTTCTTCCCAGGAATCATGAGGCTAGCATTGGAAAAATCAAGGTTTGAGATGAAGCCGGTAATGTTACAGATGATACAGGCAGTAGGACAGTTTGGTGGTCGGCGTGGCGAAGATCCGCACGCCCACCTACAGAGTTTCATTGAAATTTGTAAAACTTTTGTTTTCCCTAATATCTCAAGAAGTTTGACTCACGCTATTTCCATTTTCACTATGCGATCAAGCAAGAAAATGGGCATACTACCTCGAACCAAAAGAGATAACTTCATGGCAACAGGTTGTGGAGAAGTTCATGAAGAAGTATTTCCCTCCTATAGAGAATGCTAGAAGAAGGAAGTTAATCATAAATTTTGAACAAAAAGAAGACAAATCGCTCAGTGATGCATAGGTGAGGTTCAAGAGATTAGTGCGCAACTACCCGTATAATGGATTGCCAGACTACCTCCAAATGGAGATTTTCTACCATGGATTAAATCCAATGCAGCAGCAGCAGAAGGTCTGTTGGACAAGACTTATGACGAGGCAAAGAACATTCTTGATCGCATATCAAAAAACCATGAAGATTGGTAAGAAAGTGATCAACGAGTAAAACCCAGAGAAGATGATGCAAATAATGGTGCCATTGAATCTCTGCAAAATCAAATGAATGCGATGATAAATTTATTACAGGGCATCGCAATCAACAATCCTAGAATACAGAGAGGGCAAGTCAACATAATAGAATAGACAAGCACGAGCTGTGCTACATGTGGAGAATCGCCTTCAATTGAAAAATATCCACGGAATCCGCAGTCAATCTACTTTGTCAAGAACAACCCTTTTTCAAACACGTACAACCCTGGGTGGGGAAACCACCCTAATTTTGCTTGAAAAAATAACCAACAACAAAGCTATCAACCTATGGTGCAAAAAGAAGGACCGCCAGGATTTTTCCAACGAACTAACGATCAACGGCAACAACAAGCTAGCAACTCTCAAGCACCGCCATCATCCTCTCTAGAGAACCTATTAAAATAGTACATCAAAAAGAATGAAATGGTCCTCCAGAACCAAGCTACTTCCATCCACAATCTAGAAACCCAAATAGGACAGATTGCGGGAGAGCTGAAGAATAGACCGCAGGGGACGCTACCGAGCTCAACTAAGCTCCCACGCAACCTAGGGAACACAGGGAAAGAACACTGCCAAGTAGTCACCTTGCGAAGTGGAAAGATGACGACGGAAGTTAGAAAGAAGCCTAGTAGAACCGACTCAAATGTGATGGAACCAAAGAAACCGTTGATGCAAAAGAGTCCAAAGAGCCCGCGATTATGAAACCTGAAGTTGCAAACCACGTCTAAGCCTCCAGACCATGGAACAGTGAAAGTGCAGCTACCGCCATTCCTGCAAAGACTGAAAAAGAAGAAAATGATGAAGGTCAGTATCATCGCTTCTTGGAGATATTAAAATAACTACACATCAATATTCCATTTACAGAAGCGATAGAGCATATGCCGAAATATGCCAAGTTTTTGAAGGATATGGTGTCAAAGAAGATAAGCATAGGAAAATTCGCTATGGTGGCATTAACACAAGAATCAAACACTATAATCCCACTAAAGATGCGCGACCCAAGAAGCTTTACGATACCCTGCTCAATAGGAAGGATCTACATCAGTCAGGCATTATGCGATCTTGGGGCCAACATAAATTTAATGCCCCTTTCAATCATCAAACAATTAAATGTAGGATAGTTGACGCCCACGACGGTGACTCTCCAGCTTGCAAACAGGTCCCTAGTACACCCGAAAGGAAAGTTGAAGGATGTCTTGGTCACAATCGATAAATTCATTCTACCTGCAGACTTCATCATTCTAGGTTAGAGGCGGACAAAGACGTGCCAATCATATTGGGAAAACCATTCTTGTCTAATGGTCATGCTCAAATAGATGTGCAAAAAGAAGAGATCATGATGAGCATCAATGGAAAGAAGCTCAGGTTTAACATCATCAAGGCGATGAAGTTTTCAGAAGATGAAGGCCTATTAGATTCTGACGATGAACATAGTTGCGATGAAGAGTTGGAGTCCAAAGAAGAAGATGAAGAAAAAGAGGATACAACAGCATCCTTAGAAACCTGCATGTGATAAAAGAATCATTGAACAATGGAGAAAAGTTGAATTTGAATGAAGAGAGAAAAACACAGATTATATCCTCTGCATTACTAGAAGAAAAGAAAATGCACTGCTCAGCATTCTGAAGAAGTATATTAAAGCAATCGGATGGACGCTAGCAGATATCAGAGGAATTAGCCCGACGTACTGCATGCACAGAATTCGGCTCGAAGAAAACCAGAAATGCTCTATAGAACCTGAACGCAAATTGAACCCTACGATGAAAGAGGTTGTTAAAAAAGAAATCATTAAATGATTGGACACCGGCATCATATATCCTATCGTCGATAGCACGTGGGTCAGCCCCGTGCAATGCATTCCTAAGAAGGGCTGAATGACTGTAGTCCCAAATGCTAACAACGAGTTAATCCCCATGAAGACCGTCACTGGCTGGTGGATTTGTATGGACTACCGGAAGTTCAATGCGATGACGAAGAAAGATCATTTCCCGTTACCTTTCATTGATCAAATGCTAGACCGACTAGCAGGAAATGACTACTTCTGTTTTCTTGATGGGAATGCGGGCTACAACCAGATAATGATTGCACCAGAAGACCAAGAAAAGACCACATTCATGTATCCATATGGAACATTTGCTTTTCTCCGCATTCCATTTGGATTATGCAATGCACCGAGCACGTTTCAGAGGTGCATGTTGGCAATCTTCTCTGAGTATCTCGAGGACTCAGTGGAAATATTTCTAGATGATTTCTTAGTTTATGGGCAAACGTATGATGTCTGTCTGAAAAACTTGGAGAGGATACTGAAAAGATGCGAAGAAACCAATCTGGTGCTGCATTGGAAGAAATGTCATTTCATGGTTAACGAAGGAATTGTGCTCGGGCACAAGGTTTCAAAGAAGGGGCTAGAGGTGGATAAAGAAAAAATTGAGGCCATTGAAAAACTTCCACCTCCAGCAAATGTGAAGGCTTTAAGGAGTTTCTTAGGACATGCAGGGTTCTACAAACGATTTGTGAAGGACTTCTCTAAAATAGCTTGACCGTTGAATTCGTTGCTAGAAGCTAACAGAACTTTTGACTTTGATTCACAATGTCTCAACGCATTCAAGGCACTGAAGGATGCATTAATTACAGCGCCTATTTTGATCACACCTGACTGGACAAAGCCATTTGAGTTGATGTGCAATGCCAGCAGTTATGCGAGGGGGGCGGTGTTAGCACAAAAGAAAAAGACAATGCAACATTCCATCGTATATGCCGGTAGAACATTGAACTCCACGTAGGAAAACTACACCACCACAGAGAAGGAGCTTCTAGCGGTAATCTTTGCGATTGAAAAATTCAGACCTTACTTGTTGGGATCAAAGTTATAATTCATATCGACCACTCGGCAATAAGATATTTAATGACCAAAAAAGATGCGAAGCTGAGGCTAATCCAATGGGTTTTCCTACTTCAAGAATTTAATATGGAGATAATCGACTGCAAGGGAACGGAGAACCGGGTCGCTGACCATTTATCAAGATTAGAGAATCCTGAAGTGGATCGTCAATTTCTTGGTCTGTAAACAATTTTCGATTTCTTGGTCGACTGCAAGGGAACGCACACCTCCCGATGGTTTGCTACCTTCCTAGATGAGCAGTTGTTTAAACTTGAAGAATTACCCTGGTACGTAGATATTGTCAATTTCTTGGTCTGTAAACAATTTTCGAAAAATTACACGATCCACCAAAAGAAGCGGCTCATTCATGAATGTAAATCCTACTACTCAGATGAGCCAAATCTTTACAGAAGGGGACCAGACCAAATCTTGAGACTCTGTGTGCCAGAGACTACTTTTCAGTGCATACTTTTCCAATGTCATGACTCACCCTATGGCGGACATTTTAGGGGACAACGCACAGTAGAAAAAGTTTTGCAAAGCGAGTATTACTGGCCAACTCTATTTAAGGATGTGCGAGACTATTCTATGAAATGCGATAAGTGCCAACGCACTGGAAACATTTCAGAGAAAAATGTGATGCCGATGAACATCATATTGGAATTGGAACTTTTTGACGTTGGGGCATAGACTTCATGTGACCATTTCCACCATTAAATGGTCATAAGTACATTCTGTTGGTCGTCGATTATGTCTCCAAGTGGATTGAAGCGGTATCATGCGTCGCAAACAATGCGAAAACAGTTTCCAAATTCTAACAGAGAAACATCTTCACTCATTTTGGCACCCCACGTGCCATAATAAGTGATGAAAGAACCCACTTTGTCAATCATATAATCAACAAACTGTTGCTCAAATACAATGTCCATCATAAGATCACCACCGCATATCACCCTCAGACAAACGGACAAGCCGAAATTTCCAACAGAGAAATCAAGTTGATTTTAGGGAAGGTGGTGAATCCCTCACGAAAGGACTGGGCCATGAAGCTTGGCAATGCCTTGTGGGCATATAGGACTGCCTATAAAACACCCATAGGCATGTCCCCATATGCGTTGGTGTTTGGGAAGGCATGTCATCTGCTGCTGGAATTAGAGCATAAGGCATTGTTGGCAGTGAAGAAGCTTAACTTTTATTTGAAGGCTACAAGGGAGGAGAGAAAACTTTAGTTACTCGAGCTGGACGAATGGAGGCTACAGGTGTACAAAAATGCCAAAATCTACCAAGAACGTACAAAGCATTGGCATGACAAGCGACTGTGTGAAAAGAATCTCTAGATTGGTCAGAAGGTCTTACTGTTCAATTCTAGGCTACGACTCTTTCCGGGAAAATCGAAATCACGCTGGTTCGGGCCATTCATAATTAAAGAAGTATTCCCGCACGGAGCAGTAGAATTAACAAATGCAGAGGGAACCAGGGCATTGAAGGTAAATAGACAAAGAGTCAAGTTATATCATGAAGGAGATTTTCAATGCGGGAAAACCTCTGTGGACCTGAGGAATCCAAAATGAAGAAAAAAAGTGTAGTCCCTGTGTTAATAAGCAACACACACTCATCAGGGACGAATCCTTTTTTTGAGTATCCTTTTGATATTTTTCTTTCATGAATCTATCTTACTTTTTGCATGATCACTACTTTTTAGAATTGCCAACTCTTTCTTTCATACCTTTTATCCTTCTGATTTTTAGCACTGATCGTAATAAACAATTGCGATGGGGCAACACGATAGCCTCAAAACACGCGACCAGTTCGATCAGCCCATTGCAATCAAGGAAACAGGCCACCGCAAGAAAGGATGCGGTAAAAATGATGCGAGCGACAGAGCAAATTTGGGGGTTGTGTCTTTCCTTCATCTTATTTCAATTTTGCACTTCTCGCATTTCAATTTAATATTGCTAAATTCTACTATCGCATCCTCTTTAGTTTGACTCAATATGGAATTGTTGATTACTAATGACGGGTAGAAATGCATGTCATCTTAGGCCTTTTATTTAGAATTATGAGGATTGTTAAGTGTAATATGCAGTGAATATGTTAGGAATTCATGAGAAAATGAGTTTGCGTCGTTTGGCATTGAGAATCTCAGCTAACCCACTATTACGCATTATTATGCATTTAATTGTCTATCTTTGTAGCTAACGCTGGAAGTGGAGGCATATGCGGAAGCCGCGCTATCGCAAAGACGACCGCATGTAGAGAATTTCTCCATTGCAAAGGTGAACGCTTACATTCGACGCATGGATGTTACGACCATCAACCGCATGCGTCCATCGCATAGAGGTTGCGGTCGTCAAGCGAATGCGGTCATCAAGCGAATGCAATCATCGCAAGATTGCGGCTACATGATGATAACAATAATAGAAGGATGAACGCAAGGTTGGTAGAATGCAACATGAACGCATACCTCGGGAGAATCAAAAGATGATGTTGACATTTCACCTACCACGCTGTTAGTAGCAGAGATTCAGAAAAGGATCATCGCGTCGAGAATGTCAGAATCAGAGCAGGTCCATTAATGTTGTCGGCAATCCAACTTTATAAATAGAAGCCACTGAGCAGAATTTCATTTCATCCAAATTTCAGCCTTCGGGTTGGATCCTTATGATCCAGACGAAAGCATGAGAGGAAAGCTTGAGAGTTCTTCATCTCCTTCATCCATTTCGAGTGACAACCGGAGCCTTCGCTGGAGTTAGATCTCGAGAGAGTCAGCTCTACTACCCTTCCATGGCACCACTAGCAACCTTGACACACATCTGCTAGAAGCAAGACATTGTTTTCAGCTAGCTTTTTCCATTTCTCTTCTTTTCTTATATTGTATTGTATTACATTTTGGCTTAAGGAATTAATACATTTTTTGATTAATGCATTTCTATATTTTCCTCCGACTCTATCTTCATTTTCATTTACTTAGCATGCTTAACTTTCCTTGCATCACTTAGTAAGATTTCTATAGTATTGCATACTTATTCATGCGGCATATGAATATGAAGCAGGTAGCAAACCATCGGGAGGTGTGCGTTGCGTGAGTGTTGTGAGAAAACCTTATTTGCTTAGTGTGAAGCTGTAGCAACGCCTGTCTATAGGCGGACGCAATGCTTGTCTATGAGTAAAGTCAGCAACAACTAACTGCCCGGGAGGGTAAGTGGTTGGTCGCATTAAGCAATGTAAGCAATTATTCACTAGAGATAGGAATAATCTTACGTCAACCAGGTTTATGTGATTACCTTGTCTTATGAGCGCATCATTCATCATTTAAGCATACTTGGAAGAGTAGTCTGAAAACCAAATCTAAGACTCAAGAGAGCGGACTAGAACGCATAAGCAAAAATGGGGAACTTAAAGATAAGCTCCATTTACTATTACACAGCATATGCACCCTACGGATAGGATATTGCATGTAAAACCCAAACCCTAAATACTTTAAGTAAGAGTAAGTAATGTGATGTCTTATAATGAGCTAAATGAAGCCGTCTTAGGAAGGATAAAAGATGGAAGCAAGAAGAAATAAGCCCTTGGGTAGCTAAGTCTAAAAGTAGGACAAAACTCGGCTAGGCTAAGGAAGGAGCTCATGCACAAGAGGCTAGGAGATGGAGAAATGTGTGGGTGGTAGTGTGCAATTGGGAAGTAAACCGAGCATGAGGTGGGTTGGCCAAGTATAGGAAGGTCATGTTTGATGATGGAATGCATAATAAGCATACGGATGAGACCATGCCATCTAATGAGGTGTAGTGTTGAAGTAATATTGTGAATGCAGTTAGCAAAAGAAAATTTGCTAAATCCTAGCCGAAGATCACCAATAGTGGGCAAAGTGGCACAAGGAGGGTTCATGCAGGATTTTGGGCGGTGATATAAGCAAGAAGGTCGAATTCATTGGGTCAGTTTGGACAAACTACTTAGGCTAATTCTAATGGCATTCGAAATCTCTGTGTGTCTATTTTTTGTGGCTATGATGTTGGAGGGAAAACTCGCCGGAATAAGGCTGGAGGAGCAAAATAAAGACGAAGGGTTCATTTCTCGGGTGAATCTAGGCAATCAGTGAAAAATTGAAGCTCCAGGGTGAATCACGAATCTCGAGCTAAAAATTTGAGGTAATATTGTTAACTCAGTTATAAACAACTTTTTAGAATGAAACTTTTTAAGATGAGGCCTGGAAATCGAGTTATATATTTTTTAATTTTGAACTGGAAATTGCTGAACAAGATGGCAGCTGCTTGAATTGGGGCCAATAATGTAAGTTTGAATCTCCAAATCAAACAACGGGGAATTTTGAGCTGAAATTTTAAGGTAATGCTTATAACTTGATTCTAAGCAAGTTTGTAGAAGAAATTTCCTTGAGATCAGATCTAGAAATTTAGTTATGAATTGTTGAAATTGAATCTGCAGTATGGGGAGTGTGGGCGATGAAATGGTGCATTATTTTGGCACTCAATCCCTCCAAATTAGCTAAGTGTCCGACCCTTAAAGTGAATGGTAGGAGGCCCAATGTGATGGTTTGGCGTGTGAGCTTGATTTATTGAGTAGGCCTAAAAGGAAGGCTAATGTAAACACTAAGTAGTATGCTTATATGTGTAGGTTCAACTCCTATTGGAAAAGCCTATCAACCTTAAGGAAGCAAACTTGAAGAACCTGTGAGTGACTATGTGATGATTTAATGTTTTATTAATTTAGAAACCATGATTTATTTGAAGTTATTTCTCATGCTAAGTGTTTATATGAAGTGTCAAGCAACATATGTTTGAAGTTATTTCTAATACTAAGTAAAGCAGGTTTTCCATGGAAATTGACATGATTTAAGTATGTTATCTTGTCCAAATACTTTTAGCATGTTTTAGTAACTGCATTTTCATGATGAACTAGTATGATGATTTGAGCACTAAGCCTTAGTTTTCAACTAAATATTTATGACTAGTTATACGACGGATACTGAAGGACAATGAGAAGGTATCCTAAGGATACTCAAGGACAATGAGAAGGTATCATAGTTAAGTACCTAAGGTATGATGATACTCAGTTATAACCACATGCACGTAGGTAATACAATGTCGAGGGATTGAGCAAAGTTATTCTCATGCTAAATTTTATGTGATTCCGAGCAACTTATTTCTATGATTGAAAGCATGATCAACGCATGATGTTTACTAATGTATGAGTTTTCCAAGTATGTTTTTCATGTCTAACGCATGCTAATGGATTTTAAAAGCTAGTTCAACATGATTTAAGCCACCTTATTTTACAAAGTATGAAGCATGCGTTAGGGTTAAAGCTAAGGTTAAATGAAGCTTGATGTACTATGTTTTAAATACCTAAGGTTGTCAAAGTACATGCATTGGTATTCCTAAACATAATGAAAAAGGATACTGAAGGTAGGGAAGGTATCCTAAAGAGCTTTCTATGCTATATTTGAAAACTATTCTTTTAATGCTCTTCAAGAACTTGATAGCTTAAGTGAGCTGGATACCGAAGGTAAGGAAGGTATCTGAATAAATGTACCTAAGGTGTTGACGGTACATATAAAACTCCACGTGAACATAGGTAGTTCTGAATGAGAGGCCAAAGTATGGGTCTCCTAGGCCA
This sequence comes from Benincasa hispida, assembly GCF_027475165.1. NCBI lineage: Eukaryota > Viridiplantae > Streptophyta > Magnoliopsida > Cucurbitales > Cucurbitaceae > Benincasa > Benincasa hispida. The sequence continues at coordinate 57,033,585 of NC_143479.1, read as the reverse complement.
TATACCAGCAAAGGGAGGCCGAAGTATGGGTCTCTTGGCCGGTAACAGACGTTGGGAGCTAGAACGATGTATGCTCGTTCTCAACTAGGGAATAATGATGTTTAATGGTGTTTAAGAGTAGTTATCAATGTTTATGTTTAAAGGAAGTTGCTTGAGATGCCCATCTGTATATTTAAAGAGATCGACGTAGGGTTCTCTCCTAGCCATAGTTCAGTATCAAGAGATCGAAATAGGGGTCTCATCTAGCCATGGCTTGGCATTGGGAATTAGAGCGATGAATGTTCATTCTCAACTAAGATTCAGGTTTCAGATACAATGGTTTTAAAGTTTTTTGTACACGTTTGCTTGGCATATTTTAGTTCCAGTATTATGTTTTCGAGCTTTCAGATTAAGCTGAGATTTATGTTTTTATTAAGTCACTCACTAGGCTTCAAGCTCATGTTTTCAAATGTTTTCCTTTCAGGTAGCGGTCAGGTCCCAAAAGACTTTTTTGCTGCTGCTCTGCCACTCAAAGAAACAGGTTGAAGGAAGCGTAATTGAAAACTTGTATTAGTTAGTACACATGTGTCTGTCTAGTGACTAGTATTCTAGATGGGGCTCATTAAGTGTAAATTCATGTATGAACAATGCTGTGAAACCCTGTAATGTAAATGTGTTAAGTTCTGAGTTAATATGTTCGTATATTGATGATATGTACGTATTCAGGGTTTGAGAAAAATTTAACAGGTTAGATAGGCAGTAAGTGCCAGCAAAAGGGTTGGTAACTACTGCAGTCATCATTCCATCCAGGTTAAGAGGGTAATCTTGAGCGGGATGTGACATTGCATGCGTCCAGAATTAGGATACGGTGGTATGCGGCTATCACGCTTATGCGGCGAGAGCACGTGAGTGGGTTATAGAGGTTTTAGAAATAGGCTTCTCGACACTATCGCATGCATCCTAGAATTAGGCACTAGTGTGTGTAGCATGATCGCATAGTTTGTGCTGGCTAGGGTTGCCCATGCGGTCAAGCTTAGGGTTGCAATGAAGACATCCTCACATTTTATCTATTTTTCCATGCATTTACTACGCATCAACAGTTGTCATGTCTCTACCTCTCGTTCATATTCTCATCGCTTAATCTGTTAGTTAGGAATACGAGTAGTTTATAGCTTGCAACCACCATCATTCTTTTATTCATCTGCCACAAACAAATCACCGCATAACCTTTAGCTACAAGTCCCTAATTTTGACCTCGAATCACCCGAGAAACTTGTGTTCGTGTTATACTTGGCGTGAGCGCAAGAAAACTTGTGACAGGAACGCATGGTCAGTGCATAGAAGAGTAACGCATATTTTCATTCCAACGCATGACCATCGATGTATGAGAACCAATGCATAGCTTAAGACATGCATCACATATTGCATCCCACATAATCTTAGTCATCAAGTCTTTGACGGCTAATTTTACGTCATCAATTACTTTATTTAGCCGCCGCATTCACCCCGTACCAAGTATGACTTCAATGATGAAATTCATGCCTTTATCTCTAACCGGATGTACTATAGTCAAATTCGTTTCAGGACAAATCAATTCATGAAACATTTCTAAAATTTAGTGGTCTACCAGTTTTCTTTCAAAACTATTTTTATGAAATTTCCTAAGTCCATCGCATGAGTTATTTCATCTCTCAGCAATGAGGACATTGCTATATATTAAATTTGGGGGTGCGGGTATTGTTATTTTCAACCTTGTTACTTTTACAAATTTTATCTAAAAAAATAAAATAAAAATAAAAGTTATGAAATACAAGTTATTTATACTGCCTTATCTAGATATTGTGGCCAAAAGAGATTAACTATGCACCAATTGTATGGAAATTAGCTTAGAAATACAATAATTCTGAATTATCGCAATTACACCCATTAACATCGTTAAGATGGAAGAAAAGCAGATTTCTACTCTGTTTTGCAAGAAACCAAGTCACTGCTTGTGGTCAAGGCTCAAGAAGAACTGACCAACGTATCTCTGTCACATTGTGCCCGTCAATCCACACTGAAAAGACAATTAACGTAATGACGGTGCAATGCAACAGTCGATCCAGAGTTGACTTTCAACCGCATGCGGTAATAAAAACAACACTGCATGCAAACACTCGATCGAAAGATGCAGCTGAGTAACGCAAAAGCGGAGAATTGTGACACGTGTATAACTAACGGTTGTGCAGATTCGACGGTCTGATTGCATAACAGAAGGAATAATATTCCTCCATCTTTGAAATTTCCATAACAACAAGTGGGGACCACAAGGCCGGAGTCAAATATCTTTACCTATAAATACCCCATAGAATTCACAGAAAATGAGGTTACTCGATACGGGGCTAATTGCTGCTATTATATTGAGAAAAAGGCTGAGTTTAGTGTTAAACTGAAGAAATCCGGGAAGAAGAAGAGGCAAGATCGAGAGGTGAGTCTCAATGTTCCTCTGCCAGATCCCCGCCACGAAGCTCTTTTACTCAGATCCCTGCTACCGGTTGAGCAAGCCTGAGAGGGAAGCTCATCCATCCATCCAATCCATCCAATCCGGCAAGCAGAACTCCATCCAAATCGGTGTCGAGACGTTGGCGTTATTTGTATCTGTTCTATCTCTTTTCATCATTGTAGTTAATCTTCTTTTTCTCTGAATTTACACACCATGTATCAGACGCTAAATAGATATATTGAATGTCTTGATCGCTTTTATCACCACTTTTCTGTCTATTTCCGTTCCTCTGTTTATCGCTTTCTTCATGATGTGTTCTTAATCCCTTGGTAGTTAATATGAATTAAACGAGTACTTAATCTGTGTTAAAGAGATAAATTGCGTTTAGCTAAGGCATGCTAGACGGAATCTTCACTTGTGAGAGCAGAAGTGAAGATGTCATTCTGATCTATCGAGAGAAGGTCAGAAGAATGCGTTAACTAGAGTGAGTAGTACTTTCAGACAAGGAAGCAACCTTGCGTTCATTACGTTCATCTCTGTTTTATCACAGACATGTGGGAACACGGCCGATCACTAAAAGGTGTACGCTAAGGGAAAAACGGAACCATACTTATCACTTCAACGCAATTAAGAACTTGTGATGGTTATATTATTTATCTTTCTATTCTGTTTCATACATAAGACTTGCCGCCGCATTACATGATTTTTGTCAAACCTTCACAGCCAGGCTTGACCTCAGTATCTTGTATCATAAAGCCTGTATCTTATACCATCTTAGCTTAGGTTTACTGCACTTTATTTTATTATCGCATTTTTACTACTTTCCTTTACTTTATCGCAATTTTTATATACTTGCAAAAACTATACTTTTAAAGATTGAAAAACCTGGTCGCATGTATCATAAACATAACGCAAAAACCTCAAACAGTCCCTGTGTTCGACCTCGGATCACTCCGAGAAACTTGCGATAGAATTATACTTGGTTCCAACGTAAGGAAACTTGTGACAATGCACAGAATACTACTAGAACATCCATGAATAACGCATATCTAGAAGTAGTATTGCATGAATTGAGTCAAGTTAAGGCATTATTGTATATCAATCAGCTTGAATCGTGCATGCATCATATAGCATAACTCCAACGTTACAAGAAGGCATTGGTTCATGAAATTTGAAGAAGGCACCTTGAGAAGTCTAGGTAGGGTAAAGGCGGTTGAATTTTTAAAGAGAATCTTTAGTTTATGCTTGAGGACAAGCAGTGTTTTAAATTTTGGGGTGTGATAACCGATAAAAATAAAAGTTATTATAGCTCAAATAAGTAAAACAATGAGATAATGCGATGGTAAAAAAGGTATCATGTCCGAAAGTACTAAACTGAAAGGAATTGCGATAGCAAGTGCTCTCGCATAAAGTAGTTAATTCACCTATTTTGTGCAGGTACAATATGATGGCACACATGAAATCATGATCCAAAGGCATAATGCATCAACGTGCTTGAAGATTGCAATCGCAAGTCATGCGATCGTGAGAAGTATCGTAAAAAGGCGGTTGAATAAAGACTTCGCATCAACGCAACAATATAATAAATCATGATGGAACGAAAAGCTGATCATGGTTGATTCCGAATTTAGTTGACAAGCCGTTAAAAGCCACACTGTAGCAAGTCTCGGTAGGGTAAAGGCTGTTGAATTTTTAAAGAGAATCTTTAGTTTATACTTGAGGACAAGTAGTGTTTTAAATTTGGGGGTGTGATAACCGGTAGATACAAGTTATTACAGCTCAAATAAGTAAAACAATGAGAGAATGCAATAGTAAAATAGGTAATATCATGTTCGAAAGTGCCAAAATGAAAGGAATTTCGATCGCAAGCGCTCATCGCATAGAAGCAGTTAATTCACCTATTTTGTGTAGGTACACTGCGATGGCGCACATGAAATCGCGATCCAAAGGCACAATGCGTTAGCTGATGCTTAATTTTTATGAAGTGGAAATGTGGATGATATGCGTCGATGAAGTTGCGTTGTGCATTCAAGTTTCCTCAGTGGAATCCAAGTGTAAATTCCACTGAGTTTTCTGGTAAGTCTAGGGTCGAACACAGGGACTTGTGAAAACAAGTTGCGTTGGTAATTTTTATAAAAACTTTGCGGTAACCAAATAAATAAATTATTGGTCTGTTGTTGATTGCATTAATGAGAAAATAAACAAATGCGGCGGATTTAAGAAAAGTCAGTTGTGTGATAGATGCACGGAGTATGTGATGAACGGGTTGAGAAGATCTTTAGCTAGTGTTACTTGGGAATGCATCAGACTATGCGATCACGCTACCACCATGCGCAGCAAGTCATTTTCCAATGCAAATGCGATGCTCCTAAGTCTAGGACGCATGTGTTGAATGCAAAAGTGTCCATAGAGCTTATCCCTATGTCTCTACTCTTGTCCTATGCGATGATGCAAAATGCATAAAAGCAAGGTGATCACATACAATCATATCCTATCTCTAGGATGCATGCGATGCGTTGATAAAAAATAGTGCTTATTCCTAAGCTCCTATCTTTTGATTACATGTTCTAATCTGACTCTCCCGAGCCTAGATTCTAACTTGACCTTCCCAAGCCTAGATCTTGTCCTTAGACTACCCTCCCGAGTATCTCTAATGGATGAATGAAGCATACATAATACAAGATAATCGCATAGCATGAAGATTCCCTAGTTGTGCTCTAAATGCTTCTCAACCAATTCAACTGATTTAGCTACTCATGCATGAATAACAGAGAGTGAACAGATATAGAGAAATAGATTCCATTTCGAATAATGAGTGGAGTACAAAATAACAATGGAAGTTAAAGGTAGAGAGCCTGGTAGCAATTCCTTGCTGACCGAGGCTTTTACACTGTAATCTCTATTGTTCTAAAGATGTTCCCGCTTCCGCAGGCGTCGACCCACTCTCTGTCCTTGAAGCTTCCGGCGCTCTCCCAAGTGTACTGAAACGATTTATCGACATAACCTCCTCTCTCGTGTCCGCCTTAAAACGAAAGAAAACTATGAACAAGGACGTATGGAACTTCGAACTAAAGAATGGTGAACCGGTGAACCCCTTTTCTGAAGGATGCCTCTGGTATTTATAGAATATCCAAGGTGAACGGTGATAACTTGTAGAAAGACAAGTTATTTATACTATTTTATTTAGATATTGTGGCAAAAGGAAAGAAAAGTTGCGTCGATAGTATAGAAATTGGCTAAGAAATGCGAAAATTATAAAATGTTGTGAATACACCCACACTACACCATTGTGATGGTAGAAGAGAATGTTTCAATCTCTGTTTTGCAGGAAATCAGTCACTGCATGCGTTCATGGCTCAAAAGCAAAATAATCAATGCATCTCATCTCATTGTGCCCATCAATTGAGAACGAAGAGATGATCAATGCAATGACAGCGCATGCGACAATCGATCAAGAGCTTAGCGATCAACGCAATTTCAACTGCATGCGATAATCAAAAATAACATCGCATGCGGCGATGGATTGAAGATGTAAAAAGCAACGCATTTACGGAGGATTCTGTCACGTGTACAGCTTTCAGTTGTGCATTTCTGACGGGTTGATTGTGTAACAGAAGGAATTTCTCATTCTGCCATTTTAGGAACTACCATAACCATATAGTGGGGACCACAATTGCAAAGAGTCAAGCTTCACCTATAAATAGCTTCTGCAAATTCACTGAAAAGATATACTAGAATACATAGAGACGTACATATATTGATTTCTGAGAGAGAGACTGGTCTGAGGCGACTATCCATAGTAGATCCGGGAAGAACCACGAGACAAGGCCGAGAGCTGAGTCTCCGAGCAAAGAATCCTTCCAATCCTCGTAGTTGAAGCTCTGTACAGAGGTCACTTCTACCGAGAAAGAAAGCCTAATGGAAGATTTCCTCTCCACCACTTTCACACACCGGCAAGCATAATCTCCGTTCAGGATCTGTGTCAAGACGTTGACACTCTTTCTATATTTTTTTCTAATTTCTATTTCATCATCTGTACTTATCTTCTCTAATCTTTCATTCACACCATGTGTCGAACACTTAATCTTAGTATTAAATGTTTTTATCATCACCATTTTCATCTCTCTGTCTATTTTCTTTCATCCGTAATCCATTTTCTCCACGATGTTTTCCTAATACCCTGGGTAATTAGTAAGAATTAAACAAGTGAATCAATCTGTGTTAAGGAAATAATTAAGTTTAGCTAAAGCACGCTCGATGGCATCTTCACCTGTGAAAGCAGAAGTGAAGATGTTATTCCGCCTATCGAGAGAATGATGGAAAAATGCGTTAACTAAAGCGAGAAGTATTTCCAGAGATGGAAACAACCTTGCGTTCATTACGTTCATCCCTGTTTCACCATAGAGATATGGGAATGCGGCCGATCACCGAGAGGTGTTCGCCAAGGGAAAGCAGAACCTTAGTTGCATCTTTAGCGCAATTGACAAACTTGCGTTGTTTTTTTTATTTACTCTTTCTCTTTCTGCTGCATCCATAAAGACTTGCCATCGCATACCACAACCCTTGTACAACTTCACAGTCAGTCTCGACCTCAGTATCGTGTATCATGTATCTTGTATCTTGTATCTTGTACCATATTAGTTTAGGATTTTATTTTATTAACGCAACTTTATTTTATTAACGAAATTTTATTTCATCGCAATTTATATTCCTGTATAAACCAAATTCTTTATTCATTGTTAAACTGGTCGTATGTATCACAATAGTAATGCATTAACGAAAACAATCCCTGTGTTCAACCTTGGATTATTCTGAGAAACTTGCATTGGAATTATACTTGGTTTCAGCGCAAGGAAACTTGTGACACACACTACTCTATCGCATACTACACGCATATCATTAACAACGCATATTTAGAAGTAGTGTACATAAGCGATAACACAGCATAACATTCCATTTTTTTAGCGTTACAAGTTTATGGCAACATGAGCTTGTTGTTCATTCATACATATTCATATTTGTTCACATGCTATAAGATAAGACATAAAAGCATCATGTCAAACGGCGGCTTCTCTCTCATGATTGTACAGATTGGACGGCTTTAATTCCTAACTGATGAACCGAATATTTGTCATCGAAAAGCTTAATGTACTTGTGATCGTTATCGGCTGTCAACTTGATTCGGATTCGACTGTCATCAGCTTTCTGTCCTATCGCTATTAATTAGCCTTTCACCCAGATGCGCCCACCATGTTGCACTGACCAAGTTGCGGCAATCCTTCTTGGGCGAATGTTATCTTTTATTCTTAATATCTGATCGCTTTCTTGCCAATCCTCGTGATTTTTGGAAATGCGATCAAATATACTCTTTGCCACCTCATATGTTTTGTCGAGCAGACCACCAGCGGTTGCTGCATTGCCAGTGGTTTGCGAAGAGGGATTCAGTCTTTGGTAGAAAATCCCCATTTATAGGCAGTCTGGTAAGCCATTATATGGACAGTCTCTTACCAGCCGCTTGAACCTCGCCCAAGCATCACTAAGCGATTCGTCATCTTCTTGTTCAAAATTTGTTATTAATTTCCTTCTCCTAGCATTCTCAGTTGGTGGGAAATACTTCTTCATAAACTTTTCCACCATCTGTTCCCACGAAGTTATTTTCCACCATCTGTTCCCACGAAGTTATCTCTCCTAGTTCAAAAGAATACGCCCATTTCCTAGCCTGATCACAGAGAGAAAATGGGAACAAAGTTAGTCGAACTTCTTAGGTAGAGATGTGCGGGAACACAAAAGTATTGCAGATTTTAATAAAACTTTGGAGGTGGGCGTGCGGGTCTTCGCCACGCCTTCCTCCGAACTATCCTGCAGTCTGGATCATCTGCACCATCACCGGTTTCATCTTGAATTGACTTCTGTCGAAGGCAGGCCTCCTGATTCCTAGAGAGAAATCATAGAGGTTTGGCAATGCATAGTCTCTAATGGGTCTATTGTGATCGTTTGCCAACAGGATTGGATTCGCCATGACATTGTTATCATTTGGTGCTCTATTTCCAGGCTGCTTCGCCATCTCTTCTTTATCTGATTATGGTTGTTGTTGGTAGTCTCTCAGTCTCAGTCTAAATGTTCTCTCAATCTCTGGGTCGTAATTCGTCAGAGATTGAGAGTCTGCAAAGAAATCACAAAATTACCATTAGCACTCTATTTTGTCGAAGTCCTCGGCAACGGCGCCAAAAACTTGATGCTTAATTTTTATAAAGTGGAAATGTGGATGATATGCGTTGATGAAATTGCGTTGTGCACTCAAGTTTCCTCAGCGGAATCCAAGTATAAATTCCACTGAGTTTTCTGGTAAGTCTAGGGTCGAACACAGGGACTTGTGAAAACAGGTTGCGTTGGTAATTTTTATAAAAACTTTGCGGTAACTAAATAAATAAATTGTTGGTTTGTTGTTGATTGCATTAATGAGAAAATAAACAAATGTGGCGGATTTGAGAAAAGTCAGCTGTGTGATAAATGCACTGAGTATGCGATGAACGGGTTGAGAAGATCTTTAGCTAGCGTTACTTGGGAATGCATCAGACTATGCGATCACACTACCACCATACACAACAAGTCATTTTCCAATGCAAATGTGATGCTCCTAAGTCTACGACGCATGTGTTGAATGCAAAACTGTCCATAGAGCTTATCCTTAAGTCTCTACTCTTGTCCTATGCGATGATGCAAAATGAATAAAAGCAAGGTGACCGCATATAATCATATCCTATCTCTAGGATGCATGCGATGTGTTGATAACAAATAGTGCTTATTCCTAAGCTTCTATCTCTTGATTATGCATTCTAATCTGACTCTCCCGAGCCTAGATTCTAACTTGACCTTCCTAAGCCAAGATCCTGTCCTTAAACTACCCTCTTGAGTATCTCTAATGGACAAATGAATAATACAAGATAATCACATAACATGAAGATTCCCTAGTCGTTCTAGCTAAATGCTTCTTAACCCATTCAACTAATTTAGCTACTCAGCATGAATAACAGAGAGTGAACAGATATAGAGAAATAGATTCCATTTCGATAAATAAGTGGAGTACAAAATAACAATGGAAGTTAAAGGTAGAGAGCCTAGTAACAATTCCTTGTTGACCGAGGCTTTTACCCAGTAATCTCTATTTGATTCTAAAGATATTCCCGCTTCCGCAGGCATCGGCCCTCTCTCTGTCCTTGAAGCTTCTGACACTCTCCCAAGCTTACCGGAATGATCTATTGACACAACCTCCTCTCTCGCGTCTGCCTTAAAACGAAAGAAAACTATGAACAAGGACATATGAAACTTCAAACTAAAGAATGGTGAACTAGTGAACCCCTTTTCTGAAGGATGCCTCTGGTATTTATAGAACATCCAAGGTGAACTCGACTTCTCTCTCATGATTGTACAGATGGGACGGCTTTAATTCCTAACTGATGCGCTGAATATTTGTCTCCGGAAAGCTTAATGTACTTGTGATCGTTATCGGTTGTAAACTTAATTCGGATTCGACTGTCATCAGCTTTTTGTCCCATCGGGATTAATTAGCCTTTCACCCAGATGTGCCCACCATTTTCCGCTGACCAATTTGTGGCAATCCTTCTCAGGCAAATGTTTGCGAACACAATCATCGAAATGCCTTGCGGTGAAGTTGTACTCGACCAATGATTTCCTATTATCGCAATTCTTGCATTATGTCAACGCATATTCTGCATAAAAACACTAAAATCAACTGTTCCTATGCGATGAACACATGCGACCGCAATATTATGAAATTGATGCGTGATGGACGCAATTTAACATTTTTTATCAACGCAATCCAACATTGTTTAAGAACTTAGCACTATGATAACGTGCATTTCTGCCCATTACCATCAGTGTGCTTGAAGATTGCGATCGCAAGTCATGCGATCGTGAGAAGTATCATAAAAAGGCAGCCGCATAAAGACCTCACATCAAAGTGTCCGCATAATAAATCATGATGGGACGAAAAGCTGACAACGGTCGATTCCGAATTTAGTTGACAAGCTATTAAAAGCCACACTATAGCAAGTCTAGGTAGAGTAAAGGCAGTTGAATTTTTAAAGGGAATCTTTAGTTTATGCTTGAGGACAAGCAATGTTTTAAATTTGGGGGTGTGATAACCGGAAGAAATACAAGTTATTACAGCTCAAATAAGTAAAACAATGAGAGAATGTGATGGTAAAATAGGTAATATCATGTCCGAAAGTGCTAAAGTGAAAGGAATTGCGATCGCAAGCGCTCATCGCATAAAAGCAATTAATTCACCTATTTTGTGCAGGTACAATGCGATGGCGCACATGAAATCGTGATCCAAAGGCCTAATGTGTCAGTGCGCTTGAAGATTGTGATCGTAAGTCATGCGATTATGAGAAGTATCGTGAAAAGGCAGTCGCATAAAGACCTCGCATCAAGGCAAAAACATAATAAATCATGATAGGACGGAAAACTGATAACGGTCGATTTCGAATTTAGTTGACAAGCTATTAAAAGCCACACTGTCGCAAGTACATTTGACTTTTAGTGACTATTAAATGGCACAACAGAATAGGGGAATTAATGCCACCCATCATTGCAATCATTAGCAAGAAAAGATGTTTCACCTTGAAGTCTATAAATACCGAAGACCACCAGAGAAGAAAGAAGTTAGAGAAAGTTAGCCAGTTAGTCCATTCTCGCACACACTTATACATAGAGGACAGAGAGAGCAAGGAGACGAGGAAACCGAGAGATCATTCCCAGACAGATTGAGAGACTACGGAAAGCAATACAAAGGAGAGAGGGCCAACACTTGCGAGAGCAAGAATACATACAAGAATAGCGTGGAAGTGATAAAAGAGTAGTGTAAAAGGCCACGGGAAGCAAGACATTGCTTACCGGGCTTGTTATCTCTCACATCCATTTGTTATTTTGTATTCAGTACTTTATTTACAGAAAATGAAAATCTCATTTCAATCTATGTTCAATCTCTCCATATCACGCACAAGTAGCTAAATTTCTGAATGGGTTGAGAAGTACTTAGCTAGCATGACTTAAGATTTACATTTTATGTGATCATCTTGTCTTATGCATGCATCATTCACCCTTTGGACATACTTGAGAGAGTAGTCTAAAGATAGAATCTAGACTTGAGAGAGTCAGATTAGAATCGCATAAGCAAGAAATAGAAAGTTAGACATAAGTTCTATTGCTATTTACACATCGCATGCGCCCTAGAAATAGGAATGATTGTATGCGGTCACCTTGTTTTATGTGTGCATCATTCATCATCGCATAGGCAAGAATAGGTGCTTAGAAATAAGTCCTATCGACTGTTTTGCATACACATCGTATGCATCCTAGAAATAGGAATTATGGCATTTTGCATTGAGAGATGTAGTACTGATATTTGTGTGTAGCATGATCACATAACTTGTGCGCAATCTTAGGAAATGTTAGCTAAACCCCTTCTCAACCCCTTCATTGCATACTCATTATAACTCTATGCTTTCTTCAACTCTGCGTTCAACTCCGTCGCATAGGAAAAATCTCAATCAAAACACTATCCCCTTCATTTGTTTTTACTACCGTAATAGAATCGAAGAGTCTGTCGCATATCTACTTAGTAGTCCCTATGTTCGACCCTAGACTTACCAGGAAACCTAAGAAGGTTTATACCTGGGCCTTGTTAGGAAAACTTGCATGATCACCGCATAACACACATCACCGCAAACTCACACCATAACACATCACAATTTCACGCATTAATGCATGATAAAATGTTTATCCTATGGTGGAATTTTATACTATATGGCATACAATATGCTATATAATAAAATAAATCATACATCACATGTATAAATTAATAAAAAGCAACATTGGACCAAAATTTAACTCTTATATTAATTTAATTAATTAAAAACAATTAAATTACAATATAATTCAAATAAAACAAAAAAAAATGCTTCAAAAAACAGCTTCAGCCTCAAACCCAGGACCTTGAACTGCCTGGGACGCACGCGAGGAACTGTCCAGAGTGTAACAATACTTGCCAATAGCGTAGTTGTGAAACCCGAATTTCAATTTCTCTATTTAAGTAGGTAATTAAGGGAATTAACTAAGTGTAAGTTAAATTCTACATTGAAGAGAAGGAAAATTTCTAAGTGTTGAAATAGATTTTCCTTGAGTAGTTTGATTTGAGCCTTAACTAGTGAAATTTGGTTAAGTATGAAGTCAAAAAGAAACCATGTGTGTGGTGTTAGGAAACATTAATGCATAAGATGAGGCTAAGTTTGTAGAGGTTAAAGGAGTTAAGCATTGAAGCCAAGGGCAACCATGCGTAGAACTTGTGAACTTGTGAGGTTAAAGGAGTTAAGCATGTTGGCGGAAGCATTGGCAAGAGGCATTGCCAAAGGTTGCTCATGCATTGAGGCTGCATGAGCGAGAGTGAGAGAGCTAGATATTGAGCACAAGGTGCTAGGTAGATGATCGTGTAGCTATGAATGATGCTAAATGATGTGAAGTGATGCGCTAGATGATATAGCTACACGATAGGCGATGACACTATACAATCAGCACAAGGGCTATATGATAAGCGTAGAAGATAGATGATAACGCTGGACGATAGCACTAAACAATAGCACTACACGATGAACTTGGGCGCTAGACAATAAGCTTAGACGCTAGACGATGTATGGGCACTGGGCGATAGATGCAAGTGCTACACGATGGTGTTGCACGATAAGCGTGAGCGCTACACGATAGGCAGAGTGCTAGACGATGGGCATTGCGTGATAGACGCAGACGCTAGACGATGGCGCTACACGATTAGCGGATGCGCTAGACGATGGGCATGATGCATTAGACGATAGGCGTCAGCGCTACATGATGGAGCTAAACAATAGGCACAGGAGCTATGCGATAGGCTATGCAATGAACGATGAGTGTCAACGAGATCGTTATCAGCGAGAGATACGCAATAGCGAGATCGTTGAGAGTGAGAGATCACTAGACGATGGAACTATGCGATGGGGCATAAATGCTACCCAGTGGGCTAGGCACTAGACGATTGGCAACAGTGAGAGGGTTGGATGATGCACGACAGCGAGAGGGTTGGATCTTAATTGACAGCAAGAGATTCATTAGACGATGGGGTTGTACGATGAAGTACAAGAGTTACACAATAGACTAAATGATGGGCCAAGTGCTTAGGCGGTGCTAAGGCTTGCGTTACGCAAGGCTGATGAGTTCACCTGGGTAAGTGGCTGAACCGAGAAGAGGTTGAGCTTGAATTAGTAGGAGCTGGAGAATAGAGTTTCATGAAAGGAAGATTTATGCGTGAGGAAGACAACTCAAACTCCATGCAAGTAGGTGAGTGGCATGGAAGTAGGTGAATGGCAAGGAAGAATGTGGTGGCAAAGCATGGTGTAAACACTTCAAAGTAGGAGGTGTCTTGCGTTGGAAGCTTTGTAAGATGAGAAGAATCAGATCCTTTGGCCTATATATACCACCACAGAGTGCCTCCTCAGTTCATAAATCGAAATCCTCTTGAAATACAGTAGGAAAAGTGTTTTAGAGTACTTTTGGAGATAACCATGCATTGATCAAGAAGTTCCAAGAAGAGGAGATGTTGTTCGACAGTGAGGGCTAAAAGTATTATCAACTTGGGACGAAGAGTTCTCCCAGATTACTCAGGTGTTATGAGTGATTTCAAAGCCACCTGAAAGCTCTAAGAGTCTAGTTTTCAAGGTAGGGCTGTCGGAGAAGATGCTCCAAGGAATCAGGCTAGAGGGTGAAGAAAAGATAGAATGGTCAAGCTCTCGGATAAGCTTGGGCTAATCTTGATAATTTAAGGATTCCGACTAAACCACAGGAAGTTCTAAGCTAAGATTTTATGGTAAGCTTTATGAGAATTTTAGAGCATGTTTGTAGAAGGAAGTATCTCGCAATAAGGCTTGGAACTATGAGTAATCTGAGCTTAAATTTGAATCTAGAATTCTGGGTTCAAAAGGGAGCCGAAGTAACCAAGGAACTTCTAGAGAGAAAGGTTCCTAGCGACCAAGGTGAGTGATTAATTTCCTTTAATATCTTAAGCATATCTATTAGAATAAATTGTATATGCTTATGTTATGAATGAGTAATTAGCATGAGAATGAGAATATGTGAACGGGATGGTCAGGGGGTCAATAGACTTAGTTCCTGAGCCCGGGAGCAAAACCTCACAGGATGGTCAGGAGATCGAAAGGTCTAGTTCCTGATCCTATGGGAGGAACCTCGTATGGGATGGTCAGAGGGTTGGCAGGCCTAGCTTCTGAGCCCATAAGCAAGGAGCTATGTGCACATAGAAGACATAGGAAACAAAGGGAACGCAAGAGAGTAAGTATTTATAACTTGTATCAGTTGAACTATCTACTGTGTGTCTGGGTAGAGTTGAGATCAGACTCATTTAAGGTTGAGGTTTGAGTATTAACCTCATATTTGTGATATGCTTGTATTATTTATGAGTTAAAATAGACTCTAGAAGTTGCTTACCACTCACTAAGCTTCATGAAGCTCATTCTTTTCTTTCATGTTTTTCTTCCCAGGTAGCGAAAGGTGAGAAGTTCCAGGGTGCTGCAAAGGTCAAGGTCTGCCACAACCATAGTCACACTTCCGGGTTTTAGAGTTGTTGTTGTAACTTTGTAACTAAGCCTGAGAGTTGTATAAATGTTATATTGTTGTAATAAAATGAGCTTAATCAAACAGCTGTTTTTTACATATTTGGCTTAAAATTTTATGAGAGTACAGAGGTTCAGATGGGTAGTAGGTATCACAAAAGGGTGGTATCTGTGGTCCTTCATGCCTCTCCTCGGGCTTAGGAGGCGAGCTCGGGGAAGGATGTGACAGTAGTTACGTTGGTCTCCAACTTGTCGCAACATAACGTTATGCTACTGAGAGCGTAATTGTCACACCCACTCCCAAGCCTTAAACCCCAAGACCGGAAAGGGAGCGTGAGGGTAACTAATAGCATCCTAAGACAATACTCATGTTCAATATTTTCCCCCATATTTATTACAAATTTTAATATGTTTACAGTATTCCCCCTATCCCTCTATACCAATAAGTAGATTTTCTCTCTATTCTTAGTTACATGGTCTGAGCAGTGCCCTGAGAGTTTACCCAATCCTGAGATGGTGGTGGTGGGTGATGGACTCTTCCTCGAATGCTCCGCTTTGCTACTTGGGGGGAGATATAAGAAAACATTTTGAAGAGTGTGAGCTACTAAGCCTAGTGAGTGGTTCTTTTAAGACAGAAATCACTTTGCAAATCATCATTTTTGGGAAATCAATCTCATGCTAATACTCACAGTATAACTTATGCATGGTCATAGATATAGTCATGCAATCAGTAACCTTTATTCCCATGCTACACGTGGCAGGCATATAACATCATCAATCATCACAATCACCTATGGAAACCTCCTATGACCCATTTCTCCCCAGTGTGCATGCCGACTATTTCTTTATCCCGCTAGTCATGCTTAAGTACTTGACTATATTTCTTGTCGGTCGTCACCAACTATTATTTTCTGCCGACCGAAGTCAACTATTATTTCCCGCCGACCGAGGCCGACTATATTTTCCCGCCAAGCACCTTTTGTTAAGCATGCTAACTATATCCTGGGTATAATTCCAGTTTCCATAGTCATTACACAAATAATATCATGTAGATCATCATATCATCAAAAGCATGTATTTTGCATCTACATATGCATATATTCATATATCAAAGCATAAAGCTAAGTAAATACTCATATCAAAGCTATAAATACTCATATCAAAGCTATTTAACACTCACAATTTGTAAGTTCTCCTATCGTAATTTACTTGTAAATGTCTCCCCTACTCCAACACAAATCAAATGTGAAGTTGTGCAGCACTACGCCTGGCCTTAACACCACCTTCGAACTCCAATACTAAGGTAGCTTAACCACTAAACACTAACTCTCTGCTTAGGACTTTTAATACTGGGATTGTTGGAATGAGTTTAATCTTCACGCCGAGGCCTCCTATTTATAGTCGTCCCCAGCTTCTTTCCACGCGACAACTCACCATACAAATGGCTCTTCCTTAGGCTGCCCACGCTAACTCTGGCTAGCCAAGCTTTGAGTTGTCTAATTCTGGGTTTGCCAACCAAAATTATCTTAATTTTCATGTAATCTCAACCGTACACCATCCACTTAAGTTGATAAAAATCTTTTTGCATGTAATCTCCTTTCTGCCACTTCATCTGCTTAATTTCCGAATTATTTATCCAAATTACTGATGAACGCATCCAGCTCTTCTTCAAATGCATTTATCTGTCCCAATCTCGCTGATTTTGCTCTCGTTGATCTCGCTCTCTCCCACTTTCTCGCTCAAAATGCTCGCTCTCTCCGATCTCGCTCTCTCCCATTTTCTCGCTCAAACTGCTCTCTCCAATCTCGCTTGGCATCATGCGTAGGACAGTTGTTTGGTCCAACGCTTCCATCACTGCATGCCCTTCACAACACGTAGACAGTACTTAAACCATTGCATTATTCCATACTTAATTCATTTATCTTGGTTTTCCCGCGTCTAAATTCCTCATAATTTTATTATATTTCTTGTTTTTATATTCTATTTCCTCATGCCCTCCAAATTAGGGGTTAGGGTATTACAGTAATTATGCTGGACCAAAAATTTTCGTAGCGTAACATGCCTTAAGGCAGCATGACAATGCTAACCATTCCGTGTAACAACGTAAAGGGCAGCATAATTACATTATTCGTTACGCTATAACACAAAAGCAAAATTCTGCTTTGATTTATAGCTAAAATTGCAACAATTTGCACCAATCTTCTTAGCAGCTCTTGCATCACAATCGACACAGACTTACTGACTCAACAGTAATTTAAATGCCCAAAAGATTGGGCCCTTACAACTAAACACTTTAAAGCGGTAAATCTAATGCCAATTTTTTAAACATCCAAAGTGTAAACCATTCATAATGCGGTGAAAAACATCCACCATTTCTCTGAATTTTAAGTTACAAAACAAAATTCAGAGACAAAATTTGACTCTGATATCAATTGAAGAAATCGGAATTTCTACAGTGGAAGTGAATGATCTCCTTGTGTCTAAGAATTCGTTTTGTAAACTTAATGAAAAAATAGAGAAGTACAGATACAGAGAGGATAAACAATGTACACCCTTAAGCATAGTTTTCTACATAAAAGCATGAAAAGGAAAGGTACACAGTGTACATACCCATGAAGATACTCCATATTCATGTATTTCTCTCCAGTAATAACGATCTCTTCTCCTCTATTCGAACATCTCAAGCACAAACGTAGCCACGGTCCTTCTTGGACACCACCCCAAGAATTTTTCCTTGATATCCTCAAGGAGAGAATCAAAGACTGAGTGTGTAGGCCTACCGATGATTATGGTAAGGGGGAAAGGGAGATATCTTGAGAGAAAAGCACAGAGGAAGAAGAAGATGAGAGAGAACTCTTCTCCCAAACTCAATTTCACGTATCAAATTGAATCAACAACTTAACTCCTCTGCCTTCCTTTCCTATATGAGAGATGAGAGAGTTATATCATAACTCCCTCTCAAAAATAACTTCTTCTTATTTATTTTTTATATTAATTATGTTACATTAACATAATTAAATACACCTATATATTATATCACATATAATATAACCTATAGTTTATGTTCTCTCATATAACCTATAACATTAATATGAATCATATTCATATTTATATTAACTCATACTTCTAATATGAATCATATTCATATTAAACTTTATTCTATAGTTTTATATGAATCACATTCATATAGTTAATATTTGAATCATATTCAAATAACAACCCCTCTCATCAAACTATGTAGTTTTAATATAAATCATATTCGTATTTATTTTAACATGTGGTATTTATATGGATCTCATTCATATATTTAATACTTTAATCATATTCAAATATTTATCTCTCTCATTAAACTTTATATTGTAATGTATCCACATACGTTACATTACTTGTATCTCATACAATTAATTCTGTTTAGTTAATTTGGACAATTCAAATAATCCAAAATTAATTGATTCTCATTAAACCCTTATTGAGATAGCAAGGGACCTTATGAACCTACAGATTAGAAGCTCCAATGATCCGAGATTAATTAATTAAACTCTTTAATTAAATTAATCAACATTCATTAAATGTTGGTCACTCCACTAAAGACCGATAGTTGTATTCTACGCACTGTAGATATATTTCGGTGTCCATTGGATATAACTAATCAATGGTGCATTGACCCTTCACAAATTGCTCATAAGTATAGCTAGGTCAAAATTATTGTTTTACTCTTGTAGTTACATCTAACTCTTTAAGTATCATTGATGCCTCTAATGAATAATTAATCATAGTTCCACCAAAACTAGACCCCTCTCTGGCCAATGGGAGAATGAGGACTTCATTGTTCAAGACCCGGAATCAGCTCTTAAGGGAACAATTCATCTACTTACTCTAATAATGGGAAGGAGTGAATTTCATCTTGTGTAGTTGAGTTTTTAGCTCCCCACTCAAATGAATCCTCAAATGGTAGGCATATTGAGTCGATGAATCTAGCCACTCTTACCCATGTAGATCAAAGGACCGCCCTCATAAGCAGGAGTTCACAACTCACTCAAGATTAAGGTCAAGTCACCTATGGTCATCCTAGTAAAATGTAAGTCTCTTCATGTGATGGCGTTATAAAGAGAGACTAATCATTTCATGGTCCAATCTTATACAAACTCTTTGTATAGGATACCCCACTCACATGTCTCCACATCAATGATCAGGATCATATCATTTATAATACTTTACAATAATTGTAACAATTATAAAGTGGGTTGTATCTGTAGTATCACCAGGATAAGGCACCCAACATTATCCATATACTACAGACCATTTAGGTTATTTATTAAACATGATCCACCTGTACATAATCACATACATGTTTAAGCTATATAAACTATCCTAAGAGATGTTTCACATGTCACATTGCTCGTGTCATCTTCTGAAGTGTCTTATTTTTCCTCTCAACAACCCGATTTTGCTCGAGAGTGATTGGGACTGAAAATTCATGATGAATCTCAGTTATATTACAAAATGTTGTAAATTGAGAGTTTTCAAACTCCCTATCATGATCATTTCTAATTCTGATCACATTTAGATCTTTCTCTCATTGTAATTGGAGACAAAGAGCTTGAAAAGCAGGAAATGCGTCTAGTTTTTCATGAAGAAAACATACCCAGATGTATTTGAAGAAGTCATCAACAACGACTAGAACATATTGATTACCTCCCAGACTTTCTAATTGCATAGGACCCATAAGATTCAGGTGAAGAAGTTCTAGGATATGTGTAAAACTAGAATGATATATCTGGTTACGTAAAGTATGAGTTTGTTTACCTGATTGGCAATTATCACAAATAATTCCAGTCAAAGAGGGTAAAGATGGAAGTCCAAATATAGCATTTTTGGCTAGTGCCTTTCGATTAGTCTTCATGCTCACATTGAAGGAATCGAATTCCTTGTGGAAGCATGTGAACATTGTATAATTCAAAATTCAATTTGATAAACAGTGAAATGTAGAGAAGTTAACTACTAAAATTGTCATAGGTTAAACATTTAATAAACCCTAAGCATGCATTCTATAGAGAGTTTAGAGAAGAGAAGACTAACCCTTGACGACAAACCTTTTTATGCAATTTCCCTTCCAAGATCACAAACCCCAATGCTTCTGTACTCGAACAAAACAGGCAGTAACCCAATCTTGAGAACACAACCACTCTATCCCCTTGTTATTCTTTGGGAACAATGAATTGGATGTGTGTGCTCCAACATCTTTTGGCAGAGGGAATATTTATAGTAGATGGTTCTTGGAATTTTTTAGAGAGATTTTAATTTTCACAGTGTGTTCCTCTTCTTATGTGTTTTCCAAAAAGAAGATAAAGAAGTAGATTGAAGGAAAGGAGTTACAATAATTCTCTCTCACATTCTGCAGAGTAACTCCCCTATCATAGGGAGTTATACTTATATTATCAAAATATTAATAATATAATATTTATATTATATGGTTAGTTAACTGATTAACAAACCATATAATATCCATTATAATCATGTTAAAATGAAACTCTCTAAATAACTATAATTTTAATATGGATCATATTCACATTAAATTTTAACTTATAGTATTTATATAAATCATATTCAAATCTCATTCAAATATTTATCTCTGGCATATTATATAGTTTTAATTATAAATCATATTTATAATTAACTATATATTATAATCTATCGATATGCGTTGTACTTTATATTAATCATATTAATATAACTAATAACTAAATTCTCGTAAATAATTTGAACAATTCAAAGTATTCCAAAAATAACTATTCCTTGTTTTTATCCATAGTGAGCTAACATGGTTCTTATAGACCTACAGATTAAAAGTTCCAATGATATGAGATTAATCAATTAAACTCTTTAATTAGATTAATCAATATTAATTAACTGTCGATCACTCCACTAAACACTAACAACTGTACTCTTTGCATTATAGATATATTTTTGTGTCCACAGATTTAACCAATCAACAGTAAGTTGACCCTTCACAAATTGCTCATAACTATAGTTAGGTCAAATTACCATTTTACCCCTGTAGTTACATCTAACTCCTTAAATACCATTGATCTCTAATGAATAAAGAATCTATATTCCAGCTATAAACTAACCCCTTTCAAGCCAATGAGAGGGTGAGGCCTCATTGTTCAAGACTCCAAATTAGCTATTAAGGGAAGGAGTGAATTCCATCTTGTGTAGTTATGTTTCCAGCTCCCTACTCAGACAAATCCCTAAAACGGTAGGGATATTGAGTCGGCAAAATTGGTCACTCTCACTCATACAGATCAAAGAATTTCCCCTATAGACAGGAGTTTACAACAAATTCAGGATTAAGGTCAAGTCATCTTGGTCATCCTAGTGAAATGTCAATTTCTACAAGCAACAGTGCTATACAGTGAAGCCAATCATTTCACGTTCTGGTCTTATACAAACTCTTTATATAGGATACTTCTGCTCACATGTCTCCATATGGACAATATGGGTCATATCGTCTATAGCACTTAACATTTATGTAACAATTACAAAGTGTGTCGTATCCACGGTGTCACTAGGATAAGGCACCCAATGGATCCATATATTGTACACCTTTTAGGTTATTACTTGAATATGATCCACTTGTATGTCTACCACATATCATTCAACTTACATTAAACAACCTCGGATCTTAGTTTATTGGATTGAGTTGATGCTATCAAATAAAATACTTCTTATTTTATTAAATAAATTATTTGTATTTACAAATTACAAACTACAAGATCCATGAGATTTAGGACAATAAATCCAACAATCTCCTACTTGTCCTAAAGCGAGTTAAGTGTATAGTACTAAAAACAATATAAAGTACAATATAATAAACCAGGGCATCCTCTATACCCCAAAATTCTCCTACTTGCCTTAAACAAGATGACACATATCCAGTGGACCTAGACTCTCCAAGTGATCCTAAAAAATTTTAGTCGTGAGAGTCTTTGTAAGTGGATCAACAATGTTTTGCTGTGAAGTGATCTTTATGACAATCATGTCTCCTCGTTGTACAATCTCCCTAATGAGATGATACTTGCGCTCGATGTGCTTTTCTCATCTATGGTTTTGAGGATCCTTGGAGTTTGCCACACCACCACTATTATCACAATGTAGGGTGATGGGTAATGACATATTTCCAACAATTTTCAAATCTGTCAAAAACTTTCTAAGCCAGATAGCGTCTTTAGTAGCTTCACAAGCAGTTGCATACTTTGCCTCCATGGTAGAGTCAGCAATACAACTTTGTTTGATGCTATGTCATACTACAACCCCTCTATTAAGAGTGAACACTGATCCTAGTGTATATTTACTAAAATCCTTCTCAATCTGAAAATCAGAGATAGTGTATTATATAGGGATTAAATCCTTAGCATCATACACAAGTCGTTCTCCTAAGATACTTGAGAATAATTTTAACCGTCATCCAGTGATCAAATCCTGTATTGGATTAATATCTACTGACTATTCCCACTGCATAGCAAATATATCTAGCCTAATACACAACATGGCCATGAGGCTACCTATTGCAGATGCATAGGGAATCCGTCTCATCTCCTTAACTTCTTGAGGTGTCTTAGGATATTTTTCCTTAGACGATATAATCTCATGTCTAAAAGGTTATAAACCTTTATTGGAATTATGCATCAAATACATGACAAGTATTTTGCCGATATATGATGCTTGAGACAAGGTTAGTGCTTTATTCTTAAGATCCCTAATGATTTGGATCGCTAGAACAAACTGTGCTTCACTCAAATATTTCATTTGGAACTGAACAGCTAGCCATTTCTTAATATCAGTCAATAAACCAACATCATTTCCAGTGAGTAGGATATTTTCCACATATAAAACTAAGAAAGCTACTGAGTTGTTGATGATCTTCTTGCAGACACATGGTTCATCAACATTCTGATCAAAGCTAAGATTTGACCGCAGTGTCAAATCTTATATTCCAAGATCGAGATGCCATAAATGGACCAATTAAGCTTGCAAACTTTTTGCTTTTGACCTTGTTCAATGAATCATTCTTGTTTACTCATATAAATAGTCTCATCAAGATTACCCTTCAAAAATGCAATCTTGACGTCCATTTATCATATTTCATAGTCATAATATGTGGCAATGAACAAGAAAATTCGGATAGATTTAAGCATTGCAACAGGTGAGAAAGTTTCTTCATAGTCCACAACCTACGTATAACTTTTTTGCCACTAATCTAGCCTTAAAGCTTTTCACCTTACAATCTACACCTCTCTTTCTCTTATAGATCCATTTGCAACCTATGGGTTTTATCCCACTAGGTTGATCTATAAGTGTTTAGATAGAATTGAACTACATAGACTCCATTTCTTGTTTCATGGTTTTAACCCATTCATTCTTGTCCACATCAACCATTGCCTACTTGTAGGTCAATGGATCCTCAACGTCATCATCTAGTATGATGACTTAAGATTCTATTAAACCCAAATAGCAAGCAGGTTGCGTTATGGCCCTCCCACTACATTGAGAGTCCCTCAACTCTTGAGAAGGATGTGCATGACTGGATGAAGCAACATCGACAACTCTTGTTGAAATACTTGCTTCTTCAACAACCCTTATTGAAGTTTCAATAGTTTCATTGGAAAACTCATTTAATAGGATTTTACTTCTTGGTTTATGCTCTCTAATCTAGTCTTCCTCTAAGAAAGTTGCATTTATCGATACAAATATTTTATTCTCTTTTTTATCATAAAAGAGACCACCTCTCGATTCTTTTAAGTAGCCTACAAAAAGGCATAACTTTGAATGTGGTTCCAGGGTCAGCCACTATCACATGGGTCAGACACCCCCAAATCTTGAGATGTCGTAAACTACTTTTTTGACCCCTCCATAACTCAAAAGGTGTTTGAGAAACTTTTTTTTTTTTATGGAACTTGGTTCAAGAGATAGGTTGCAGTCTCCACTACATAACTCCAAAACAAATTAGGTAGAGAAGCATAACTCATCATTGACCGAACCACGTCTAACAGGTGGTGAGAGCTGAAAGTTGGAATGTGATTCAATTTTCCATAAAATAGTTCTAGCATCCCATGTCCATATACTCTCACATTGATCTGATCGAAGTGTTTTTATCTTTTTATCCAGTAAATTCTCAACTTCATCCTTATACTTTTTGATCTTTTCAAGTGTATCAGACTTGTATTGCATTAGGTAAACATACCTATATATGGAATAATCATCTGTAAAAGTGATGAAATATTCATACCCTCATATTGATTTAACATTCATCGAACCACAAAGATTTGAATATACAAGTTCAAAGGGTTCTTTGGCTCTATAACCTTTTCTAGTAAAAGGTTGTTTTATCATTTTTTTTCTTCTAGACAAGATTCACATACAGGTAAAGAATTTTCTTCTAACTCCTTTAGAAGTCCATTCTTGACCAATCTCTCAATCCTATTTAGATTTATATAACTCAATATTAGATGCCAAAGATGGGAATTTTCTTTTGGAGGAACTTTTAGTCTTTTATTTTATGTAGTTGCAGTGTTGAACATTTCATCATTATGGAACATTTTGCATACTAATGGTCTTAGCACATATAAATTGTTTTCGTTTATTGCTAAACAAATATTAATATCATTTTTTTAGATAAACACTTTATCACAATAAAAAGATATATTATAAGAATGTTCTACTAAATAGGATAAAGAAATCAAATTTCTCTTGAAATGAGGAACAAAATAAACATTATCCAACAATATATAATTTGAATTGAAAAACAACTTCAAGCTCCCTACTAGAACCATCGAGATGACTTGGCCTATCCCAACTCACAGAGTCATGTCTTCAGCCTCTAGCTGCTACTAGGAACTAGTTTCTTATAATGAAGAACAAACGTGGTTAGTGGCTCCTAAATCAAGTATCCAAACAGAATTGTCATTTTCCACAACAAGTTTCTATAACTAGTAAATCATATTCACCTTCTTTTTCCTTCTTTTTCTCAGCCAAGTACTTTAGGCAGTTTCTTTTCCAGTGCCAATCTTGATTGCAATGAAAACAGGTTCCCTTTACAACCTTGACATTTTTTCCCTTTTGGGCAACAGTAGGCGGGGTAGCTTTATTCTCCTTATCACTTTTCTTCTTCCTCCATTTCCTCTAGACTAAGGAAGAGGTCATAGACTTAATCCAAAGGTTGAACCTCTGTGGAAATTTTTCGAGGAACTGCAAAATTTGCCTCCCCATATTATTCTTTAATTTTCATCAAGGACTCGTAAGTTTGCAGCTCGTTGAGAAGGGTGATAAGATTGTATTCAATTTTGTTCATGATAACATTGCTGCAGAATTGAAAGAAACTCTTTGGAAGAGTCTCCAGAATAAAGCTTACTTGGCTAGACTCGTCTATGATGGTCCCATTTATCTCTTCCATGTTGAAGTGGACCATCATGTTAAGGACGTGCTCCCTAACAAATGATTCTTCGTTCATCCTAGTGTTGGAGATGAACTTGAGAGCATCATGCTTAAGATGTGTGGACGGTTGCTCGAACATCTCATGCAATGACTCCATGATCTCGCATATAGTAACCATGGCCTCATGCTTTTTGGCCAAGACTTTAGTTAAGCTTACCAAAATGTAGACTCGTACCTTATCATTGGTCTTTGTCCACTTGTCACGAGCATCATGAACATTTTACGATGCATTGAGTCTAAGAGCTGGAGGACATTCCTCTGTTAGAACAAATTTAAGGTCTTCAATGACCAAGACAGTGTTAATCGTATTTTTCCATGTGGCATAATTCTCACTATTTAATTTATCAACAACAAGTTGGGAGATTACAACGCTAGTCATGATTATAAGATGTTGACGCAAAATAAATTATTATATTAGATATCTTTACAAAAACTCATTTAATCCAATCAATTTAGTAAAAGTTAATGAACCCTAACAATATTTAATTTTGCAATGATACTTCAGTGATTTATAATAAATGCCACATCGGGGTGTACAGTTATTATTTCACTAAATTAAGACATTCTCAATTAAACATTATGCTAAAGTAACACTTATTTCTATATATTTAATTACCATTGATTTGGTCAAGAAATCATAAACAACTTTAATGTTTTCTTGTAAGTGTAACACTTCATTCCAACCCTATAGTCCCGCCCTAACTAGGTTTGGCAAAGATCCCTGTGGAGTCAGGTCCCCGCGAGTCGATGCAGGGAATCCTCAATTAAACCGGGGATAGGAGTCAAACCGGGGATTCTAACAAGGTCTTCAGTCGAGGGCGGGGCGGGGATGGGGAGGGTATCCCCGCCCCATCCCCGTCTCTGTCCCCAACCCTAATAATTTTTGTAATATATGATATTAATTTATATGCGATAGATGACCTCATCTCCCATTTGCTTGATTGTTGTATATGGTCTCTCTTCCTCTTGGACTCAATGCATCGTAAAAATCATATTTATATCCAATTTTCTCCAAATTAATGTATCTCATACATAAAGTTAATTATATCATATTTAATTAACTCGTTCAATTATATCATATATAATCGAACTCCCTCTTGTCAATTTGAACATTTCAAACTGACCCAAAAACTGATTCTCAACTTGTATCAAAGCTAGGGGACCTTATGGACTTATGGCTCAAAGCTCCAACGGTACGTGAATAGTTGACTAAACTCTTTAGTCATGATATCCACCATTCGTTAACTGCCAGACATTACACTAAAGATCGACAATTGAACTCTTCTTGCCATAGATATATTTCTATGTCCATTGGATATAACCAATCATCAGTACGATGACTCTTCATAGATGCTCATATTACAGCAGGTCATTTTACCATTTTGCCTCTGTAATTACATCTTCCTCCTTAAGTACCATTGATCCCTCTAATGAACAATACAACATAGTCCTACTATATGTGAACACCTCTCGGGCCATGAGAAGGTGCGTGGCGCCACATCGTTCAAGCCCTGGAATCAGCCCTTAAAAGGGTAATCTATCTACTTACCCCTACTTTGGGGAAGGAGTGAACTCCATCTTATGAAGTTGAGTTCCCAGTTCCCAAATCAGACGAATCCCCAAAATGGTAGGTTTGAATCAGCGACCTGGCCACTCGCACCCATACAAATCAAAGGACTGCCCTCAATGGCAGGAGTTCCCAACGCACTCAAGATCGAGGTCATGTTACCTATGGTTATCCTAGTGAAGTGAAGTCTCAGTCATGAACGGTGTTATATAATGAGATGTTAACACTTCGTGGTCAGGTCTTATACAAACTCTTTGTATAGGACGCCCCCACTCGCATGTCCCCTACACGAATGATCAAGATCAGACCATCTGTGACAAGTCACACCACTTGTGACATTCCACAAAGTGGGCTGCATCCGTAGCGTTACTAGGATAAGGTTTCCCTCCTATATCCATATACTACAGACCATTTTTATTATCACTCAAGACATGATTCACTTGTATGTCACCACATACATGCTTAAGTTACATACAGATAACCAGGGATATTAAGTTTATTGGCTTGTGGTAAAATAGAAAACATCTAAATGTGCAAAGTCATGTAGTAAAGTAAATATTATTTATATTATACATCACAAATGTTCGTACAAATTTGTTTACAAACTACTTAACACGAGACTTTAGGGTACAAACCCCAACATTTTTTTCCTCCCACTAAGTGTTTTGGAACCTATGGTTTATTAACTTAGATAAATCCAGCTAACTAATTTAACTTAGTCATTTTTAATATGCTCAATATAACGTTTATATTGAATATTTTAACAATATATGATTTTATTTATTAAACATTTTAATACATTTGATCATTATTGCACGATTATAAAATATTTGTCTAATTCAGCGTCTAGGTTGATTCCCAAGTAGGGGTGTTTCATTTCTATCAGCTTAAACATCCCGGCCTTAAGCACAGCCTTCCTTAGACAAAGGTCCCTTATATATAAGTATTTTATAAATATAATCTTTTATTAGTCAAATTAATCCTATAAAAGAAAAATAAAAGATTAACATATTTCTAATCATATTAGAAATACTTTAACATATGTCTAGGTGAATTAATTTTAAACAATTTAAAATTAATTAAAACCTATGTTTGCATGCAACTCTTTGTTATAGATTTTAATTCCAATTCATCAAACTTATAACCTTTATAAATTAATGAAATAATTAAACTCTAAAACATTCATCTAATGACATTAGTCAAATATAAAAATAATATTTACTAAGTAATGGCATGCTCAATGCAATTTTATTTTCATTATAATATACACTTATATTAAACAATAATGAAAGTAAGAGCATATTCATCATACATATATAACAATTATATTAAAGTATGATGCATGAATATGCTTAATTCTGCATGTAATCGTATATATAACATTTATATTGAATACGATACATGAACATGCTTGTAAAATCATGCAACTACATAATATAACATTTATATTAAATATGATGTATGATAAATGTTTAGCCTAAGGTGGGATTTTAAAAGACTACATGGCATATAATATGCAGCATGTAAATTTAATCATACATAAAATGTAAAATTAAATAAAAAGCTAAAATAGACCAAATTTTGGCAGCCCTAAAAATTAATTAAATTAATATAATGATAATATATTAATTTAATTAATTAAAATAGTAAAATTATACCAAAATACGAAAATACAACAAATAAAATGGCCTTGAGGATCGAACTCATGATCTCAAAACCACTAACATGCACATGCCTGACGCTTGGAGCATTGCAACGCTTTAACCGTGCGTAGTAACGCTGGTCTTGAGGTTATCACAGTGTAACATTGCGTTCTTCATATAATATGCAGCATATAAATTTAATCATACATAAAATGTAAAATTAAATAAAAAGCTAAAATAGACCAAATTGCCAGCCCTAAAAATTAATTAAATTAATATAATGATAATATATTAATTTAATTAATTAAAATAATAAAATTACACCAAAATACGAAAATACAACAAATAAAACGGCCTTGAGGATCGAACCCATGATCTCAAAACCATTGACATGCACATGCCTGACGCTTGGAGCATTGCAACGCTTTAACCGTGCGTAGTAACGCTAGTCTAGAGGTTATCACAGTGTAACATTGCGTTCTTCATAGTGCTGCAATGATTAGACTCAACATCATAATGTTGTAGCCGAGCATCATAACATTGGGCTTTCTATGCTCTAGCATAAAGTACAAAATTGCTACACTGTCCCTTTACGTTCCGGCACAAAATGCATATCTCTGCTTTAAACTTTGTCCATCTTGCTACATTTTTGCTTGTCTTCTCCATAAACTCTTGCCAAAGCTCCAAGACACAGACTTACAGATCCGATAGCGTAATTAAATGCCCAAAAAACAATGGGTACTTACAACATTGATCGGATTAAAGCAGTAAATCTAGTGCCAAAATTCGAAACATCTATTCAACAATTCCTGACATTCAAAATGCAGAAAGTACCCACCTATTCTATGAATGTCATGTCAAAATGAAAAAAAAAAATTTGTACAATTTGGTTTTGTTACCAATTGAAAAATTGAAAGGATAAACAGTGAAATGCAGAGAAGTTAACAAACTAAAATTGTCCAAGGATAAACATTTAATAAACCTAAGCATGCAATCTATAGAGAGTTTAAAGAAGAGAAGATTAACCCTTGATAGAAAACCTCTTCATGCAATTCCCCTCTCAAAATCACAAATCCCAATGCTTATGTACTCAAACAAAATAGGTAGCAACCCGATCTTGAGAACACAACCACTCGATCACCTTGTTACTCTTTGAAAACAAGGAATTGGATGTGTGGGCTCCAAAATATTTTGGCAGATGGAATTTTTATAGGAGAGTGTTCTTGAAATTTTTTAGAGAGTTTAATTTTTCATAGTGTATTCCTCTTCTTCTGTGTTTTCCAAAAATTAGATAAAGGAGAAGAGTGAGGGAGAGGGAGTTACAATAACTCCCTCTCACGTTCTACAGAGTAATTCCTCTATCATGGGGAGCTATAATTATATTATTATATATTTATATTATATGGTTAGTTAACTGATTAACAAACCATATAATATGCATTATAATCACATTAAATGCAACTCTCTCTTATAACCAATTTGTTTTAATATGAATCATATTCACATTAAATTTTAACCTACAGTATTTATTTAAATCATATTTGAATCTCATTCAAATATTTATCTCTTACATATTATATAGTTTTAAGTATAAATCATATTTATATTTAACTATATATTATAATGTATCAATAGGCATTATATTTTATATTAATCATATTAATATAATTAAGAACTAAATTCCTTTAAATAATTTGAATAGTTCATATTATCCAAAAATAATTGTTCCTTGTTTTTATCCATAATGAGCTAACAAGGGGACCTTATGAACCTATAGATTAGAAGCTCCAATTATACGAGATTAATCAATTAAACTCTTTAATTAGATTAATCAACATTCATTAATTTTCAGTCATTCTATTAAAGATCGACAACTACACTCTTCATACTGTATATATATTTCTATGCCCATGGATTTAACCAATCAATAGTAAGTTGACATTCACAAATTGCTCATAACTACAACTTGGTCAAATTATCATTTTACCCCTTATAGTTATATCTAACCTCTTAAATACCACTGATCCTTCTAATGAACAAATAGTCTATAGTTCAACTATAAGTTAACCCCTCTAAGGCCAATGAGAGGGTGAGGCCTCATTGTTCAAGACCTGGAATCAACTATTAAGGGAATAATTTATCTACTTTTCCTAACTACGTGAATGAGTGAATTATATCTTATGTAGTTGTATTCCTAGCTCCCTACTCAGATAAATCCCCAAAATGATAGGCATGTTGAGTCGGCAAAACTTGCCACTTTCACCCATACAGATCAAAGGATTGCTCTCACAGACAGAAGTTCACAACTCACTCAGGATTAAGGTCAAGTGAGCTATGGTTAGCCTAGTGAAATGTCAGTTTTTACAAGCAACAGTGTTATACAGAGATACAAATTATGGTCCCATCTTATATAAACTCTTTATACAGGATACCCCCACTCACATATCTCCACATGGACAATATGGATTATATCATCTGTAACACTTACAACTCATCTAACAATTAAAAGTGAGTTGTATCCGTAGTGTCACCAAGATAAGGCACCTACTTATACATATACTACAGACCTTTTAGGTTATTACTTGAACATGATCCACTTGTATGTCTACCACATACTGTTCAAGTTACATTTAAAAACCTTGGATCTTAGTTTATTGAATTGAGTTAATGCTATTTAAATGTCAAATATAATACTTCTTATTTTATTAAATAAATAATTTGTATTTATAAATTACAAACTATAGGATCCATGAGATTTAGGACACTATGTCCAACACACATGGCCTAGGCGTTTATGTCATAGGCTAGCATCATTTTGACAGGAGAGATAACAAACCTGCAAAACATTGTCAGGATTCCATAGATAACAATTGCCAGACAAACGCGTACCTGTGATAGCAAGAGCTTTAACATCCTCTGTGACAACACACTTGTGGTAAAAGTCACATTCAGACCTTGATCACATAGCTGATTGATGCTAATAAGATTGACAGCCAGCCCTTCAACCAGCATTACATCATTCAAGGAAGGAAGACTATGGTAATTAGGTTTTCCTATTCCAATGATCTTTCTAGAAGCACCATCTCTAAATGTGACTTTTCCCAAGTTGATAGATTTGAGGTCAGACAAATAGTACTTCTCACCAGTCATGTGTCGAATGGTCCCACTATCAAAGTATCAATCTTCTTTAGCAGAAGATCTTAGGGCTGTCAATACAACATTACATTTGTTTTGAACATTCTTCTCTCACCAAACCTGTTTACTTTTTACTTTCTTTGATAGTAATTTCAAGAGAAGTAAGAAGCCTTTCTGGAGTTTATAGGTCTTTGAAGAGTTTTCGACAACTGATAGCATAATGGTTGTTTATACCCCACCCTTCCACAATAATGACAAATCCATCTTGGTCTGTAAGGTCTGTTGACTATCATTGACTATCAATTTCAAATTGCAAGAGGAAGTACATGTAAATCCATAAGACTCTAGATTTTGAGCTCTAACAAATACAATCTTTTACTTCCCTTTGGACTGAGACTGTCCATTATGCGAACTTCCAATTTTAGAAAATCCAAGCCCAGAGTTATCGCCAGCTATCTTTCCTTTTTTCAATCATTTCTCAGGAGACTCAGTATCAATGTTTAGCATTATGAAATTTTTGCACACTGAGTTCTTCTCTACTCTAACTTGAGAAAGTTCACGTTTCAAATCTACAATAGTGGACATAAGTCTATAATTGTCAACCATGAAAGTCTCAATTCTTTTTTTTGGCACCTCTGAGACTTTCTAATCATCTTGCCATTTGATAAAAAGAGCTTGATAAGAAAGATCCTTAAGCTTATGGTTGGCAGTGTCATAAACATTTTTCACACCACATCATACTTAGAAATCTCACATGTGAGGTGTCAAATGAGATGTTACTAATAAATGTTTTGACGTCATGTTGCCACAAGAAGCAAAACCCCATATTTCTTCTAGAGAATCTCCTAATTGTTCCAGAGCAACTAGAAAGAGAGTTGAAATGGGCACTAAATACTTTTCGAGAGATCTCCTTCAAATCACTAGTATGGCTATCGAAATCGTGACCATCAACATGAAGGTTCTTCAGACTCATCATCAGACCAAGTTAAAACATAGCTTTTACCTTGCTTCTTCAGAAAATTAGGACATTCTGCTTGAAAGTGTCCATATTCATCACATTCTCTACATTTTAAAGACTTTTCTATTTAAAAATTTAAAGTACCTAACTTGTCATCTTCCTTCTTACTACTCTGAATTCTGAATTTTTTGGGGGGGAAAGAACCACCAGCTTGTTACTTTGAGAAAGACCATACCACTTTCCAAATCGTTTGAGAACACGATTAAATTGTTTTGAAAGCAACGGAATACATTTAGCAAGAGAATCCTCAGACTCTCTATCAAGATCAACATGTCCATCTTTGACTGAGGATTGTAAAGCAATTTCCTTATTCTTCTTCTTAGTTTTTCCATCTAGAGACATCTCAAAAGTAAGCAAGGAGCCAAATAATTCATCTACTTTCAACTTTGTTATGTCTTAAGTTCCTCAATGGCAGTAACTTTTATGTCAAATTTCTTAGGTAAAGACTTAAACACCTTCTGAACAAGTCTTTCTTCTGAAATTTTCTTACCCAGAGCAAACGAACATTTACAATATCCAGTAACCGAATATTGAATTTAGCAATTGATTCTTCATCGTGCATTTTGAGATTCTACAACCTTCACATTTTAACGTTTGAAGTTCCTGTCGAGTTGATGCCCTAAATCTCGTAGGGTCTTGTAGTTTGTAAACACGTGTATGAACAAACATTTGTGATGTAATAATATGAGATATTTTCTTCACTCTTGTCTATGAAATATGGGATATTTTAATTGCATTAACCACAAACCAATAAACTAAGATCCTTGGTTATCATTGTAACTGAAGCATGTATGCGGAGACATACAAGTGGATCATGCCTTAAGTGATAACCTAAATAGTCTGTAGTATATGGATAAAGGAGGGAAACCATATCCTAGTGGCACTATGGATACGGCCCGCTTTGTAGATGTTATAAGTGTTGTAAAGTGCTACTGATGGTCTGATCCTCATCATTTATGTGGAGACATACGAGCAGGGGTATCCTATACAAAGGAGTTTGTATAAGACCGGACCACAAAATGTTTAGTCTCATTATATAACGCCGTTCATGACAGAGACTTTAATTTCATTAAGATGACCATAGGTAACATGACATTAATCATGAGTGAGTTGGGAACTTCTACCTATGAGGGCAGTTCTTTAATTTGCATTGGTGCGAGTGGCCAGATTACTCAAACCTATCACTTTGGAGATTCGTCTAATTGGGGAGTTGGGAACTCAGCTACACAAGATGGAATTCACTCCTTCCCTGAAGTAGGGGCAACTAGATAGATTGCTCCCTTAAGGGCTAATTTCGAGGCTTAAACAATGTGATGCCACACACTTTCTCATGGCCCGAGAAGTGTCCACTCATAGTAGGACTATGACGTATTGTTCATTAGAGGAATCAGTGGTACTTAAGAAGTTAGATGTAATAGGGGAAAAACGGTAAATTGGCCCAGCTGTACTTACGAGCGATCTGTGAAGGGTTATCGTACAATTGATTGGTTATATCAATTGACATAGAAATATATCTATAGTGAGAAAAATGCAGCTGTCGGTCTTTAGTGGAGTGTCCGGCAGTTAACGGATGGTGGATATCGTGATTAAAGAGTTTAGTCAAATATTCACGTACTGTTGGAGCTTCAAGCTAAATGTCCATAAGGTCCCCTTAGTAGCTCAATAGATTCAAGTTAAGAATTAGTTTTTGGGTTAGTTTGAAGTGTTCAAATTAACAAAAGGGAATTTGATTATATATGATATAATTAAATTGGTTCAATTATATGTGATATAATTGATTTGATATATTAGATACATTATTGGAGGAATTGATATAAATATGATTTATATTAAATAAAGGAGAAAAGAACTAGGGTTTAAATATTACATATGATGTGATATTAAAACTATAGGTTATTAATATAATATGATAAGTTAGTTATTATATTTATTTATAATAAAAAAATTATGAGATAATTGTTTGTTGGTTATTTATTTTCTCCATTAACCGTGAAAGTGGGAGGTTATTTTCAGTTTTAATAACTGAAGAATAAAATGAAAAATGTTTTTATTTTTACGGACGATCACTTCATGATTGATTTTACTAATCGATCACTCACGAGAGACTATACGATAGCCGTCACGAGAGACTAAATGATTGAGCGAGAATCTAAATGATCGAGCAAGATATTGCTAGACGATTGCTCACGAGAGCGAGAGATACTAAACGATCGAGTACCCATTGTCTATGTGATAGACTAAACGATTCTCCTGTTGGGGTTAATGCCCTAAAGTCTCGTGTCATGTTGTTTGTAAATAGTTTGTACGAACGCTTGTGATGTACAATATATGATATTTTACTTCACTTCTTATTTTTGCTCAGTTGAATGTTTTATTTGCTTTACCACAAACCAAAAAACTAAAATCCCTGGTTGTCTTTATGTAACTTAAACATGTATGTGGTGACATACAAGTGGATCATATCTTAAGAGATAAACAAAATGGTCTGTAGTATATGGATATAGGAGGGAAAACTTATCTTCATAACGCTACGGATGCGGCCTGCTTTGTGGAATAGTTACGAGTATTGTGACTTGTCACAGATGGTCTGATCCTGATCATTCGTGTAGGGGACATGCGAGTGGAGGCGTCCTATACAAAGAGTTTTTATAAGACCTTACCACGAAGTGTTAACGTCTCGTTATATAAAACCGTCCATGACAGAGACTTCACTTCACTAGGATGACCATAGATAACATGACCTCAATCCTGAGTGAATTGGGAACTTCTGCCATTGAGGGTGGTGCTTTGATTTGCATGGGTGCAAGTGGCTAGTCTATCGACTCAAACCTACCACTTTGGGGATTCATCTGATTTGGGAGTTGGGAACTCGACTACACAAGATGGAATTCACTCCTTCCCGATGCAGGGGTAGGTAGATAGATAGCTCCTTTAAGAGCTAATTCCAAGGTTTGAACGATGTGGCACCACACACCTTCTCTTTGCTCGAGAGGTGTTCACACATAGTTGGACTATGTTATATTGTTCATTAGAGGGATTAATGGTACTTAAGGAGTGAGATGTAACTATAGGGGCAAAATGATAAATTGGCTAGCTGTACTTACGAGCATCCAGGAAGCGTCATCGTACTCATGATTGGTTATATCCGATGGACACAGAAATATGTCTGTGGTAAGCAGATTTCAGCTGTCGGTCTTTAGTAGAATGTCTGGCAGTTAACAGATGGTGGATCTCGTGGCTAAAGAGTTTAGTCAGCTATTCATGTACCGTTGGAGCTTCGAGCCATAGGTCCACAAGGTCCCCTTGTTAGCTTGGATAAAAGTTGAGAATCAGTTTTTGGGTTAGTTTGAAATGTTCAAATTGATAAGAGGCAGTTCAATTATATTGATATAATTGAACTGGTTAATTATATATGATATGATTGACTAAATGTATGAGATACATTATTTTGGAGGAAATTGGATATAAATATGATTTATATCAAGTAGAGGAGAAAACACTATAATTGATATATGATATTAAATTATGGGTTAAGAATATAATATGATTATATTCATTAATAAATTAATTGGGCGGTTATGTGATAATTGGTCGAGTTTTTCTCAGGATTCGTGCGGAAGTGGGAAGTTCGATTTAGTTCTTGTAACTAAAGAATAAAAATGAACATAGTTTTCATTTTTTGAGATATCCGAAAAATCTCTCATGGTGTGAAAGTATACGATCGCTTAGCATTGAGAACCTATACGATAGTGCCCGTCTTCCTAAACGATCGCACACCCGCGTATTAAGCGATTGCCAACGACTACCCGTTATTTCTAAACAATCGCTTACGTTTATTACACGATCGCTTAGCGCGCCGAGCGAAACTAAATGATCACTTAGCTAAACCTACGTCGTGTACCCCGACCTAAACGACAAACACACCCGATTATACAATAGTCTTCTACTATCTCTCACTTGCTTATTCTTACTGCATGGTCGTCTTTTCCTCCTCCCCTCAACCAATTCCATCAAAGTCCACCCTTTGGATTCTCACTCCGAGAATACCGAGGGTTTCAACTGGTGGTGTCGTCCCCGGTTGCTTCTTGTTCATGCACTACTGATCGTGTAGATGACCGTGGTGCTACTAGGCGACTGCTTGCTGAACGAGTAGGAACAAGAGGAGTTCGTTCACCTTGGACCGAGTTCGATTGAAGAAAGTCTTCAACTGATACATTCTCTCGATCTTTTGTATTTATTGTCAAAGCATGCCAGTAATTAGTGTTTACGATGCATATCTATTTGTTAGAATGTATGTGTGGTAATTCTATCACAATGAAATCAGAAAGATCCACTTCCGCTCATAGTTCTCTTCTTAAAGAGTTCCTTCAATTGGTATCAGAACCAAGTTTCTGATATTCCAATTTCATTGTTGCAAAGAATAGTATATACATTCTCAGTGGGTGCAGCATATCTACTCTCTGTTTAATTGTTAAATTGTTTATGGATGTGTGGATTAATGGAGTTTTCTGGGATGAAATCTCAATTTGATTAATTCTTTTACATTTTCTGTTAATTGTAAAGGCCCCTGCATTTTTTGGCATAATTAATTGTTATCGAGTCTGTAATTCAAAGTTAGTTTAAGTTTTGAGTTGTTCGTGAAAAGTTCAGAGTAAGGGTTGCTGTTCTTCGAGGAAGAAGACGATCAAGAGTTGGTCGGGACGTATAGACGATGGGGTAGGCGATCACTGAGTATCAGATGCTCAGGTGTTGTTTAACGCACGTGCACACTAGACGATCATTTAGTTTTGGTAAATCGTTTACTTTTCGCCATGTTAAGCGATCATCTAGACGATCAGGCTTCGTAGCCTTGTTGTCGTCTGAGCGATCGTTTAGCTTTTTACGCTATCGTCTCGTGTGCGCTAAAAAATCATTTACCTGAAGCGTTTACTAAACGATGGAGCTTCGCCCATGAATCAGTTTACTCGTTGAAAAATATAATGGATAGAATTTTTCATTCCGATTTTGTAAAGATTCATCCCGGTCCTTTAATCTCTGGTTTATACATGAGATGTATGTTTATTTATATGTCATATGGTATGCACATATATAAAATCTCTATTGGGGTTGATGCCCTAAAGTCTCGTATCCTGTAGTTTGTAAACAGTTTTGTACGAACACTTGTGTTGTATAATATATGATATTTTCTTCAGGTCTTGTATTTTGCTCAGTTGCATGTTTTATTTTCTTTACCACAAACCAATAAACTTAAAATCCCTGGTTATCTGTATGTAACTCAAGCATGTATGTGGTGACATACAAGCAGATCATGTCTTGAGTGATAACCAAAATGGTCTGTAGTATAAGGATATATGAGGGAAACCTTATCTTGGTAACGCTACGGATGTGGCCCACTTTGTGGAATGGTCACAAGTGTTGTGACTTGTCACAGATGGTTTGATCCTGATCGTTCATGTTGGGGACATGCGAGCAAGGGTTTCCTATACAAAGAGTTTGTATAAGACCTGACCACGAAGTGTTAACGTCTCATTATATAACACCGTTCATGACAGAGACTTCACTTCACTAGGATGACCATAGGTAACATGACCTCAATCCTGAGTGAGTTGGGAACTCCTACCATTGAGGGTGGTCCTTTGATTTGTATGAGTGCGAGTGGCCAGGTCGCCGGTTCGAACCTACCATTATGAGGATTCATCTGATTTGGGAGCTGGGAAATCAACTACACAAGATGGAATTCACTTCTTCCCTGAGGCAGGGGTAAGTAGATAGATAGTTCCCTTAAGGGCTGATTCCAAGGCTTGAACGATGTGGTGCCACACACCTTCTCTTGGCCCGAGATGTGTTCACACATAGTTAGACTATGTTGTATTGTTCATTAGAGGAATTAGTGGTACTTAAGAAGTGAGATGTAACTACAGGGGAAAAACGGTAATTTGGCCCAACTGTACTTACGAGCATCAGTGAAGGGTCATCGTACTCATGATTGGTTATATCCGATGGACACAAAAATATATCTGTGGTAAGAAGAGTTCAGTTGTTCTTTAGTGGAATGCCTGACAGTTAACAGATGGTGGATCTCATAGCTAAAGAGTTTAGTCAGCTATTCACAGACCGTTGGAGCTTCGAACCACAGGTCCATTAGGTCCCTTGGGTAGCTTGGATAAAGCTGAGAATCAGTTTTTAGGTTAATTTGAAATGTTCAAATTGACAAGAGGAAGTTCGATTATATATATGCTATAATTAAATTGGTTAATTATATATAATATAACTGGCTAAATGTATGAGATACATTATTTTGGAGGAAATTAGATATAAATATGATTTATATCAAGTAGAGGAGAAATTATTATAGTAGATATGTGATATCAAACTATAGGGTAAAAATATAATATGATTATATTTATTAATTATTTAATTGGTTAATTATATGATAATTAACCTAAAATCTCTCTCAGACATGCGTTAGTGGGGAAACAGCATTGATTATTGTAACCGATGACTAAAAATGAAATTTGTTTTCATTTTGAAGAGATCAAAAGAAAAAAGATCGGAAGGTTTGCATAGGTGTGAAAATGTAATCGATCGCTTAAACTCTAGAGCCTATACGATAGTCGTTTAGCGCCTAAACAATCGCCTACCTAGTGCCTAAACGATTGCACACTAAGTCTTAAACGATCAGTTAGCTTTCCTAAACGATCGTGTAATGTGTCGTGTTTGTTAAACGATCACCTACTTTTTTCTAAACAATCGTTCAGTAAAATCTACACGATCATGTAGTTTCTTCTAAGCGATAAGCATTTTACTATGTGCTAACTTCATATTCTCTCTATGGAATACGAGACATACGTAGCAGAATATGGATCTAATTACACTCTAATTGCTTTAAATTTAAAGGAAAAAAACATGCAATTGAAGGAAAAAACAGTAAATTAGAAAATTATCTTTGAAGCTCTTGAAAACCGCTTTTTCTCACTGAATCTCGACCCGAATTCTTCCAGACCACCACTAGAGTTGACCTACTATCCTTTGGACTCAGAACCGGATTGTGGGACCCGGTCGATGAAGAAAGCGAGAGAGAGAAAAAGATGGAAAAAGAAATGGATCTTTGGGTTGGGTTTTGAGTTATGAATTTTCCTCAAAATAGTGTTTTTTTTTTTAACCCAAATTTGAAAACAATTTTGACAAAATGGGTAAAAGTTTTTTCATCCGAATTGAAAGCCCAATTTATAGAAAAAAAGCCATGCAACATTTGCATGAAACAAATCCATAAAAACCCAACACCTATAATCCACTATCTCAGTGGGCTTAATGTCTCCACTATAAGCCAACACCTAGCCCACTATTTTGTTAGTGGAATTATCCAACAAAAGTTTGGATTTTCCCACTAACTTTAGTCAAAGGGTAAAATAGCCATTTTGTCAAAGTCAAACTTTGACCAAAAAATCAACATTTTGACTTTTTATGATTTTTTTCGTGTTGACTAATTTTGAGCTCCCGAGCATGAATCCGCATTCATTTTCTCGAAATTCAAATCGCATTTGAATATAAGATCAATCAAAGTTTGACTTTTCAAAGTCAAAAGTCAACTCTTTGACTTTTTACATCTCGAGCTTTCGAATATGAACGTATTCATATTCTTGATATTTAAATCACATTTAAATATTAAAGCTATATCTCTAAACTGAAAACCGACTACTATTTCACATATACTTGTCGGTTTCTCTCTCTTCACCTAATTCGAACAATTCGAATCATTCTATCATACTGTTCTAAGTTTATTCCATATGAGCTAGTAGGGGAACCTAATGGACCTATAGATCATGGGATCCAACGATCCGAGATTAGCTGGCTAAAACTCTTTTAGACGGAGCTAATCAATATTCGTTAACTAACGGGTCATTCCACTATAGTCCCATAGTTGCACTCCCCTCACTATAGATTAATTGTGTCCATTTTATATAACTATGATTAGTAAGCTAATCCTTCATAGGTTTTTCGTAATCTCAGATGGGTTATAAAACCGTTTTACCCCCGAGACTACATCTTGTTCCTTAAGTTCCACTGATCCTCTTATGAACAATTGGTTTAAGGTCCAACTTATAAACTAAACCCCTCTCGGGCCAAGGGGAAGGTGGGGCCCCTTGTTCAAAACCTGGATTCAGTATTAAAGGGAACAGGAGTGAATTCCATCCTGCACCCTATGTTCCCAGCTATCCACCTGATCTTACCCCTGAAATGGGAGGCTTATTGGACCAGCAATGATGAGCTGCCCTCACCTATGCAGATCTAAGGATAATTCCGAGTGAAAAGGAATTCATAGTTAGCTAAGGATTAAGATTAAGTTACCTAGGTCATCAATTAACGAAATAGTCAGTTTTATATATAAAACGACATTTAGAACGTAAAAAGTGACTATTTCATGGTTTAGTCTTATGCAAACTCATTGCATAGGATGCCCCCACTCACATATCTCTATATGAACAATTCAGGATCACATCGTTTGTACTAACTACAAAGTGGGCCACATCCATAATGTCCCCAGAATAAGGTGCCCAACCTTATTCATATACTATAGACCATTTTGGCTATATATTTGAACTTGATCCACATTGATGTCACTACATAAAGTTCAAACTACATTAAATAGCCTCAGGACCTTAGTTTATTGGATTCAAGATTATAATTTCAATAACAACTTTATAGAAAAACAAAAAAGAATATGTTTATTAATTCCGAGTTTTAGGACATAAAATCCAACAAACTCCCACTTGGACTAAAACTCCTAGTAGAGTATCACAATGTTGAATTTAAGTGAGAAACATATGAGTACAATAAACATATGAATACAATAAACTATGGCATATACCAAAAGTTCTCCCATTTGTCCTAGTTTACAAACTTCGTAGACCTAGACTCTGTAAGTGACCTTCAAACACTTTAGCCGTGAGGGCCTTTGTAAAAGGATCAGCGATGTTTTTCTTAGAAGATATCTGGGTTACTACAACGTCTCCACGATGTACAATCTCCCGGATCAGATGGTATTTGCGATCAATATGCTTGTCGTGCTTGTGGCTTCTTGGTTCTCTTGAATTTGCAACTACACCACTATTATCACAATATAGGGTGATAGGCAAATGTATATTTGGAACGACTTCCAAATCTGTCAAGAATTTCCTCAACCATACTTCTTCCTTTGCTGCTGCACATGCAGCTACGTATTTAGCTTCCATTGTGGAGTCTGCAATACAGTTTTGCTTCACACTTCTCCACACTACTGCTCCTCCATTCAGAATGAACACTGATCTCGATGTAGATTTTCTTGCATCTTTATCGGTTTGAAAATCAGAGTCAGTGTATCCAGTAAGGAATCCTTAGTACCATACACAAGCATGTAGTTCCTCGTTCTCCTAAGATACTTGAGGATATTTTTAACGGCAGTCCAATGATCATATCCAGGATTGGACTGATACCTACTGACTATCCCTACTACGTAGCATATATCAGGTCTAGTACATAACATTGTATACATCAGGCTCCCTACTACGGATGCATAGGGAATGCGTCTCACATCCTCAACCTCTTGAGGTGTCTTAGGACATTGATCCTTTGACAAATGAATTCCATATCTGTAAGGTAACAGACCTCTTTTGGAATTCTGCATCTTATACCTAGAAAACATTTTGTATATATAAGTTGCTTGAGACATGGCTAGTGTTCTGTTCTTGCGGTACCGAATAATCTAAATCCCGAGAACATACTGTGCATTTCTCAAATCTTTCATTTGGAACTGCATTGCTAGCCATTTCTTGATGTTAGTTAGGTAACCTACTTCATTCCCAATGAGTAGAATATCATCAACATATAAAACTAAGAACACTATAGTAGAATTGACGATCTTCTTGTAAACATAAGGCTCATCAACATTCTGTACAAAGCCATAAGATTTGATCACAATATCAAATCTTATATTCCAAGATC
The DNA here is from genome assembly GCF_027475165.1 of Benincasa hispida. Taxonomy (NCBI): domain Eukaryota; kingdom Viridiplantae; phylum Streptophyta; class Magnoliopsida; order Cucurbitales; family Cucurbitaceae; genus Benincasa; species Benincasa hispida. The sequence continues at coordinate 56,990,609 of NC_143479.1, read as the reverse complement.
TAGAAGCTTATTTCAACCTATAAATGGATTTTTGAAGCTTACAAACCTTTTGTTCTTGACCCCGTGCAATAAAACCCTCTAGTTGAGCCATATAGATACTCTCTTCAAGATCGCTGTTTAGAAAGGTTGTCTTAACATCCATCTGCCAAATTTCATAGTCACAAAATATGGCAATGGATAAGAGTATTCTAATCGACTTAGGCATGCCAACGGGAGAGAAAGTTTCTTCATAGTCCACTCCCTCTCTCTGGGTATAATCCTTTGCCACAAGTCAAGCCTTAAAATCCTGTACTTTACCGGCTTGGTCTCGTTTTCTCTTGTAAATCCACTTACAACCAATTGGTTTTACATCATTTGGTTGATCTACAAGTTTCCAGACAGAATTGAAGTACATAGACTCCATTTCGAGGTCCATGGCTTTGACCCACTGATCACAGTCCACATCTTTCATCGCCTGTTTATAGGTCAATGGATCCTCTATGCCATCATCAGGTATGACAACTTGTATTTCTATTAAACCCAAGTAACGGTCAGGTTGATGAATAACCCCCCACTACGTCGAGGCATTCTCAACTCTTGAGAAGGATGTGACTGACCAGATGTACTAGTCTTATCTACTACTTTAGTAGATGAACTAGCTCTATCTGTAGTGTTTTTGGAAATTTCATTCAATACTAGTCTACTGCAAGGTTGATAACTTCTTATGTGGCCTTTCTCTAAGAATATGGCATTTTTCGATACAGATACCTTATTCTCTTAAGTATCGTAAAATAGACCACCTTTTGTTTCTTTTGGATAACCTACAAATAGGCATAGTTTTGAACGACGTTCAATTTTTTAGGATTTTGCACCAACACGTGTGCAAAGCATCCTCAAATCCTAAAGTGACGTAAACCGCCTTTACGCCCTTTCCATAGCTCATAAGGTGTTTCTGAAACACTTTTAGAGGAAACGTTATTCAAAATATAGACAGCGGTCTCTAATGCATGTCCCCAAAAGGAATCAGGTAACTTAGCAAAGCTCATCACTAAGCGAACCATGTCTAATAAGGTTCGGTTTCTTCTTTCTGATACACCGTTCTGCTGAGGCACACTAGGTGCAGAGAGTTGTGACTGGATCCTATTTTCTATCAAATAGTCTTGGAACCTTAAATCCATGTACTCCCCACCTCGATCTGATCGTAGTGTCTTAATTGCTTTACCTAACTGGTTCTCAACCTCAACCTTATATTCTTTGAATTTTTCAAAAGAATCGAACTTGTGATGCATTAGGTAAATATGACCATACCTTGAATAATCATCATTAAAATTGATAAAATATTCATACCCACCTCGAGCTTTGACATTCATCGGTCCACAGAGGTCCAAATGTACGAGCTCTAAGGGTATTGTGGCTCTGAGACCTTTTCCAGTAAAAGATCTCTTAGTCATTTTTCCCTCAAGACAAGACTCACATAGAGGTAAAGAATTGTCTTCTAACTGATTTAGGAGTCCATTCTTAACCAATCTCTCAATCCTTTTGAGATTTATGTGGCCAAGTCTTAAGTGCCATAGATAGGCATTAGAAGAAACTTTTTGTCTTTTATTCAAAGTTCCAGCTGTTCTAAACATCTCAGTATTTAAGAAAAATTTTGCTTTAGTTGGTTTTAACTTATATAAGTTGTTTTCAAGTATAGCAGAACAAATTTGAATACCTTTTCTGAAAATGAATGCTTCATTAACTTCAAAAGATATTTTGTACATTTGTTCCATTATACATGTGATAGATATTAAATTCTGTCTCATTTTAGGAGCATACAAATCATCTTTAGGTATGATATATCTATCGTTGAAAAACAACTTCAAGTCTCCCACTGCTTCGGCCGAGACAACCTCTCCTGTTCCAACCTTGAGGGTGATCTCGCCTTCGTCAAGCTTTTTCCAGGAACTAGTTTCCTAAAAAGAGAAGCAAATATGATTAGTGGCTCATGAATCCAATATCCAGGTTGAGGTATCATACTCCACTAAACATGTTTCAACAACTAGTAAATTATATTTACCTTGTGCTTCTTTCGAGGTAAGGGCCTGAGGACATTCCTCAGTTAAGACAAATTTCAGGTCATCTATTACTAGTGTTAAATTTAGATTTCTTTTCCATGTTGAGTAGTTATCGTCATTAAGTTTTTTCAGAAGCTAATAGTTGAACTAAAGAGCTAGTCATGCTGAAAGAAAAACATTTCTTTTTTAGTAAAAAACATCAATCTTTTAAATCCAATCAAGTTTAGCAAAAAAAAACTAATAATGTAACCTTCATTATTATATTTTGCAACGATATTTCAACAGTTTAGAATAACCTTCACCGAGGGGTGATCGACTATTCCTCCGTTGAATCAAGACTATCTTGACTAGATACTATCACCAGAATAACTCTTATTCCTATAGTAACTCTGTTATCGCTATTTTGGTCAAGAATTTACTCTAGATTGAGTTGTGGGACTCAAAACAAGCTTGAATCAAGGGATGAAGAAGAAAAGCTCACTGCAGCAACCTTGTTGAAGAACCATTCTTCAAACCAGTTTTTCTCTCAAAAACTCTATGGATTACATGCCCGATTTTCACTCCAATCTCTTCATTATATTGTAGATCAACATGCAAAGAGAAAAGTTGCATGAGTTGCAGCTCATGCTTGGAGAAGACAAAGGCAAGAAGTTGCTTCATGTGTGAGCTACTTGGTGATGGATAATGGAAAAAACTATTTTTCCATTTTGTGTTTTTATTTTCTAATTTTTCCAATTTTATCTAAAAATCAAAATTTGATTTTATAAATCTATTTTGATTTTAAAAATGAAAATTAATTAATTTCATAAATTAATTATTAAATAAAACTTAATTAATTTAATATCAAATATTAAATTAATTTTAATACATATCCATCTTTATATATTTAAATCATATTTAAATATATAAATTCTCCTATTTCGTTTAATTCTAAAATTAAACATAATTATATCTCATATAATTACTATTTCCCTTAATTCTAATTTGAACGTTTCAAATTAACTTATCACGCTATTCTAGAGCTAGCTAGTCTGTTACGAGCTAGTAGGGGGACCTCGCGAACCTACAGATTATGGGCTCCAACGATCCGAGATTAATTGGCTAAACTCATTAGCCAAGATTAATCTCCATTGGTTAACTAATGGGTCACTCCACTAAAGCCCATAGTTGCATTCTCCTCACTGTAGATATATTATGTCCACATGATTTAACCATAATTAGCAAGTCGGCCCTTCACAAGTTGTTCGTAATAACGGTTGGGTCAAATATCTGTTTTACCCCCGAGATTACGTCTTATTCCTCAAGTCCCTACTGATCCTCTAATGAAAAACTGGTTTGTGATCCAATCACCAAACCAAACTCTCTCAATCTAGTGAGAGGGTGGGGCCCCTTGTTCAAGACCTAAATCGAGTAGGCATGAACTCCGTCTTGCACCCTATGTCCCCAGCTATCTATTTGGTCTTACCCCTGAATGGGAGTCTTATTAAGCCATCTAGGTGAAATAGTTAGTCTTAAACAGTAAACAACGTTATAAAGTAAGAGTGACTTATTTCTTGGTCCTGATCTTATGCAAACTCATTGCATAAGACGCTGATAATGGGCAGAAATGCACATTATCATAGTGCTAAGTTCTTAAACAATGTTGGATTGCGTTGATGAAATATGTTACTTTGTGTTCATTAAGCATCAATATTGTAATATTGCGGTCGCATGCGTTCAGCGCATTAGAACAGTTGATTTTTGCATTTTTGTGCAGAATTTGTGTTAACGCAATGCAAAGATTGCGATCATAGGAATTCATTGGTCGAGCGCAACTTCACCGCAAGGCTTTGCATTGATCGTGCTCGCAAACATTCGCCCGAGAAGGATCGCCGCAACATGGTCAGCGCAACATGGTGGGCGCGTCCGGGTGAAAGGATAATTAAGAGCGATGGGACAAAAAGCTGATGACAGTCGAATCCAAATTAAGTTGACAGCCGATAACGGTCACAAAGTACATTCAGCTTTATCGGTGACAATTATCCGGTGCATTAGTCAGGAATTAAAGTTATCCTATATGTACAACCAGGAGAGAGAAGCCGCCTTTCACCATGGATGCTCTATAAATACCAAGAGCATTCTTCAGAGAAGGGGTTAACCAGTTGATCAGTTCACCATTTTTACAATCTTTAGTTCCACAAGTTCACGCTTCTATCCATTGTTCTTCTTTCATTTTAAGGCGGACACGAGGGAGAAAGTTGTGCCAATAGATCATTCTGGTAAGCTTGGGAGAGCACCGGAAGCTTCAAGGACAGAGAGAGGGCCGACGCCTGCGGAAGCAGGATCATCTTTAGATCAGAATAGAGATTTCAGTGTAAAAAGCGTTGGTCAATAAGGAATTGCTACCAGGCTCTCTACCTTTAACTTCCATTGACATTTTGCACTTAACTCATTTATAAGAATGGAATTTCTTTATCTATATCTGTTCACTCTCTGTTCTTCACGCATGAGTAGCTAAATTAGTTGAATGGGTTGAGAAGCATTTAGCTAGCACAACTAGGGAATCTTCATTCTTTGCTATTATCTTGTTTATGTATGCTTCATTCGTTCATTAGAGATACTCTGGAGGGTAGTCTAAGGACAGGATCTAGACTTGGTAAGGTCAGTTTAGAATCTAGACTCGGAAGAGCCAGATTAAAACGCATAAATGAGAGATAGGCATTTAGGAATGAGCACTATTCGTTATCAACGCATCGCATGCATCCTAGAGATAGGAAATGATTGTATGCGGTCACCTTGCTTTCATGCATTTTGCATCATCGCATAAGACAAGAGTAGAGACTTAGGGATAAGCTCTATGGATATTTTTCATTCAACACATGCGTCCTAGATTTAGGAGCATCGCATTTACATTGGATAATGACTTGCTGTGCATGGTTGTAACATGATCACATAGTCTGACACATTCTAAAGTAACGCTAGCTAAGATCTTCTCAACCCGTTCATCGCATACTCACTGCATCTATCAACGCAACTATCTTTTCTCAAATCCGCCACCTTTATTTATTTCTTTTTCATCAACGCAAACAAAAAACCTAACATTTATTTATTTATCCGGTTACCGCAAAACTTTCATAAAAATCACCAATGCAATCTATTTTCACAAGTCCCTATGTTCGACCCTGGACTTACCAGGAAACTCAGAGGAATTTACACTTGAATTCCGCTGGGGAAACTTGAGTGCACAATGCAAATACATCAACGCATATCATCCATATTTTCACTTCATAAAATACAAGCATCAAGTTTTTGGCACCGTTGCCAGGGACTTCGGCAAGATAGTTTGCTAACGATAATTTTTTTATTTCTTTGCAGAACTTTCAATCTCTGGTGAATTACGACCCGGAGATTGAGAGGACTTTTAGATGAAGATTGAGAGACCGCCAATAGTAACCACAATCAAACAAAGAAGAGATGGCAGAGCAGCATGGAAATAGAGCACCAAATGATAATAATGTCATGGCGAATCCAATTCTGTTGGCAAACGATCGCAATAGGCCCATCAGGGACTATGCATCACCAAACCTCTATGATTTCTCTCTAGGAATCATGAGGCCTGCCCTCGACGGAAGTAGATTCGAAATGAAACCGATGATGCTATAGATGATCTAGACTACAGGTCAATTTGGAGGAAGGTGTGGCAAGGACCGCACGCCCACCTTCGAAGTTTTATTGAAATCTGCAATACTTTTGTGTTCCCGAACATCTCTACTGAAGAAGTTCAACTAACATTATTCCCATTTTCTCTCTGTGATCAGGCTAGGAAATGGGCATATTCTCTCGAGCCGGGAGAGATCACTTCTTGGGAACAGATAGTGGAGAAATTTATGAAGAAGTATTTTCCACCTACCGAAAATGCAAGACGAAGGAAACTGATTACAAATTTGAACAAGACATGGACGAATCGCTCAGTGTTGCATGGGCGAGGTTTAAGAGTTTGGTCCGGGATTGTCCACATAATGGGTTACCAGGCTTCCTTCAAATGGAGATTTTCTATCATGGTTTGAATAACACTTTGCAAACCACTGCCAATGCGGCAGCCGCTGGTGGTCTGCTTGATAAAACATATGATGAGGCGAAGAATATCTTGGATAGCATCTCTAAGACCCATGAAGATTGGAGAGAGAGTGACCAGAGATTGAGACTAAAAGACTCTGACGCAAACAACAGTGTTATTGTTTCATTACAAAACCAAATGACCGTGTTGACATAATTTTTAATCTAAGCTACAAGTCCATGTCCCCGTTACCAGTTCCCCGGCAACGGCGCCATAAACTTGTAACAAAAATTTTAGATATAAAAACTACAATCCAAAGTTCAAGTCCATGCGATACTACTTCTAGATATGCGTTAATAATGAATGTTCTTGTAGTATGTTGTGCGTTGTCACAAGTTTCCTTGCGTTGGAACCAAGTGTAATTCCACCGCAAGTTTCTCGATGTGATTTGAGGTCGAACACAGGGACTATTTGAGGTTATTGCGTTATGTTTGTGATACATGCGACCAAGGGTTTTTTCAATTTATAAAAGAGTTGTGTACAAGTATTTAAACATGCGATAAAGTAAAGTAAAGCGGTAAAAATGTGATAATAAAATAAATTGCAATAAAGTAAACATAAGCTAAGATGATACAAGATACAGGTTTCATGATATAAAATACCGAGGTTTAGGCTGATTGTGAAGATTATACAAAGATCGTGTTATGCGGTGGCAAGTCTTATGTGCGAAGCAGAAACAGAAAAGATAATTAATACAAACAGCGCAAGTTCCTTAATTACGTTCAAGATACAAGTACGGTTCCGCTTTTCCCTTGGCGTACACCTCTCAGTGATCGGTCGCGTTCTCACATCTCTATGGTGAAACAGGGACGAACGTAATGAACACAAGGTTGCTTCCATCTCTGGAAGTACTATTCGCTTTAGTTAATGCATTCTTCTAACCTTCTCTTGACAAATCAAAATGGCATCTTCACTTATGCTCTCAAAGGTGAAGATGTCGTCTAGCATGTATTAGCTAAACGCATTTATCTCTTTATCACAAATTAAGTTACTCGTTCAATTCATCTTAATTACCAAAGGATTAAGAAAACTTCATGGAGAAAACGATTAATGGAGGAACGAAAATAGACAGAGAAGTGGAAATGAAAATGATCGAGACATTCAATAAAACTATTTAGCGTCTGATACATGATTTGTGAATGAAGAGATTAAGAGAATGAAATACAATTGATGAAATAGAGTTAGAAACAAATACAAATAAGCGCCAACGTCTTGGCGTCGATCTGGATGGAGATTTGCTTGCCGGCGTGGGTGGATCGTGTAGAAGGATGAGCTTCCCTCTCAGGCTTGCTCAACCAGTAGCAGGGATCTAAGCAAAGAGCTTCACGGCGGGGATTTGGCAGAATTGCACTGAGACTCACCTCTCGGCTTTGTCTCTTCTCTTCCCGAATTTCTTCCTATCAGTACTCAGCTCAGCCTCTCTCTTAATAATCTAGCATCAATTAGCCCTCGTATCAAGTATCTCTTCTCTGAATTCTATGGGGGTACTTATAGGTGAAAAGCTTTGACTTTTGGCTTGTGTACCCCACTTATTGCTATGGAAATTCCAAAGATGGAGGAACAAATATTCCTTCTGTTATGCAATCAGACCATCAAATCTGCACAACGGTTGTTGTACACGTGTCACAATCCTCCGCGTTTGTGTTGCTCAGATGCATCTTTCGATCGGTTGCTCGCATACGATGTTGTTTTTATAATCGCATGTGGTTCAAATTCAGCTCGGGATCGACTGTCGCATTGCGCCGACATTGCATTAATCATCTCTTCATTGTTGATTGTCGTCCGCAATGTGACAGAGATGCATTGTTCAGTTTCTCATTGAGCCTTGATCGCAAGCGATGACTTGGTTTCCTACAAAATAGAGTAGAAATATCCTCTTCTACCATCTTGATGATGTTAGTGGGTGTAATTGTGATAATTTATAATTATTGTATTTCTTAGTTAATTTTCATACAATCGACGCATATTTACTCTCTTTTGGACGCAATATCTAAATAAGGCAGCATAAATAACTTGTATTTCTACAAGTTATCAGACCGCAATGATGAATTTGATCCAAGGAATGGCGATTAGCAACCCAACATCGCAAGGTGGGCAAATCAACGCAATAAGTCAAAACATCGCAAGGTACGCGACTTGCGGTGATGGGCAAGCGATGAAAGATTGCCCGCAAAATCCACAATCTGTATACTTTGTAAAAAATATTCCCTTTTCAAACATCTATAACCCCGGGTGGAGAAACTACCCCAATTTTGCTTGGAAGAATCAACAACAAAGTTTTCAACCTGTGGCGCAAAAAGAAGGGCCACTAGGATTCTTCCCTCGCAACAACGATCAACCGAGCAGTCAAGCAAGTAGATCACAACAACCACCGCAATCCTCTTCTTTGGAGAGCCTATTGAAACAATATATAGAGAAAAAAAAAACCGTGTTTCAAAGTCAGACCATGTCCATCCGCAATCTCGAGATACAGATGGGCCAGATTGCGAGTGAGCTGAAAGGGGCTCTGCCAAGTTCAACTAAACTTCCACGCAACCCAGGGGGATCAGGTAAGGAGCAATGTCAGGTTGTGACATTGCACAGTGGGAAGACTGTGGAGGGAGAAAATAAGGAGCTTAGCAGAACAACTTCCATTGTGGCTGAACCTGAGATTGCGGTGACGCGAGAAGAGGAAAGACAAAATGAAACAGTAGAACTGGAGGTTGAGTCGACCTTGAAGCCAACTGAAACGGGAACCGTGAGAGTTCAGTTACCCCCTTTCTTACAGAGACTAAGGAAGAAGAAAAACGAAGAGGTACAGTACCAACGCTTCTTATCTATGTTAAAGCAATTACATGTTAACATTCCTTTTAGTTAAGCGATTGAGGAAATCCCTGCCAATGCCAAGTTTCTAAAGGATATGGTAACTAAGAAAAGAGGGAGCTAGAAAATTTGCCACGGTGGCATTAACGCAAAGTTCCAAATCAATTATCCCACCGAAGATGAGCGATCCTAGGAGCTTTACCACCCCTTGCTCCATAGGAGGACTCTATATTGGGCAAGCCTTGTGTGACTTGGGAGCTAGCATAAATTTGATGCCTCTGTCAATCTTTAGACAGCTAAATGTAGGGGAAATTATGCCCACATCAGTGACTCTTCAACTGGCCGACAGATCTCTGGTTCATCCAGAAGGTAAGGTGAAGGATGTGCTGATAACAATTGACAAATTTATTCTGGCAGCTGACTTCATCATTTTAGACTACGAGGCTGATAAGATGTGCCCATCATTTTGGGGCGACCTTTTCTGTCAATGGGTCGTGCCTAAATTGATGTGCATAAAGGGGAAATCACTCTGAGTATCAATGGACAGAAGCTCAAATTTAATATAATTCGTGCCAGGAAGTTTTCGGATGAAGAAGACCTTCAAGATTCTGATGATGACTTAAATTTGATTGAAGAAGAAAAGTCTGATGAAGAGTATGAAGAAGAGGATGTCAGCGCATCCGTTGCTGTCTGTAATGCGATCACAACAAAAACAAACAAGGAAGAAGAAATGATCGCAAGGCAAGAAGTAGAGCCAATAGAAGAATGAAAAATAACGCAACCTTCCCTAGTGAAACCACCAACACTTGAATTAAAGACACTACCAACCCATTTGAAGTACGCATTTTTTGGGGCAGAATGAGAAGTTGCCAGTGATTATTTCCTCTACACTCAACAAAGATCAGGAGAATGTGTTGATGAGCATTCTCAAGAAACATGTACGAGCAATTGGCTGGACGCTTGCTGACATCAGAGGAATTAGCCCTGCGTACTGCATGCACCGCATTCGTCTTGAAGACGACCACAAAGCAACAATTGAATATCAATGCAAACCCAACCCTACAATGAAGGAGGTCGTCAAGAAGGAGATTATCAAATGGCTAGATGTGGGCATTATCTATCCCATAGAAGATAGCACGTGGGTCAGCCCCGTGCAATGTGTGCCGAAGAAGGGCGAAATGACGGTAGTCCCAAATGAGAACAACGAATTAATACCGTAAAGCTCCATCACTGGATGGCGCATATGCATGGACTACCGCAAGTTGAATGCGGCCACAAAGAAAGATCACTTCCCTCTGCCATTCATCGATCAAATGCTAGACAGACTATTAGGGAATGATTTTTACTGCTTCCTGGATGGTTATGTTGGATACAATCAAATCATGATAGCTCTTGAAGATCAAGACAATACCACATTCACCTGCCCATATGGGACATTTGCTTTTCGCCACATGTCGTTTGGTCTCTGCAATACGCCAAGCACGTTCCAAAGGTGCATGATGGCGATCTTTTCAGATTATCTCGAGGACTCTGTGGAAATATTTATGGATGACTTCTCCGTTTATGGGAACACTTAAGAAGTCTGCTTAGCCAACTTGGAGAAGATTCTGAAAAGTTGTGAAGAGACGAATTTGATGCTCAACTAGGAAAAATGTCATTTCATGGTCAAGGAGGGTATAATGTTGGGACATAAGTCTCCCGGGATGGGTTGGAGGTGGACAAAGCAAAGATCGACGCAATTGAAAAGCTTCCACCTCAAACTAGCATGAAGGTTGTGCGAAGCTTCTTAAGGATGCTAGATTCTCTAAACGATTTGTCAAGGACTTTTCTAGGATAGCACGACCACTGAGTGCGTTGCTAGAGGCTGACAGAAAATTTGAGTTCGACAACAACTGCTTCAATATATTCAGTGTTTTAAAAGAGGCGTTGATTACTGCACCCATACTGATTGCGCCAGACTGGACATTGCCATTTGATATCATGTGCGATGCAAGCGGGTATGCGATGGGAGCAGCTTTAGCGCAAAAAAGAAAAACAATTTTGCATCCCATCACATATGCGAGTAAACTTTAAACCCAGCTCAAACAAATTATACCACCATAGAGAAGGAACTCCTGACTGTGATTTTTGCATTGGAAAAATTTCAAGCATATCTGTTGGGAACCAAAGTACTCATCCACACTGATCACTCGACAATCAAGTACTTAATGACAAAGAAGGACGCAAAGCCGAGGTTGATCAGATGGGTTCTCCTTCTTCAAGAATTTGATATCGAAATAATTGACCGGAAGGGGACAGAGAATCAAGTGGCAGATCACTTGTCCAGACTAGAAAATCCTGAGGTTGATTGCAACGAGTCTAAGGTGAGTGTCGTGTTCCCGGATGAGCAATTATTCCACATATAAGAATTTCCCTAGTATGCGGACATCGTTAATTATCTGGTTTGTGAGAAATTTCCTGAAGATTACACCTATCACCAACAAAAGAAGCTCAAGCACGAATGCAAACACTATTATTGGGATGAGCCAAATCTATATAACAGAGGTGCAGACCAGATTATTCGATTATGCATACCAAATGCTGCTCAACAACGCATATTGTCACAATGCCACGACTCACCATATGGTGGGCACTTTGGAGGGCAACGCACCGTAGCCAATGTTTTGCAAAGTGGATTCTTTTGGCCCACATTATTCAAGGATGTTGCTGACTACACAATGAAATGTGATCGATGTCAACGCACATGCAACATTTCATGGAAAAATGCAATGCCAATAAACACTATCTTGGAGCTGGAATTATTCGATGTATAGGGGATTGATTTCATGGGACTATTCCTTCCTTCGCATGGCAAGCATTACATTTTATTGGTCATTGATTATGTCTTCAAGTAGGTAGAGGCAATAGCATGCGCCACAAGTGATGCAGCGGTAGTCTCCCAGTTCCTAAAGAAAAATATTTTTACTCGTTTTGGCACTCCTCGTGCCATCATAAGTGATGAAGGATCACACTTTGTCAATCACAATATCAAGGAGCTGCTGTGCAAGTACAATATCCTCCACAAAGTGGTCACCGCATACCATCCGCAAACGAATGGCCGGGCTGAAGTGTCCAATCGAAAAATTAAGTTGATACTTGACAAAGTAGTAAAGCCTTCGTGAAAAGATTGGGTAATGAAGCTTGATGATGCGTTATGGGCATACCGGACTGCATTCAAAACACTAATAGGTATGTCCCCCTATGCGTTGGTATTTGGCAAGGCGTGTCATTTGCCTTTGAAGCTGGAGTATAAGGCACTGTGGGCGGTAAAGAAGCTGAATTTTGATTTGAAGAAAGTAGGAGACGTGCAGAAAATGCAGCTGGTCGAGCTAGAAGAATGGAGGATCAATGCATATGAGAATGCAAAGATTTATAAGGAGTGCACCAAGCGATGGCATGACAAATGCATATGCAGTAAGAACCTCCAAGTCGGGAAAAAGGTCTTACTCTTCAATTCAAGACTTCGGCTCTTCCCGGAAAAATTAAAATCACGTTGGTCCGATCCCTTCATTATTAAAGAAATATTTCCACATGGTGCAGTGGAGCTGATCACTGAGGATGGCAGCCGAACATTTAAGGTTAATGGACAACGATTTAAAGCATATTCCAGAGGTGACTTCCAGCCAGAAAAAGTCTTCGTGAAGCTGAAAAACCCGGACTACCCCCTACATGATTCTTGAACTCTTATTCCTTCGTCACTTTTACTAGTATTTAGCTATCTGAATCTATCTTAATTTTATTTTCAAAAAAAAAATTGTTTTTTTTAAAATCCAGGTGAAAGGATAATTAAAAGCGATGGGACAAAAAGCTGATGACAATCGAATCCAAATTAAGTTGACAGTTGATAACGGTCACAAAGTACATTCAGTTTTATCAGTGACAATTATCCGGTGCATCAGTCAGGAATTAAAGCTATCCCATCTGTACAACCAGGAGAGAAAAGCCGCCTTTCACCATGGATGCTCTATAAATACCAAGAGCATTCTTCAGAGAAGAGGTTAACCAGTTGATCAGTTTACCGTTTTTACAATCTTTAGTTCCACAAGTTCACGCCTCTATCCATAGTTCTTCTTTCATTTTAAGGCAGACGCGAGGGAGAAAGTTGTGCCGGTAGATCGTTCTGGTAAGCTTGGTAGAGCGCCAGAAGCTTCAAGGACAGAAAGAGGGCCAACGCTTGCGGAAGCAGGATCATCTTTAGATCAGAATAGAGATTTCAATGTAAAAAGCCTCGGTCGGTAAGGAATTGCTACCAGGCTCTCTACCTTTAACTTCCATTGACATTTTGTACTTAACTCATTTATAAGAATGGAATTTCTTTCTCTATATATGTTCACTCTCTGTTTTTCATGCATGAGTAGCTAAATTAGTTGAATGGGTTGAGAAACATTTAGCTAGCACAACTAGGGAATCTTCATTCTTTGCGATTATCTTGTTTATGTATGCTTCATTCGTCTAATACAGATACTCGGGAGGGTAGTCTAAGGATAGGATCTAGACTTGGGAGTCAGGTTAGAATCTAGACTCGGAAGAGCTAGATTAGAACGCATAAACGAGAGATAGGCGCTAAGGAATGAGCACTATTCGTTATCAACGCATCACATGCATCCTAGAGATAGGAAATGATTGTATGCAGTCATCTTGCTTTCATGCATTTTGCATCATCGCATAGGACAAGAGTAGAGACTTAGGGATAAGCTCTATGGATATTTTGCATTCAACACATGCGTCCTAGACTTAGGAACATCACATTTACATTGGATGATGACTTGCTGTGCATATTTGTAACATGATCGCATAGTCTGACGCATTCTAAAGTAACGCTAGCTAAGATCTTCTCAACCCGTTCATCGCATACTCATTGCATCTATCAACACAACTGTCTTTTCTCAAATCCGCCACCTTTATTTATTTCTTTTTTATCAACACAAACAACAAACCTAACACTTATTTATTTATCCGGTTACCGCAAAGCTTTCATAAAAATCACCAACGCAATCGACTTTCACAAGTCCCTGTGTTCGACCCTAGACTTACCAGGAAACTCAGAGGAATTTACACTTGAATTCCGCTAGGAAAACTTCAGTGCACAATGCAAATCCATCAACTCATATCATCCATATTTTCACTTCATAAAATACAAGCATCAAACGCCTCCACTCCTCATGTCATAACATGTACGAATTAAGATCACATGTATGTAGCACTTTATAACTCTTTGTAACAACTACAGAGTAGGCCACATCCAGTAACGCACTGAAATTAAGATATACTGTGATTGATGTTCTATGCTCGAAATGATGTGATATTACCACTAGATAGGCATTAATGATGGGTGTTCACGTAGTATGCCATGCATTGTCATAAGTTTCCTTACGATAGAACCAAGTGTAATTCCTTCGCAAGTTTCTCGGTGTGATTCGAGATCGAACACGGGGACTGGTTTAGGTTATTGTGGTATGTTCATGATATATGCGACCAGGTTTTCAATCTTTAAAAATGTATTTGTACAGATATATAAATTACGATAAAATAAAGTAAAGCGGTAAAGATGCAATAATAAAATGAAATACAATAAACCTAAGCTAGATGATACAAGACACAAGCTTCATGCATAAGATGCTGGGGTCAAGGCTGGCTGTGAAAGGTGTGCAAAGACGTGGAATGCGGAGGCAAGTCATATGAACAGGATAAAAAGAGAAAGAAAAATAATATAAACAACGCAAGTTCTCAATTGTGTTAAAGCTACAAATGTTGTTTCGTTCTTCTCTTGGCGTACACCTTTCAGTGATTAGCCACGCTCCCACATGTCTGTGGTGAAACAGAGACTAATGTAATGAACATAAGGTTGCTTCCATGTCTGGAAGTACTACTCGTTTTAGTTAACACATTCTTCTGATCTTCTCTCGATAGATCAGAATGGCATCTTCATTTCTGCTCTCACAGGTGAAGATGTCGTCTAGCATGCCTTAACTAAATGCATTTTATATCTTTAACACAGATTAAGTACTTAGTTAATTCATATTGCTTATTAGGGAATTAAGAAGACATCATGATGAAAGTGATTGATGGGTGAACGAAAATAGATAGAAGATGGTAAATGAAAGCTATCGAAACATTTAATACGTCTATTAAACGTTTGATACATGGTGTGTGAATGAAAAGATAAAGGAAACATGAAATACAACGATGAAAGAGAAGAACAGATACAAACAAGTGCCAATGTCTTGGCACTGATTCGATGGAGATCTGCTTGCCGAATAGGATGGATTTGATGGTCGGAAGAGCTTTCCTCTCAGGCTTGCTCTACCGGTAACAGGGATCTTTACAAGAGCTTTCAAATGGGTGTTTGGCAGGTTAGTTCTAAGATTCACCTCTCGGCCTTATCTCGTCTTCTTCCCGGATTTCTTCACTCAAGCACTCAGCTCAGCCTTTTCTCTCAACAATTTTGCAGCATTTACCCTATATCCCGTAGCATACTTTTTCTCTGAAATCAATGGGTATTTATAGGTGCAGGTCTTTGACTCCGGCCTTGTGGTCCCCACTTGATTGTCATGGTAATTCCACAGATGGAGGGATATTATTCCTTCTGTTATGCAATCAGACCGTCAATTCTACACAACCATTAGTTGTACACGTGTCTCAATCCTCCGCTTTGTCATTGCTCAGCTGCATCTTTCGATCATTGATTCTTATGCGGTGTTGTTTTTATTACCGCATGCAGTTGAAACCCAGCTCTGGATCGACTATCGCATTACGCCGTCATTGTGGTAATCGTCTCTTCATTGTTGATTGACGGGCACAATGTGACAGAGATGCATTGATCAGTTTCTCGTGAGCCTTAAGCGCAAGTGATGACTTGGTCTCCTACAAAACAGAGTAAAATCCGGCTTGTTTTCCATCTTTATGGTGTTAGTGGGTGTAATTGCAAACATTTATAATTATTATAAACATTTATTTTTTTGTTTTTGTTTATTTTTTGTTTTTGTTTCTTTTTTTTCATACTGCGTTGTTCTTGGAAACCCACCTTCGCTTTGGCTTGCTCCTATGGGTGTCATACGAACATCCAACTACGAGCAGGCTCCTTTCACAACTAAACTCTTATGAGGTTGGGATAGTTTTGAGGTTTTCCCTTGCGCTGACATTGGAGTTTTGCATAAATTTTTTTTTTCTATGAAAATGGACACATTTTCTTAACTACAGCATAATCTTGATCTCATCTGCTCAGACCTTCCCCACCCCCAAATTTAAAGATGAGCAAGGTCCTCATTGCGTCGTTTGGAGAGACTAGACAAACACTTAGAAGAAAATTTCAAAAAGAAGGTTTGAGCAGAACTTTGAAAGATAAAAGGTAAAGTATTGCTAAACTAAGAATTAACTAAGTGTTGGTCAGAAATTATTAAGTATGGGAAATGTTTCTAAGTATAAACATGTAATACATCATAGCAACGCAATGAAGATCATAAAAATAAGAAATTTAGAATGTCACAAAAAAATTGACAAAGGAAGATAAAGAAAGAGGCACAGGAAAAAAGTGGAGCGAATATATACTCTAATTGTATTGACTATTAACAAGGTATACAAATAAATTACAAATGAACGCATTACAACATTTTTTATTGCCTATAGAAGAGTCAAAAAATTTGATTACTTTACAAATAATAAATGAATTAAATACAAATAAAGAATGGCTGCATAAAAAAAAAAAAATCGTATTGGAAGAAAGTGTACATACTAAGGTTGAGGAGTAGAGAGATCTGGCGGATTTTGAGGTGGTGCAGGAGGCGCTTCTTCAAAATTTAAATGCTGCCGGAGATGTAGGGGCACCATTGAACCATGAAGATATGCGACAAGAAAGTTGAAGTACTCTTGATTATGCTCCGCAATCATTCTCTGGTGCATATGGACTTTATAAATGTTGCACTGCATGTTGATCAACGCCTCTCTTGATGTGGTGGCACTGCGTTGAATATCATCAATGTGCTCCATTACTACCTCAAATTGTTGATTGAAGAAGTGTTGCTGTTGAGAGAAGAGTTGTTGTTGTTGGGAGAAGAGGGATCTCATTTCTGCTAACTCAGCAGCCATGGAGATGATAGAGGGTTCTGCCCGTGATGTCTCACCAACATCATTTTGGGTTGGGCAGAGGTGCCTTCACCCAAACCGTGTGGGTCATCAACTTGCGGCGGTGGATTGGTGAGTTGCGGTGATGATGCTAATGGTGAAGGTGAGGCTGCTGGGTAAATAGAAGAGTTGAGGACAAGAAGAAGGTTTGTAAAATGCTCATGTAAGAGGGAAGAGGGTTTTGCTGGTGGGCTCGGAGGGCTTGGAGGGCTTGGAGGCTGAATGACTAAGGGAAGAAGGTCTATAGGTTCAAGATTTTGCGTTGGTGACTCCTAGACCTTCTCTTTTCCCTTATCCTCTCTTCGTCTTCTTTTTGGTCTGGGTTTCAGCGACGCATTCAAATCTATCACAGGCCTCTTTGTTGGCAGCTCGAGGCATTGTGAAGAATCTTTGAGAAGCATCCTCAAGATTTTTATGTTGATAAGGTTGTGGACTTCTGGCATGGGCTCCTCATTGATGCCTACACCCATAGACAGGCATAGACTTGAAACGATCCTCGGGAAAAAGTACTGCCCCCGAACATGCCCCACTAATGCTCTGATCTTCCCCGCGATCAACTGTCTTACATCAATAGGAATGTCGCGGGCTATGAAGTATACAGCCATGACCCGATCCCTTGATACAATTCTATCGTGCGTTGTTGGGATCAGCCGCTTCTTATCCAAATAAACCTAGAGCTTTCCCTCCAACAGCAAGGACTTGGACTCTAAGGTACGGATGCCTTTGAGCGAGATCGACCACTTCGTGCCCTACTGCGTTAGTAACTTCAACGCGTCCTCCATCTACTTTTCTGTGGGTCATCAATAATCTTGTTCCCTGGCGCATCAGGGTTATCCTTCATTTGATAAATTTCATTGGTGTCCCTTGTGTTGAAGGATACTGTCTCTCCCTTAAAGGTCACCGCATCCCTATTTTCATGTAAGTGCCCGCGGTAAAAGCTTCGCACTACTTGAGGCACTATGATGGATGGGCACTGGAAAAATATATCCCACCCATGCTCCACAATTACGCTCGTGATGAGGTCAGGTAATGGGGTCAGTGCAGGATAGAAGCCCATCTCGATCAACATATCATCGTTCTCTTTTTTCTCTGATGATCGCTTCTTGGCCGCCGCAGGCTTGCTGCTTTCTGCTATGACCTTGCCTTTTGTCAATGCAAGGATGGCTACTTGTCGTTCTCTCTTTTCCCGCTCTATGCGTTGCTCTTCTTTCTCGCGCTCAGCGAGCGCTTTGCCCTTGCTCCTATATAAGCGCTTCTTATTGGTTTCACATTTCTTTCTCTTCTCTTCCAACAACATTTTGTCCTCTTCTTTCTTCTTCCTTCTCTCTTCTTCCTCTTCTTCTCTTTCTTCTCTTGCAAACTCTTCTTCGAATTGCTTAGAGGCTAGCAACAGGCGCTGTTCCTCTTCGTGCTTTTGGATCCCTTCAAGTCTGGCAAGCTCATTGTTGCGTCACATCTCCTCAAACTCCAATCTTCTTCTTCTTCTTTTCCCCTCTGCGATGATGAGCTTGCCCCTCTCCATCTTTTCTTGCTTCTCTTCTTTTTCTTTTATTTTTCTCTCTTTCTCTTCCAAAGCCAAAATTAATCTTTGAGGGTCAATTATGGCCCTTTGCGGCGCATTCTTCCTGTGATGCCGGATTAGGGGGTTTCCCTCCACTTCTTCTCCTTCATCTGCTGCAACTAATTGCGTTGCTTCAGGTTGTACCGGTTCCATCAATTGCGTCGTTCCCCACTATCCTCCCTTACGGAGGTTGATTCTCCATCCTTCTCAGGGCTCGCAGCCCTCTGCCTTGCTTTTTCTTCTTCTCCCAGGCACCTCTTCTCATGTCGGCGCAATATTCTCTCCTCTTTCTCATTTTTCTTCCTCTCCTTTTTGGCCTCTTCATCTTCTCATCATCCTTTTGCTCTTTGTTTTTTCTTGCCTTGCGATGATGTGAAGATTCCACCTTTCCAGCCTTCTTTCCCTTCTTTTTTTTCTTCTTATCTTTCTTCTTAACCTCTTCTGGCTATTTCTCTCTCTTTTTATCTTCCTTCTCGGTCTCTTCTGGCTGCACATCCCCTGCAACCTCCCCCATCGCAATGTCAGGGGTCACTAATGCAACCTCTACTTCCTTGGCCTCCTCGACTGCGATCTCTTCTTCTTCTCTTTCCTTGATCGCAATTTCCTCTTCTTTTCTTCTTGGAGGTTCATCATAAATTTCTGTGATGACAGTTGCCTCCTGAGTCTCCGGGACCAGAACATCATTCCTCTTTTCTTCTTCTTCAACCACCACTACTCAATCCTTCACTGGTTCATCCGCCACTACCACCGCCTCCTCCTCCATAGGCAGTGGTTGGTTTACAACCCCTGCCTCGGGCAGTCCACCTCCTTGCTCCAAGGTACATAGGATGGTGTCAAACACCTCCGTATCATCTCGTCTCTTCCTCTCGCTTTCAGTGGAGACAGCAGGTGTTGGCGTAGGCATGCCCTCGGTGCTTCCTCCTCTCTTGAACACATGAGGCCTAACGACCAAAGAATTTCTCCGGGATCTTTCGGCGATTCTGAGGATGGTGTGGGCTTGGGTGGCAAGCCTGTGACTGGCAGCCAGGAATGCTGCCTCTCACATGGCTACTTGATCAGGGGTGGAAGGTGAAGTGGATTGGTTTGGGGTTTGGTCAGCCATGGATACGAGCTTGGAAGGTCTGATAAAAACTTGAGCTGTTGGAGAGAGAAAAAGGTTTGGGATGCAAGATGCTTAGGGTTTCTGGATTGCCAAAATGAGGTAAAGGGTTTCAAATGAAGGAGGAGGTCGTATTTATAGGTTGGGCCGTGGTGGGGTCCAATGCAATTTTTGCAGCGACTGGCCTCGAGCAGCTCAACAGGCGCATCGTTCCACCTCCCTCGTTTATGGAATTTCAGAAAAAGTGTCCTTTCGTCTACTAATTCATAATTGCTTGGGGATACAAATCGATGGACTTCTTCCCAAATTGCCAAACGAATTTTTTTTAATATTTTATTTGAATGGACGCATGAAAAAGAATAACACATTGTGCTTACCAACTCAACTGTATCTTTGCAGAGGATGGGCAACAGTGCATATATCCCCGCAACACACCCCTTAACCAACGCATTTCTGGAGGATACCTCAACATAGTGCATTTGTCTAAGGATGGGCAAAGGACATATGCGAGTGCAACTCACTCCTCAACTCAATACAATTGAGTTAGGTGAACACAAAGCATTCCTGATTGGTTTGATATGCATCATCTTGCTTTCTTGTTGTTAATTGTTTTTTATTATTATTATTTTTTTGACACTTTTCACCAGGGCAAGTGTTATGGTTTGCGGCAATAGATTTTCCTTTATTACTCAATCATTCACAATTTAAAGCACAACGCATTGATTACAACAAAGTCAAAGAATTAAAGACGAGACAGAATTAAATGTAGAGAAATGAATGAGGAAATAAATTCATAAAGTCAAAATTGAATTAAATGAAGAGTTGAAGATAGAATTTAGAATTTAAAGAGACAGAAATTCAATAAAGCATTAAACATAGTATTGAGATATGGATCAAAAATTATGTTGTCTTGGGCGATCGCAATCCACATCTCCGCAGGTGGTCAGGCTTGCTTACTCAATGTCTTAAGGACATTGCTCCTTCCCTGTAGATCCCGGGGCTTCTGAATTGCTAGGCAATGTTCCCGATGTTCGACTTCTTAGCTTAGAGGCCAGCTGGCCTACTTGGATCTCCAGGTTCCTTATAGAGGACGCTTGTGCTTGCATCACTGCATCATTTTTATCCATATATTGCTTCAGCAGCGTCTCAAATGAGCCTCCCAAGGTGTTAGACGATGATGGTTGCTGGTTATGCGGTTTTAATTGCCCTTGGTTGTGGTGAAAAGGAAGATTTCCTCTACTGCTCCCTTGATGGTTCACTGGCCCCCCAGGTTGAGATTGCCTCCCCAATAGAAGTTAGGATGGCTTCTCCAGCCCGGATTATAGGTGTTACTGAAGAGGTTGTTCTGGATAGCACACACTTGCTGAAGGTTCAATGGACACACATCAACCCTGTGAGCCCCTCCACAATTGACGCAACTGATTACGGCCACTTAAGCCGGTGCAGCGGGTTGCGCTGATTATGGAGCAATGTCCCCTTGGTTGATTGCCATTGACTAAAGGATCGAGGTCACCATGGCCATCTGCGCAGCCAACGTGGTCATTGTCTCCGCAGGGACAATGGCTATTTTAGTTTTCCTTTTATCGGTGCCTTGGCCTCCATAACCATTGTCGATCCAATCATCCATATTCCGCGAGATGTAGTCGAGGATGACCTTGGCCTCCGTGTATGTATTATCCATAAAACCTCCTGCCGTGGAGGCATTAGCAATAGCCTGCGTTACTCTGTTCAGGCCATTGTAAAATGTTTCCATCAATACGCAATCGGGAATCCTGATATGCGGGCAGTTTTTCACCAGTCTCCTGAATTGCACCCAGGCGGTGCTCAGGGTCTCATTCTCCTTCTGTTCAAAGTTCAACACATCCTTTTGTAACCTTCGTTGACGGAAAGTGGGAAGAACTTCTTCATGAACCGCTCCACCAATTGCTCCCATGAAGTGATCTCATTTGGCTCTAGTGAATAAGCCCACCTCTTAGCCTCGTCCCTCAAGATGTAAGGGAACAGATACAATCTTATGTTTTCTGGGGTCACGCCAGGTAAGGAAAAATTGTCGCACATCTCGACAAAGCTGGTCAGATGGGCATGAGGGTCTTCACCTTGCAGACCCCTGAACTGGCCGACATTTTGAATCATCTCCAACATGACCGGCTTAATCTCAAAACGCGTATTCTCCTCTACAGTCAGCTTCAAGATTTCAGGCGAAAAATCATACAAATTGGGTGCCGCATAATTACGTATCGGGATGTTGCGATTAGCCGCTAGGAAGACAGGGTCCTGAGTCGGTCTAACAGCCCCTTAGTTCAAAAGTGGCACCGCATTATCGTTATTGTCCACCATGTTGGCTGCCTTTTTCACCTAATTCGGTTCTGACGTACCCTTATGCAGAAAGTTCGCTCGATCTCAGGGTCAGTTACGAATTCCAATTCAGTACCCAGACTCAAAAATCGTCAGGCTACTCTCCACGTTGAACAACCAGTACAATGAGATCTATCCTACAAAATACCAAAAAACACACTCAAACAATAGACCGTTAACCAAATCCTTGACAAGGCGCCATAAACTTGTAATGCACTAAAATTAAGATATACTGTGATTGATGTTCTATGCTCGAAATGATGCGATACTACCATTAGATAGGCATTAATGATGGGTGTTCACGTAGTATGCCATGCGTTGTCACAAGTTTCCTTACGATAGAACCAAGTGTAATTTCGTCGTAAGTTTCTCGGTGTGATCCGAGGTCGAACACGGGGACTGGTTTAGGTTATTGTGGTATGTTCATGATATATGCGACCAGGTTTTCAATCTTTAAAAATGTGATTGTATAGATATATAAATTGCGATAAAATAAAGTAAAGCAGTAAAGATGCGATAATAAAATGAAATACAATAAACCTAAGCTAGATGATACAAGATACAAGCTTCATGCACAAGTTGTTGGGGTCAAGGCTAGCTGTGAAAGGTGTGCAAAGACGTGGAATGCGGCGGCAAGTCTTATGAACAGGATAGAAAGAAAAAGACAAATAATATAAACAATGCAAGTTCGTAATTGTGTTAAAGCTACAAATGTTGTTCCACTCTTCTCTAGGCATACACCTTTCAGTGATCGGTCGTGCTCCCACATGTCTGTGGTGAAACAGAGACTAATGTAATGAACATAAGGTTGCTTCCATGTCTGGAAGTAATATTCGTTTTAGTTAACGCATTCTTCTGATCTTTTCACGATAGATCAGAAGGGCATCTTCACTTCTGCTCTCACAGATGAAGATGTCATCTAGCATGCCTTAGCTAAACGCATTTTATCTCTAACACAGATTAAGTACTTAGTTAATTCATATTGCTTATCAGGGAATTAAGAAGACATCATGAAGAAAGTGATTTATGGGTGAATGGAAATAGACAGAAGATGGTAAATGAAAGCTATCGAAACATTTAATACGTCTATTAAGCATTTGATACATGGTGTGTGAATGAAAAGATAAAGGAAACATGAAATACAACGATGAAAGAGATAGAACAGATACAAACAAGTGCCAATGTCTTGGCACTGATTCGATGGAGATCTGCTTGCTGGATAGGATGGATTTGATGGTAAGAAGAGCTTCCCTCTCAGGCTTGCTCTACCGGTAGCAGGGATCTTTGCATAGAGCTTTCAATCGGGTGTTTGGCAGGTTAGATCTGAGATTCACCTCTCGGCCTTATCTCGTCTTCTTCCCGGATTTCTTCACTCAAGCACTCAGCTCAGCCTTTTCTCTCAACAATTTTGCAGCATTTACCCCATATCCCGTAGCATACTTTTTCTCTGAAATCAATGGGGTATTTATAGGTGCAGGTCTTTGACTTTGGCCTTGTGGTCCCCACTTAATTGTCATGGTAATTCCGAAGATGGAAGGATATTATTCCTTCTGTTATGCAATCAAACCATCAATTCTGCACAACCGTTAGTTGTACACGTGTCTCAATCCTCCGCTTTTGCATTGCTCAGCTGCATATTTCAATCATGGATTCGCATGCGGTGTTGTTTTTATTACCGCATGCGGTTGAAACACAGCTCTAGATCGACTATCGCATTACGCTGCCATTGCAGTAATCGTCTCTTCACTGTTGGTTGATGGGCGCAATGTGATAGTGATGCGTTGATTAGTTTCTCGTGAGCCTTGAGCGCAAGCGGTGACTTGGTCTCCTGCAAAACAGAGTAAAATTCGGCTTGTCTTCCATCTTTATGGTGTTAGTGGGTGTAATTGCAAACATTTATAATTATTGTAATACTAGGCTAATTTTCATACAATCGGCACATATTTACTAACTTTTGGCCGCAATATCTAGATAAGGTCGCATAAATAACTTGTATTTCTACAAGTTATCAATGGTGTTACCTGAATAAGGTACCCAACCTCATTCATGTACCATAGATCATTTTGACTATTTACATGAACCCGATCCACTCTTATGTCTCCACATAAAGTTCAAGTACTCATACAATAGTCATGGGTCTTAGTTTATTTGATTTAGACTTTCATACAATTTATGAGATCAATAACAAGTATAGTGATAATAGAAAATGTTTATCATTTTACAAACTGTGAGTTTTTAGGACATAAAACCCAACAACCGCCGCATCGCTTGCGATGCATGATATCGCTTCAACCCATTTGGAAACATAAACGACGGCCAACAGAATGTATTTGTGACCATTTGATGGTGGAAATGGCCCCATAAAGTCTATGCCCCATACATCGAATAGCTCCAATTCTAAGATAATGTTCATTGGCATCGTATTCTTCCATGAAATTATTCCCATGCGTTGGCACCTGTCAGTTTCATTGAATAGTCTCTTGCGTCCTTAAATAAAGTCGGCCAAAAATATCCACTTTGTAACACCTTTGCTATTGTGTGTTAACCTCCAAAATGTCCACCATACGTTGAGTTATGGCATTAGGATAGTATGCACTGGTGAGCAGCTTCTGGTTCGCATAGGCGCAAAATCTGGTCTGATCCCCACTTGTAAATATTTGGCTCATCCCAATAATATGATTTACATTCGTGTCTAAGCCGCCTCTTTTGGTGGGTTGTGTAGTTCTCAGGAAATTGTTCACAAACTAGATAATTGACCACATCTGCATACCATGGTAACTCTTCAATTTTGAACAGTTGATCATCTGGGAAGGTTGCGTTCACCTTTGACTGGTTGCGGTCGACTTTCGAATTTTCTAATCTTGATAGGTGGTTCGCAACCTGGTTCTCTGTCCCCTTGCGATCAATGATTTCCATGTTGAATCCTTGAAGGAGGAGATCCCATCGAATCAACTTCGCCTTTGCATCTTTCTTTGTCATCAAATATTTGATTGCCGAGTGGTCGGTGTGAACGATCACTTTGGATCCCAGCAAGTAAGCTCTGAGTTTCTCCAACGTAAAGATCACCGTAAGAAGTTCTTTTTTAGTGGTAGTGTAATTTGTTTGGCAGGGTTCAAGGTTCTACTTAGATATGCGATGGGGTGTAGCATTGTTTTCTTCTTTTGTGCTAGCACCGCCTCCATCGCATAACTGCTTGCATTGCACATCAACTCAAATGGCTTCGTCCAATCTGGTGTGGTTATCAATGCATTCTTCAGTATCTTGAATGTGTTGAGGCATTGTGTATCGAAATCAAACGTCCTATCGGCCTCCAGCACGCACTTAATGGTCGAGTAATCTTCGAAAAGTCCTTCACAAAACGTCGATAAAATCCTGCATGCCCTAGGAAGCTCCTGACAGCCTTCACGTTTGCTGGAGGTGGGAGCTTTTCAATGGCCTCAATCTTCACCTTATCCACCTCCAGCCCTTCCTTGGAGACTTTGTGCCCGAGCACAATATCTTCATTCACCATGAAGTGGCACTTCTCACAGTTCAACACAAGATTTATCTCTTCACATTTTCTTAGTATCTTCTCCAAATTGTTCAGATAGACTTCATATGTGTGCTCATACACCGAGAAATCGTCCATAAAAATTTCCACTGAATCTTCAAGATACTCAAAGAAGATGGCCATCATGCACCTTTGGAATGTGCTCAGTGCATTGCATAATCCAAATGGCATGCGGTGAAAAGCAAATGTTCCGTAGGGGCAGGTGAATGTGGTTTTTTCTTGGTCTTCAGGAGCAATCATGATTTGGTTGTAGCCTGCATATCCATCCAAAAACCAGAAGTAATCATTTCCTACTAGGCGGTCTAGCATCTGATCAATGAAAGGCAATGGGAAATGATCCTTCTTTGTCGCCGCATTCAGTTTGCGGTAGTCCATGCAAATCTGCCAGCCAGTGACGGTCCTCATTGGTATTAGTTCATTGTTTGCATTGGGAACTACCGTCATTCCTCCTTTCTTGGGCACACACTGCCTGGGGCTGACCCACGTGCTATTGGCGATTGGATAAATAATGTCTGCGTCCAACCATTTGATTATCTCCTTTTTCACGACCTTCTTCATCACACGGTTTAGTCTGCATTAATGTTCGATCGACCTTTTTGGTTTTCCTCGAGACATATTATGTGCATGCAATATGCGAGGCTGATTCCTCTTATGTCTACTAGCATCCATCCTATCGCTTTTATGTACTTCTTCAGGATGCTCAGCAGCGCATTCTTTTGTTCTTCTTGAAGCGCAGAGGAAATTATTACTGGTAGAGTTTCATTTTGCCCCAAGAAAACATACTTCAGGTAGCTTGGCAAGGTTTTTAATTCCACAGTGGGTGGTTGTTCCAAGGTTGGTTTTTATGCTTTTCTTTCTTCATTCAACGTCAGTTTTTCTTCTTTGGTTGTTGTTTCCACGATCGCATTGCATGTTACCACAGATGCGGTCGCATCCTCTCCTTCATCTTCATCTTCATCTTCAGACTTTTCTTCTTCAAAACAACTGGGTTCATTGTCGGAATCTGTTAGGTCTTCTTCTTCCGGATACTTCATGGCTTTAATAATGTCAAATCTGAGCTTCTTTCCATTCACACTCAGCGTGATCTCTCCCTAAAATGATGGGTACATCCTTGTCTGCTACATAATCGAGGATGATGAAGTCTGTCGGTAAGATAAATTTGTCAATCGAGACCAGGACATTCTTCACCTTCCCTTCTGGATGAACTAGGGACGTGTCAGTTAGCTGGAGAGTCACCATCGTGGGCACCAGCTGCACCACATTCAATTGTTTGAAAATTTAAAGGGGTATTAGGTTGATATTAGCCCCGAGATTGCAAAGCACTTGACCTATATATATCCCACCAATTGAGCAGGGTATCATGAAACTTCAAGGGTCACACATTTTCGGTGGAATAATGGTTTTTGACCTTTGCGTTAATGATGCGTTCTTTTATGCAGTGAAATAATGAAAGGAATTGCAGTGATGGGAAATGTGTTGTGCAACAAGTTTTCTCAGCAAAATCCAAGTATAAATCCTACCAACTTTCTTGGTAAGTCCAAGGTCGAACTCAGGGACTAAGGAACACAATATGCGGTAATAATTTTTAAGATCACTTTGCAGTAACAAATAAATTAATGGTTTGGTTGGTTTGTTGTTTGAAGTATAAAAAGTATGCGGTGGATTTGAGAAAAGATTGATTATGTGATAGATACACTGAGTATGCAGAGAAATGGGTTGAGAATGTCTTTAGTTAGCATTTTCGGAGAATGCGTTCAAACTATGCGATCATGCTACACTCATGCAACAACAATCATTTTCCAATGCAATGCAGTAGCTCTTAAGTCTAGGACGCATGTGATGAATGCGATAATGTCTATAGAGCTTATTCCTAAGTCTCTACTTCTTGCCTATGCGATGATGCAAGATGCACGCAAGGACAAGGTGACCGCATACAATCATAACCTATCTCTAGGATGCATGCGATGCGTTAATAGCAAACAGCACTTATTCGTAAGCTCCTATCTCTTGATTATGCATTTCTAATTTGACTCTCTCGAGCCTAGATTCTAACCTGACTTTTCCAAGCCTAGATTCTATCTTTAAACTACCCTCCCGAGTATCTCTAATGGACGAATGACGCATACATAATACAAGATAATCGCATGGAATGAAGATCCCCAGTTATGCTAGCTAAGTGCTTCTGAACCCTTCGACAGATTTAGCTACTCATGCGTAATGTACAGAGAGTGAACAAATATAAAGATATAAATTCCATTTCTATAGATAAGTTCAGAGTACAAAATGACAATGGAAGATAAGGGTAGAGAGCCTGGTAGCGATTCCTTGCTTCCCAAGGCTTTTACACTATTAACTCTATTCTACTCAAAAGATGTTCCTACTTCCACAGGAGTTGGCCCTCTCTCTAATCTCGATGCTTCCGGCACTCTTCCAAGTTCACCAGAACGATCTCTTGGTACAATCTCACTTCCCTCGCTTTCGCCTTCTAAATAAAAGAAAAACTAAGAACAAGGCTACTTCTATCTAGAGGGAAAAATTATCTAACTGTCAAACTCCTTCACTAAAGGTGGCCTCTAGTATTTATAGAGCTTCGGGATGAAAGGCTTCTTCTCCCTTATGATTGCACTGATGGGATGGCATTAATTCTCTATCTGATGCGCCGAATATTTGTCATCGAAAAGTTGAGTGTACTTGTTACAGTAGTTCATTAACGGCTTGTCAAGTTAATTCGAAATCGACCGTCATCAGCTTTCTGTCCCATCATAATTTATTACGCTTTTCACCCAGATGCGCCCACCAAGTTGTGCCAGCTCTATTCGGCAACCTTCTTGAGTAAATAATTGCGAGCACAAATGATCGCATAGCCTTACGTTAACACAATCTTTTGATGCGCTCGGTCGTTGATTTCTTTGGATCGCATTTTCCGCCTTGCGTCAACGTATATTCTGCACAAAAATACATAAGTTAACTGTTTTAATGCGATTGACGCATGCGGCTGTAATATTGTGAACTTAATGCTTTTGGATGCAATCTTGTATATTTTTATCAATGTAAACCTGCATTGTTTTAAACTTAGCACTGTAATAACGTGCATTTCTGCCCGTTATCACACCCCAAAATTTAAACAACGTTTGTCCTCAAGCATAAGCTAAAGATTTCCTTTAGAAAGTCGACCGCAATCTTTTTTCCTAGATTTCTCAAGGATGCCTTATTCAAATCTTATACACCAAAATTTCCTTAATTCCTATCCAAGTCTCTTCTTAAAATATTTCTTGAATTTAGGGACCGCAAGCATAACCTTCAAAAATACTTTACTATATTCCAGAGCATCGCATGATTTAATTCAACAAAACTTTTTTTTTTCACTAGGGTGTTAAATGATTTTTTTTTATCCTTGCATATTTTAGACATTTTTTTTCCTCTGACCTTGCGCTATCCAAGTGCCTCGCCTTTGTTTTGGCTTGCCCCCATGTGTGTCACGTGGACATCCAACTACGAGCAAGGCACTCTTTCTCAGACTAAACTCATGCCCATTTGGCAGCGGAGTTGAGGTCATTTATTTATGCATTGATCACGATTCCTACCTTCGTTTTGACTTGCCCCCACATGTGTCATGCGAACATCCAACTATGAATAGGATCCGATCACAACGTTATGATTTTTTTTTATAAATAAGCAAAGCTAAAAATAGCAAGGTCGAAAATGAATACCGCACCCCCAAATTTAAAATGCGGCAATGTCCTCATTGCCAAAAGATTAAAAGAAGTCATGCGATATTCTTAGGAAGTTTCGTAAAGGGTTAGTTTGAAAGAATCTAGTAGACCACTAACTTCTAGAAATATTTCATGAGGTGACTATCCTAAAATTAAGTTGACTCTAGTGTATACGAAAAAAATAGAAGCATGCGTTTCATCATTGAAATCATAATTGGCAAAGAGAAATCATGCGGTGACTTACTAAATTCATCAATGTTAAATGATTGTGGTAACCAAAGAGGATGCGGTGATAAAATTTTCAAAATTAAAGTGCGATGCGATAGTGAAAAATTTAGAATAAAGTCAAGGAAAGATACAACCTCCAAATTTGCTCTGTCGCCCGCATTATTTGTTGACACATCCTGCTTTGTGACGATCTACTTTCTTTGGATTGCGATGACGAAATTAAGTAGTTGCATCTTCATGTAACGCCTCCGCAATCGTTTACCTCAATCGTTTGCAAAGAAAAAACATCGAGAGGGTCAAATAAATAGACGAAGTTAACAAAAAATTTCTCTCCCTCTTTTTTCTATTTTTTTATTTTTTTTTATATAAAGATGTAAAATGAAGATAGATAAACGATATTTGAAATAACATCATAGTATTGAGAGTTCATGAATCATAAGTAAGAAAAAGGATACTCCAGAAGACTTGCGCCCCAGATGATTTTCTGTCGCATGCCAACGTAGGGGCCACTTGATTTTCCTTCATTTCGGATTTCTCAGGTCTACAGAGGTCTTTTCTCGATGAAAATCACCCCCGCAATATGCCTTGACTCTTTGCTCATTAACCTTGAATGTACGGGTCCCTTCCTCATTAATCAGCTCAACCGCACCATGCGGGAATATTTCTTTAATTATAAAGGGTCCGGACCAGCACGACTTTGATTTGCCGGGAAAGAGCCATAACCGTGAATTGAAAAACGTAAGACCTTTTTTCCGACGTGGAGATTTTTGCCGCATAGCTAGTTGTCATGCCAACGTTTTGCTCGTTCTTTGTAAATTTTGGCATTTTCATAAGCTTGCGTTCTCCACTCATCAAGCTCAACCAGTTGTAGTTTTCTTTCTTCCCCTACTGCTTTTAAGTCGAAGTTAAGCTTCTTCACAGCCCACAGCGCTTTGTGCTTCAGTTCCAATGGTAAATGACATGCTTTACCAAACACCAAAACATACGAAGACATGCATATCGATGTTTTGTAGGCAATCCTGTATGCCCACAGTGCATCGTCCAGCTTTGTTGCCCAGTCTTTTCGCGAAGGCTTTACCACCTTCTCCAATATCAGCTTGATTTACCGGTTGGACACTTTAGCTTGACCATTCGTCTGTGGATGGTATGCGGTGGCCACTTTGTGGAGGATGTTATATTTTAGTAGCATATTTTTTATGAGGTAATTGACAAAGTGGGAGCCTTCGTCACTTATTATGGCACATGGAGTGCCAAAAAAAGTGAAAATATTTTTCTTCAGGAATTTTGAGACTATCGCCGCATCGTTTGCGGCGCATGCTATTGCTTCTACCCACTTGGACACGTAGCCGACGGCTAACAGAATATACTTGTGACCATTCGAAGGTGGGAATGGTCGCATGAAATCAATGCCCCAGACATTGAACAACTCTAGTTCTAAAATGATGTTCATGGGCATCACATGTTTCCATGAAATGTTACCTGTGTGTTGGCACCGATCACACTTCATCGCGTAGTTTCTTGCATCCTTAAATAATGTTGGCCAATAGTACCCACTTTGTAATACTTTCACTGCTGTGCACTGGCCTCTAAAATGTCTGCCATATGGTGAATCATGACATTGCGATAATATGCGTTGGTGAACAGCATCCAGTACACACAGTCGCATAATCTGGTCTGACCCCCTCTTATACAGATTTGGCTCATCCCAATCATAATATTTGCATTCATGCCTGAGCCGTCTCTTTTGGTGGTCAGTATAGTCTTTGGGAAATTGCTTGCAAACCAGATAATTTACCACGTCTACGTACCATGGCAATTCTTCAATATGAAAAAGCAGCTCGTCAGGGAACACTATGCTCACCTCTGACTAATTGCGGTCAACCTCTGGATTTTCCAATCTGGATAAATGATCCACAACTTGGTTCTCCGTCCTCTTGCGATCAATTATTTCCATATCGAATTTCTAGAGGAGGAGAACCCATCTAATCAACCTCAGCTTCAGTCTTCAAGATATTCTGAAAAGATGGCTGTAAGGTTGGTTTGATGATTGAAATTGATTCGTTGATTGATCGTGTGTGTCAAAGTACTTATGAGGTTGCTGACGTATGCGCTTTGCGACAATGATAATATGAGATACTACATTTTAAATGATGTATGTGGTGATGCTTAGATGCTTTTGTAGTATGCGTTCGTGTAGTGTGCACGTGTCACAAGTTTTCTTATGTTGGAACCAAGTATAATTCCAACGCAAGTTTCTCAAAGTGATCTAAGGTCGAACACGTGGATTGCAGTGATTAATGCGATACTGATGTGATATATGCGACTGGGAAACAAAAAGAATAATGAATTGGATTTAAAAAGTAAAATGTAGTAAATAGTAAAGTGCGGTAAAAAAGTAAAGCGATGATAAATAAATTACGGTAAAATAAAATGCGGTAATAAAGTAGAATGCGGTAACAGATAAATGAATAAACAATTAAATATACAAATTGAGGACTGGCTGTGAAGATGTGCAAAAGTATCTGATGAATGCAATGGCAAGTCTTGTGAAATGTGTCAGAAAGAGAATGGGTTGAGGGAAAGGACATCACAAGTTCGTCAATCTTGTTGAAGATGCAATTGAGGTTCCGCTTTCCCTTGGCTTACACCTTTCAGTGATCGACCGCGTTCCCATATGTCTATGGTGAAACAGGGATGAACGTGGTGAACGCAAGGTTATTTCCATCTATGGAGATACTTCTCGCTTTAGTTAACACATTCTTCCAACCTTCTTTCGAGAGGCAGAATAACATCTTCACTTCTGCTCTCACAGGTGAAGATGCCATTGAGCATGCTTTAGCTAAACTCAGCCGATTTCTTCAACAAAGATTAACTTACTCGCTTAATCCTTCCCCTTTACCCTGGGGATTAGTTACACATAGTGGAAGAAATGGATGATGAATGTATGGTGAAGATCAGAGAAATGACGATGAATATGATAATGATATTTAAATCTAAAGATAAGCGTTTGTTACCGATAATGAATGAAAGATTAGAGATGAACACAATAGATGAATAGAAAGTTAGAACAAAATACGGAAAGCGTGTCAATATCTTCACACGGATCCTGATCGTAGACGATTTACTTGTCGGCATGTGGTAGGAATGGAGTGGAAAGCTTCCCTATCAAGCTTGTTTTCCAGGTAGAAGTGATCTTTGCACAAAGCTTCTTCTTCGGGAATGGGAATGAATTGCTTGCTCCAGAGACTTACCTTTTAGTCTTGTCTCGTCTTTCTCCCCGGATTTTCTCTAAGTTGTCCCTTCAGACCAGCCTCCTCTCTTTGAATTTGATGTAGCTATTTATAATCTAAATAAAATGGTATAAATAACTTGTATTTCTACAAGTTATCACACCCCCAAATTTAGATATATGCTTGTCCTCAAGCATATCCTCGACTAAGGCAATTAAGCTCAAATCCTATCCTAACTTTGCGTTGATCAGCTACTTCGAATGCTCCACCTCTACATAATTTCTCAAACCTACAAGTTCCTTCTATCCTCTGATCATTTCTTCAACATGCTCTACTTTATTCTTACCTAAGACAAACCTCTGCTCAAAGTTCTCTTCTTATCTTGAAAAGAATGTTTTACCTATTCTTGTGAAAACAATGAAGTGTGCCCTTTATGCAGTGGCCTGGTTTGCGTCATCCTATAGAGAACGTTGATCATGGTTACACCCTTCGTTTTGACTTGCTCCCACAGGTGTCATGCAAGCATCCAACTTCAGTTGTGTACCAAGCTCAACTTCAACTCTTGATCCTTAGCTAAGTTTTACTTTTGCTGGTCAATGGAGTTGTCTCTTTTATTCTTATTTTCTCTCTTTTCTTTCTTTTTTTTTTTTTTTTTTGGTATTGTGTCAATCCTTGTAACCTACCTCCGTTTGGCTTGCTCCCATGGGTGTCATGCGAACATCCAACTATGAGCAGGTTCCTTTCACGACTTAACTCTTATCAGGTTGGGATTTTCCCTTGCACTGACAACAGAGTTATTTTATTTTATTTTATTTTTTGGTGATGATGAACGCATTTTCCTGATATGACCGAATCTGCTCAGACCTTCCCCACCCCCAAATTTAGAGATGCACAAGGTCTTCATTGCATTTTTTTGGACAGAAAAGACAAATCACTTATTCAAAATTTTGAAAAGAAGGTTTAAGAAGAGTCTTGTAATAGAGAAGGTAAAGTAGAGCTATTGGATGAATGGTCTAAGTGTTAGGCAGAAATTGCAATGTATAAAGAAATTGCACTAAGGTTACGCATACTACTCATCATGGCAGTGCAAATAAACAACGCAAAAGAAAAGAAAAGAATTACCGCAATAAATTGACAAAGATGATAAAAATAAAGAGGCCAACACATATGGAAAGAATAATTACTCAGTTATATAAAAATTGTCTAAGTACACAAAGAATTATATTGATCGTAAACATAAAATTGTAAACATGTACAGAAGAATACAAGGTATAGCTATCTATAAAAAAAATGAATGACCGCAAAAAGAATGCAAAATTGTGGAGAAGGTGGTACACCCCCAAATTTAGATTTGTGGCGGGGTCTCTTGGTGAAGAGGGTGTTGCGGAGGAGCTCTTTGCGGTGCTTCTTGAAAGTGCAGAGGCTACTGCAGATGTTAAGGCACCATGGGACCATGTAGATAGGCAATCAAAAAATTGAAGTACTCATGGTTGTGTTCGGACATCTGTCTTTGATTCAGGCAAATGGTAAAAGTGTTACGTTGAATATTGACCATCGCCTGTCGCAGCTTTGCGTTGCTCTCTCGCAACTCTGTTAATGAATGGTAGAAGAAGGCTAGCTATTGAGATAAGAAGCCCCGCATATCTTCTAAGACAGCAGCTAGGGATGCAGTAGAGGGTTGCACCGTCAATCTTTCACCAGCATCGGTTTGAGGTTGAGTGAAAGGGCCTGCTCCCAAACCATGTGGGTCATCAACATGCGGCGATGTTGGTGGTGAAAAGTGGGGTGGATATGGATGGCTAGTCGATCTTGGTTTGCTCTTTATAAAGTTTGACATTTTAGTAGGCATTCATTCTCCACTCGACTAGCTCGTTGAAATGGAACTTCTGAACTTCCCCCGCATTTGACAGATCAAAATTCAACTTTTTAATTTCCCATATTGCCTTGTGTTCCAGCTCGAGAGGCAGATGGCAAGCTTTTCTGAAGACCAGGGCATATGGGGACATACCGATTGGAGTTTTGAAGGCAGTCTTGTATGCCCATAGTGCTTCATCAAGCTTGGGTGACCAACCTTTCCTAGAGGTACTGACTACCTTCTCCAAGATGGTCTTGATTTCTCTGTTGGAGATTTTTGCCTACCCATTGGTTTGCGGGTGATACATAGTTGCAACTCTATGGTTGACATTAAATTTGATCAACAAGTTGGTGATGATGCGGTTGATGAAATTTGTGCCTTCATCGCTAATTAATGCACGTGGCGTTCCATACTGCATGAAGATGTTTTTCTTGAGAAATTTCGCCACCGTGGCCGCATCGTTTTTAGTGCATGCGATGGCCTCAACCCACTTTGAAACATAATCAACCGCAACAAAAATATATTAATGACCCTCTGAAGGCAGAAATGGGCCCATGAAGTCGATTCCCCATACATCAAACAGTTCAATTTCTAAGATCGAAGTCAAAGGCATTTCATACCATCTGGACATGTTCCCTGTTCTCTGGCATTTGTCGCATTGCACAACATGGACGTAGGCGTCCTTAAATAGCGTTGGCCAAAAATAATCGCTCTATAGAACTTTTGCGGCGGTCCGCTACCCCCCAAAATGTCCTCCATGAGGGGACTCATGATGAAATTCTAAAATGTGCTTGGTTTCATGCTCAGGAAGGCATCGACGCAAAATATGATCAGGTCTGAGTAGATACAAGAATGGGTCATCCCAGAAATAAAACTTGACTTCGTGTCTCAACTTCTTCTTCTGCTGGTATGAATAGTCTTCGAGTACTTGGCCGCAAACTATGAAGTTTACAATATCTATACCATGGGATGTTAACGCATACCGTCATAAGGTGCTCATCAGGGAATCTCTCTTCAATCTCATTCTCTTTCTTCTGAACCTCGCAATTTTCTAATCGTGATAAATGATCTACGACTTAGTTCTCAGTGCCCTTCCCGTCTTTGATTTCTAGGTCAAATTCTTGCAGGAGTAATACCCATTTAATCAGTCTTGGTTTTGCATCCTTTTTCTTCATGAGGTATTTGATCGTAGAATGATCAGTATACACCACTACATTTGATCCAATCAGGTACTGCCGAAATTTCTCCAAGGCAAACACCACTGCGAGCATTTCCTTTTCTGTAGTTGTTTAATTTTCTTGTGAATCATTCAATGTCTTACTGGCACAATAGATAGGATGTAAAACTCTGTCTCTTCGATGGTCAAGAGTGTGCCCACTGCTTATCCACTTGCGTCACACATTAGCGCAAACGGTTGCATCCAGTCGAGCGCAACCAGAATTGGTGCGGTGATGAGTTCATTTCTCAGTGTGTTGAACGCTTTGACGCATGAGTCATTAAAATCACATTCACAATCAATCTTGAGGAGCGCAATTAGTGGTCTTGCGATTTGAGAAAAGTTGTGGATGAATCTTCGATAGAACTCCGCATGTCCCAGAAAACTCCTAAGTGTTTTCACATTGACTGGTGGTGGTAACTTGGATATTGCGTCAATTTTTGTTTGATCCACTTCCAATCTTGCCTTTGATATCTTGTGACCTAGCACTATTCCTTCTTCTACCATAAAATGGAATTTCTCCCAGTTCAAAACCAAATTTGTTTCAACGCATCTCTTCAAAACTTTTTCCAGATTTGATAAACAAGATTCATAGGTGTTGCCAAAAATCGAAAAGTCATCCATGAACACCTCGATTGACTCCGCCAGGAAATCTAAGAAAATGGCCATCATACACCTTTGGAAGGTGCCTGGTGCGTTACAGAGTCCAAATGGCATGCGACGGAATGCAAATGTGCCGAATGGGCATGTGAAAGTTGTTTTCTCCTGATCTTCCAGCGCAATCGCGATCTGGTTATACCCTGAATAGCTATCAAGAAAGCAAAAGAATTCATTCCCTACAAGCCGATCCAACATTTGATCAATAAACGGTAGTGGAAAATGGTCCTTCTTCGTGGCCAAATTTAGCTTGCGATAATCCATGCATATTCTCCACCCCGTGGTTGTTCTGTTGGAATTAATTCGTTTTTGCTGTTGGTGACGACTGTCATGCCCCCTTTCTTTGGAACACACTACACTAGGCTTACCCAGCTGCTATCAGATATGGGGTAAATGACATCTGCATCAAGCCACTTCACAATTTCTTTCTTGACAACCTCCCTCATGGCAGGGTTCAGACGGCGCTGCCTCTCGACGGATCCTGTTTTTCCCTCTTCAAGACGGATCTTGTGCATGCAATAGACTAATCCCTCAAATGTTCGCTAAGATTCATCCCAAGGCTTTCGCGTATTTCTTGAGGATCTGAATAAATGCTTCTTTCTTTTCTTTGCTCAGTGAGGCAGGGATTATGACTGGTAGAGTGTCGTTGCCTACTAAATAAACATATTTAAGGTGCATTGGTAGCACCTTCAACTCCAACATGGGTGGTTCTTCCAAAGATGGCTTAGTTCGCTGTGTTGATCGTTCAGATAACTTTATTGATTAAAAATCTAGGTCAGTCTGTATTGCGGCGCAATTCTCCTCCAGCATTGCGCCAACCTTAAATCTTCTTCTTTCGATTCTTCTTGAAACTCGTGCCATTGTTCTTCCTGCAGTTCTCCAATATACTGGCAATTTTTCAAATCATCTGGGTATTTCAACGCATTGAGAACATTGAACTTTGCTTGCTGATTTTCGACTCTTATAGTGAGTTCTCATTTTTATACGTCGATTAGCGCTCACCTTGTTGTGAGAAACGGGTGACCCAATATGATCGGCATCTCAGTGTCAGCTTCGTAATCCAATATAATAAAGTCAGTAGGAAAGATGAATTTATCCACTTGCACGAGTATGTTCTCTATCTTGCCCTCTAGATGCGTTATTGATCTGTTAGCGAACTACAACATGACTGTGGTGGGTCTTGCGTTGCTGATGTTTAACTTCTTGAAGATTGATAAGGGTATCAGGTTGATACTTGCCCTTAAGTCACAGAGCGCATTTCCGACTTCTTTACCCCTGATTGAACATGGCAATGTGAAGCTCCTTGGATCTTTCATTTTCTTGGGAATGTTGTTCTAGAAGAGCGCACTACACTCATATGTTAGTGTGACAGTTTTATTTTCCCCGATCTTTCTCTTATTGGCGAGTATATCCTTGAGGAACTTCACATAGCTGGGCATTTGTTCCAGTGCTTCTACTAGGGGAATGTTGATATGTAGCTGTCGGAGAACATCCAGGAACCTTTTGAATTGTATACTGTCATCTTTCTTTTTCAACCTAGATAGGAGGTGGAGGATCCTGCTGTACTTCTTGATCATTTGCCTGTTCCTTGAGATCCCTTGCTTCTTGTGTTCTTGGGGCTGGAGTTTACGATGACTTTGGTTCTGGGTTTTGTAGAGATTCATTCTTCGTAGAGGTAGTTGCTTCTAAACTGGTAGATCTGTTGTTTGTAATTTAGTAGTCATTGTTGGTGATTGAGTCTTCTGATTGTTCTACTGATTCCGGTACTGTTGATATGGGGACCGCCTTTCTACCACTTCTCAATGTCACTGCTTGACATTATTCCTTGCCACTTGGTCCCGGTGCTTCTGAGCTGCTGAATTTGGTGCAATCAACACGAACACGGTCGTTAATGCGTTCTTCAAAATCATGAATACGTTGAAGCGATTGTCATCAAAATCAAATTTTCTATCGGCCTTCATCAATGCACTCAGCGATCGTGCTATCTTTGAAAAGTCCTTGTCAAAACGTCTGTAAAATCTGGCATGTCCCAAGAAGCTCCTGACAGCCTTTACACTTGTTGGAGTTGGGAGCTTTTCAATTGCTTCAATTTTTGCCTTGTCCACCTCCAACCCATCCCTAGATACCTTATGCCCCAGCACAATGCTCTCCTTCACCATAAAATGGCATTTCTCCCAATTAAGTACGAGGTTCGTCTCCTCACATATTTTCAATATCTTCTCCAAGTTGTCAAGACAGACTTTGTAAGTGTGCCCATATACAGAGAATTCGTCCATGAATATTTCTATAGAGTCTTCGAGATATTCTAAAAAGATGGCTGTAAGCTTGGTTTGATGATTGAAATTGATTTGTTGATTGATCGTGTGTGTCAAACAACTTATGAGGTTGCTGACGTATGCACTTTGTGACAATCATAATATGCAATACTACGTTCTAAATGATGTATGTGGTGATGCTTAGATGCTTTTGTAGTATGCGTTCGTGTAGTGTGCGCGTGTCACAAGTTTTTTTACACTGGAACCAAGTATAATTCCAACGCAAGTTTCTCAGAGTGATCTGAGGTCGAACACAGGAATTGCGGTGATTAAAGTGATATTGATGTAATATATGCGACTGGGAAACAAAAAGAATAATGAATTGGATTTAAAAAGTAAAATGCGGTAAATAGTAAAGTGCGATAATAAAGTAAAGCGATGATAAATAAATTGCGGTAAAATAAAATGCGGTAATAAAGTAGAATGCGGTAACAGATAAATGAATAAACAATTAAATATACAAAATGAGGACTGGCTGTGAAGATGTGCAAAAGTATCTGATGAATGCGGTGGAAAGTCTTGTGAAATATGTCAGAAAGAGAATGGGTTGAGGGAAAGGACATCACAAGTTCATCAATCTTGTTGAGGACACAACTGAGGTCCTGCTTTCCCTTGGCTTACTCCTTTCAGTGATCGGCCGTGTTCCCATATGTCTATGGTGAAACAGAATGAACTTGGTGAACGCAAGGTTGTTTCCATCTCTGGAGATACTTCTCGCTTTAGTTAACGCATTCTTCCGACCTTCTTTCGAGAAGTAGAATAACTCTTCACTTCTGCTCTCACAGGTGAAGATGTCGTTGAACATGCTTTAGCTAAACTCAGTCGATTTATTCAACAAAATTAACTTACTCGCTTAATCTTTCCCCTTTACCCTAGGGATTAGTTACACATGGTGAAAGAAATGGATGATGAATGTATGGTGAAGATCAGAGAAATGACGATAAATATGATAATGATATTTAAATCTAAAGATAAGCGTTTGTTACAGATAATGAATGAAAGATTAGAGATGAACACAGTAGATGAATAGAAAGTTAGAACAAAATACAGAAAGCGTGTCAATATCTTGACACAGATCCCGATCGAAGACGATTTGCTTACCCGGCATGTGGTAGGAATGGAGTGGAAAGCTTCCCTCTCAGGCTTATTTTCTAGGTAGAAGTGATCTTTGCACAAAGCTTCTTCTTCGAGAATGGGAATGAATTGCTTGCTCTAGAGACTTACCTTTCGGTCTTGTCTCGTCTTTCTCCCCGAATTTTCTCTAAGTTGTCTCTTCAGACCAACCTCCTCTCTCTGAATTTGATGTAGCTATTTATGGACCTTGGCACCTTCTGCATCAGTGGTCCCGCTCTGAAAAGCTGATTTTTCCTGCCATAGTTTGATGGAAATGTCCGCTCTGCTCCATATTTAATTTGTCAGAATCGTACAACAGAAAGCTGTACAATTGCAGAAGTCCTTGCGAATGCGTCGCTCTTTACATCTACGATCGATCGCCACATGCGGTGTAATTGCTTTGATCTTTTTATCGATTGTCGCATGTGGTGCAAATACGTTGATCGTTTGCATCCATGATCGATCGTCGCATGTGCTACAATTGCGTTGTTCTTTTTCATTCTCGATTGACTGTCGCATGCAATGTGAATGCGTTGTTTATTTTTGTCCTCGAGCGATTGTCGCATAATCTAAATAAAACGGTATAAATAACTTGTATTTCTACAAGTTATCAATGGCCATCATGCACCTTTGGAAAGTGCTCGGTGCATTGCAGAGGCCGAAGTGCATGCGACGAAAAGAAAATGTTCCATACGGACAGGTGAATGTGGTCTTTTCTTGATCTTCGGGAGCAATGATAATCTGATTATAACCGGCATACCCATCCATAAAGTAGTAGAAGTCATTTCCAACTAGACGATCTAGCATTTGGCCAATAAAAGGTAAAAGGAAATGATCTTTCTTTGTTGCCGCATTCAGTTTGTGGTAATCCATGCAAATACGCCATCTGGTGATAGTTCTTTGTGGTATTAGCTCATTATTTGCATTAGAGACTATCGTTATCCCACCTTTCTTTGGCACGCACTACATGGGGCTCACCCATGTGCTATCTGCTATCGGATAGATGATTCCCGCATCTAACCACTTGATTATCTCCTTCTTTATGACCTCCTTCATCGCAGGGTTGAGTCTGCGCTGATGTTCGTCGATCCTTTGTGGTTTTCTTCGAGACGAATTCTATGTATACAGTATGCGGGGCTAATTGCTCGAATGTCTGCGAGCATCCAGCCAATTTCTTTTACATATTTTCTCAGAATGCTTAGTAGCACATTTTCTTGGTTTTCATTAAGTGTAGAGGAAATGATTACCGGCAACTTCTCATTCGGCCCCAAAAACGCATACTTCAGGTGGTTAGGAAGGGTCTTCAGCTCTATTATTGGTGGTTGTTTTAAGGACGGTTGCATTGTTTTTCTTTCTTCATTTACTGTCGGCTCAATTTCTTGGGCTGCGATCATCTCATCTTCCTTATTTGTTTTTTCTGTGATCGCATTACATGCAACAATGGATGTAATCACATCCTCATCTTCATTTTCATCTTCAAGCTTCTCTTCTTCATTCAAACTCTGTTCATCGTCAGATTCATTAAGGTATTCTTCGTCAGGATATTTCATGGCTCGAATAATGTCAAACTTGAGCTTCTATCTGTTCATGCTCAAGGTAATCTCTCCTTTGTGCACATCAACCTGGGCACGACCGGTCGATAAAAATGGTCGCCCCAGAATAATGGGAACATCTTTGTCTGCTTCGTAGTCCAAGATGATGAAGTCTGCTGGCAATTTAAATTTGTCGATTGTAACCAGCACGTCCTTCACCTTCCCCTCTGGATGCACCAAAGATCTATCGGCTAATTGGAGAGTCACTGTTATGGGCGCAAGTTGCCCCATATTCAGCTACTTGAAAATTGACAGAGGCATTAAGTTAATGTTGGCTTCAAGATCGCACAGCGCTTGCCTGATGTACAAGCCTCCAATGGAGCAAGGTAAGTAAAACTCCTAGGATCATGCATCTTTGGTGGGATTATAAATTTTGAGCTCTGTGTCAAAGCCACCGTGGCGAACTTACCAGTTCCTCTCTTCTTTATCATCAAATCCTTTAGAAACTTCGCATATGCAGGCATCTCCTCAATTGCTTCAATGAACGGAATATTAATATGCAATTGTTTTAACATATTCAAGAAGCGTTGGTAATGTACCTCATCATTTTTCTTCTTTTTGAGTCTCTGTGGGAAAGGTGGCAACTGTACTCTCACGGTCCCCTGTTCTTTTGGCTTCGAGGTGGACGCAATCTTTGGCTCTATCGCCTCTTTTTCTCATATTTCTTCTTGAGTCACCGCAATCTCTGGTTCCAGCGCAATTGGAGTAGTCCAACTAGGCTCCTTTTTCTCCCTTGCCATAGTCTTTCCACGTCACAATGTCACGACTTGACATTGCTCTTTACCCATACCCTCTGGGTTGCATGGGAGTTCCGTTGAACTCAGCAGGGCCCCTTGTGGTCTATTCTTGAGTTCACCCGCAATCTGGCCTATCTGTATGTCAGGTTACGGATAGACGTCGCTGGGTTTTGAAGTACAGATTCGTTCTTCTCAATATATTGCTTCAACAAACTTTCCAAAGAGGAAGATTGTAACGCCTGCGAACTACTAGCTTGATTACTCATCTGACCGTTGTTTCACGGGAAAAATCTGGGTGGCCCTTTTTTTTGCACCATTGATTGAAAATTTTGCTGCTAATTTTTCCACGCAAAGTTGGGGTGGTTTCTCCACCCAGGGTTGTACGTGTTAGAAAACGGGTTGTTCTTCACAAAATAAATTGACTATGGGTTTTGCGGGAATTCCTCCATTACGTGTCCTTCACCGCAAGTAGCACACCTTGTGGCAGTCTGGTTGATTGTGTTCACTTGCCCACTATGCGTTGTTGGGCTGTTGATTGCGATTCCCTGTATCAAGTTTATCATCGCAGTCATCTGACTCTAAAGGGATGCGATAGCACCATTGTTTGTGTCACTATCCTTTATTCTCAATCTTTGGTCGCTCTCTCTCCAGTCCTCATGATTTTTAGAGATGCGATCAAGGATGTTCTTGGCCTCATCATATGTTTTATCTAGCAGACCTCCAATGGCGCAGCGGTCTACGAAGCAGGGTTTAATCCGTGATAAAAAAAATCTAGTAATCCGTTGTGCGGGCAGTCTCTTACCAGCCTCTTAAGCCTCGCCCAAGCATCGCTGAGCGATTCGTCCATCTCCTGTTCAAAATTGGTTATCAATTTTCTTCTTCTAGCATTCTCCATTGGTGGGAAATATTTTTTCATATACTTCTCTACTACTTATGCCCAAGAAGTAATCTCCCCCGGTTCGAGAGAGTACGCCCATTTGCGTGCCTGATCACACAACGAAAATGGAAACAAAGTAAGTCGAAATTATTCGTTAGAGATATTCAGGAACACAAAAATGTTGCAGATTTCTATAAAGTTTTGGAGGTGGGCGTGCGGGTCCTCGCCACGCCTTCCTCCAAACTGTCCAGCAGTCTAGATCATCTGTAGCATCATTGGTTTCATTTCAAATCGAGATCCATCAAAAGCAGGCCTCATGATTCCTGGGGAGAAATCGTAGAGGTTGGGCGACACATAGTCCCGAATGGGCCTATTGCGGTCGTTTGCCAGTAGGATTGGATTCGCCATGACATTGTTTTCATTTGGTGCTCCGTTTCCAGTTTGTTTCACCATATTATCTTTCTCTTGGGGTTGGTGGCTATCTCTCAGTCTTCGTCAGAGATTGAAAGCTGAAAAGAAATCAGAAAAATTATCGCTAGCACACTGAATTGCCGAAGTCCCCGGCAACAGCGCCAAAAATTTGATGCGTTCTTTTATGCGGTGAAATAATGAAAGGAATTGCGGTGATGGGAAATGCATTGTGCAACAAGTTTTCTCAGCAGAATCCAAGTATAAATCCTATCGAGTTTTCTGGTAAGTCT
Source organism: Benincasa hispida (assembly GCF_027475165.1). Taxonomy (NCBI): domain Eukaryota; kingdom Viridiplantae; phylum Streptophyta; class Magnoliopsida; order Cucurbitales; family Cucurbitaceae; genus Benincasa; species Benincasa hispida. Next base: position 56,946,716 of record NC_143479.1, on the reverse strand, counting down.
AGGGTCGAACTCAGGCACTAAGGAACACAATATGCGGTAATAATTTTTAAGATCACTTTGCAGTAACAAATAAATTAATGGTTTGGTTGGTTTGTTGTTTGAAGTATAAAAACTATGAGGCGGATTTGAGAAAAGATTGATTATGCGGCAGATACACTGAGTATGAGGAGGAACGGGTTGAGAAGGTCTTTAGCTAGCGTTTCCCGAGAATGAGTTCAAACTATGCGATCATGCTACACTCATGCAACAGCAATCATTTTCCAATGCAATGCGGTAGCTTCTAAGTCTAGGACGCATGCGATGAATACAATAATGTCTATAAAGCTTATTCCTAAGTCTCTACTTCTTGCCTATGCGATGATGCAAGATGCACGCAAGGACAAGGTGACCGCATATAATCATAACCTATCTCTAGGATGCATGCGATGCGTTAATAGAAAATAGTGCTTATTCCTAAGCTCCTATCTCTTGATTATGCATTTCTAATCTGACTCTCCCGAGCCTAGATTCTAACCTAACTTTTTCAAGCCTATATTCTATCCTTAGACTACCCTCCCGAGTATCTATAATGGACGAATGACGCATACATAATACAAGATAATCACATAGAATGAAGATCCCCAGTTATGCCTAAGTGCTTCTCAACCCATTCGACAGATTTAGCTACTCATGCGTAATGTACAGAGAGTGAACAGATATAAAGATGTAAATTTCATTTCTATAGATAAGTTCAGGGTACAAAATGACAATGGAAGATAAGGGTAGAGAGCCTGATAGCAATTCCTTGCTTCCCAAGGCTTTTACACTATTAACTCTATTATGCTCAAAAGATGTTCCTGTTTCTACAGAAGTTGGCCCTCTCTCTGATCTCGATGCTTCCGGCACTCTTCCAAGTTCACTAGAACGATCTCTCAGTACAATCTCATTTCCCTCGCTTTCGCCTTCTAAATAAAGAAAAACTAAGAACAAGGCTACTTCTATCTAGAGGGAAAAATTATCTAACTGTCGAACTTCTTCACTGAAGGCGGCCTCTGGTATTTATAGAGCTTCGGGGTGAAAGGCTTCTTCTCTCTTATGATTGAACTGATGGGATGGCATTAATTCTCTGTCTGATGCGCCAAATATTTGTCACCGAAAAGTTGAATGTACTTGCTACAGTAGTTCGTTAACATCTTGTCAACTTAAATTTGGAATCGACCATCATCAGCTTTCTGTCCCATCTTGATTTATTATGCTTTTCACTCGGATGCGCCCACCAAGTTGCGTCGGCTCTATGCAGAAACCTTCTTGAGCAAATACTTGTGAGCGCAAATGATCGTATAGCCTTGCATTAACGCAATCTTTTGATGCGCTCGGCCGTTAATTTCTTTGGATCGCATTTTCCGCCTTATGTCAACAAATATTCTGCACAAAAATACATAAGTTAACTGTTTTAATGTGATTGACGCATGCGACCACAATATTGTGAACTTAATGCTTTTGGATGCAATATTGTATATTTTTATCAACGCAAACCTGCATTGTTTTATAACTTAGCACTGTAATAACGTGCATTTTTTCTCGTTATCAATTAATGCCACCGTTGCGAGCTTACCTGTGCTTCTTTTCTTCATCACCATGTCCTTCAAAAACTTTGCATACTTTAGCATTTGTTCAGTCGCTTCAGTGAAAGGGATGTTGATATGTAACTGTTTCAGCATGTCCATGAAGCGATGATACTGCACTTCATCATTTTTCTTCTTCTTAAGTCTCTGAGGAAATAGTGGCAGCTGTATCTTCACGGTTCCTTGGTCCATAGGCTTAGCAGTGGACGCAACTTCTGGTTCCATCGTCTCCTATTCTTCTAGTTCCTCTTGTGTCAACGGGGTCTACGGTTCCATCGCAACTGGAGCAATACTACTCGGCTTCTTCTTCTCTTCCGCTATTTTTCCGCTTCACAAAGTCACAACTTGACATTGCTTCTTTCCCGTATTCCCTGAGTTGCGTAAGAGCTTAGTTGAGCTCGGCAACGCCCTTTGCGGTCTACTTTTGAGCTTGCCCGCAATCTGTCCTATCTGAATTTCGAGATTGCGGATTGAAGTCGCCTAATTCTGGACTACTGTTTCATTCTTCTCAATATACTGCTTTATTAAGCTCTCCATAGATGAAGATTGCAGTGCTTGTGAGCTACTAGCTTGATTTTGCAATTGTCCATTAGTTTGCAGGAAAAATCCTAGCGGCCCTTCTTTTTGCGATGGGTTGAAAATTTTGTTGTTGATTTTTCCACGCAAAATTGGGGTGCTTTCTCCACCCAGGGTTGTAAGTATTAGAGAAAGGATTATTCTTTACGAAGTAAACAGATTGTGGATTCCTCGAACACTCTTCCATCGGATGAGCTTTTCCGCAAGTGGCACAACTTGTGCTTGTTTGATCGATTGCATTGAATTTCCCTCTTTGTGTTCCTGGGCTATTGATTGTGATGTCTCGTATTAGATTCATCATCGCATTCATTTGATTTTGTAGGGATGCGATGGCCTCATTACTTGCGTCACCTTCTTTAATTCTAATTCATTGATCGTTTTCCCTCCAGTCTTCGTGATTCTTCGAAATGCGATCAAGGATATTTTTCTCCTCGTCATACGTTTTGTCAAGCAGACCTCCAGCTGTTGCCGCATTGGCAGCTGTCTGCGATGCAGGGTTCAAACCATGATAAAAGATTTCCATTTAGAGACAGTCGGGTAAGCCATTGTGTGGACAATCTCACACCAGTCTTTTAAACCTCCTCCAGGCATCACTGAGTGATTCGTCAATATCTTGTTCAAAATTTGTAATCAACTTCCTTCTTCTTGCATTCTCAGTCGGGGGGAAGTACTTCTTCATGAACTTCTCTACTACTTGTTTCCAAGATGTAATCTCCCCTGGTTCGAGAGAATAGGCCCATTTCCTTGCTTGGTCGCATAGTGCAAATGGGAACAACGTTAGTCGAACCTCCTCAACTGAGATGTTTAGAAACACAAAAGTATTGCCGATTTCAATAAAACTCCAGAAATGGGCGTGCAGATCCTCGCCACACCTTCCACCAAATGGTCTGGCCATTTGAATCATCTGCAACATAACCGGCATCATCTTAAACCTCAATCTGTCCAGGGCTGGCCTCATGATTCCTGGTGAGAAATCACAAAGATTAGGCAACACAAGTCCCGGATCGGTCTATTGCAGTCGTTCGCCAGTAGAATGGGGTTGGCCATGATATTATTTACGTTTGCTGCTCTTTCTTCCAGTTGTTCCGTCATGTTAGGATTTCTCTCTAGTTGTTGTCGGCGGTTGTTTCTTCTTCTTCTTCTGAACGTTCTTTCAATCTCTGGGTCGTAGTTAGGCTCAGGAAATTGTCGTTCGCTCATACGACACCCGCTTCTTCCTTTACCAAAGGAGAGGCAGTGCACAGAGGTTGAAAGCTGCAAAGAAAATCAAAAAGTTATTGTTAGCACAATATGTACTGTCGTACTCCCCGACAACGGCGCCAAAAACTTGATACGTTGTGAATGTGATGAAATAATGGTATGAAATTGTGGTGGTGAATTATGCATTGCACATGCAAGTTTTCCTAGTAAAGTCGAAGAATAAATCTTATTAGGTTTCCTGATAAGTCTAGGGTCGAACACAGGGATTACTGAGATATTGTGCATTGGTAAATTTTGATTCCTTTGTGGTGACAAAAACAAATAAGTTTGGTTGGTGTATTGTTTAAGTATAGATCCTATGTGGCGGAATTGAGAAAAGAGTTGATGACAGTGAAAGTTACAATGAGTATGCGGGGAATGGGTTGAGAAGAGATTTAGCTAACACTTCTTAAGATTGCGTTCAAGTTATGCGACCACGCTACATACACACAACAGCATGTCATCTCTCAATGCAAATGTCATAGTTCCTAATTCTAGGACGCATGCGATGTATATGATAATGTCAATAGGACTTATGTCTAAGCCTCTATTCTTGTCTATGCGATGATGAATGATACACGCATACACAAGGTGACCGCATACTATCATATCCTATTTCTAGGGTGCATGTGATGCATGATAGCAAACAGAACTTATCTCTAAGTTTCTATCTCTTGCTTATGCAGTACTAATCTGACCCTCTCAAGCCTAATTCTAATCTGACTCTCTCAAGTCTAGGTTCTTTCTTTAGACTACTCTCTTAAGTATCTTTAAAGGGTCAATGACGCATACATAAGACAAGATGATCGCAGAAAATGATGATCTTATATCATGCTAGCTAAGTGCTTCTCAACCCATTCAGAAATTTAGCTACTCATATGACATGTGAAGAGATTGAACAGATGTTGAGATGCAAATTCCATTTTATAACTAAAGTCAGAATACAAAACAAAAATGAAAAGTAAGGATAAGAAGTCTGGTAGCAATGTCTTGCTTCTCGAGACTTTTATACTGTCTTTTACTCTACTCTGCCTAAAAGAATGTTCTTGCTTTCGTAAGTGTCGGCCCTCTCTTCGTGTGCAGCGCCTCCCAGCAGTCTTCGAGCTACCCAGGAGTGACCTCTCAGCATCTTCTTCTCTTCACTCGCCTCATCCTTCTAAGTATATGAATTATAGACTAACGGCTATCTATGATCTATCTTCTATGTATATGGTGAACTGTGTATATATTGAACTCAAAACTCCAAAACTGGAACTCCTTTAACGATGGTGGCCTTTGGTATTTATAGAGCTCAAGGTGAGGAAGTTTTTCTCTCAAATGATTGCAATGATAGGCGATCATAAATTCTTTTGTCTGATGCGCCGATTAATGGTCATCGAAAAGTTGAATGTACTTGCTATAGTATGTCGTTAACGGCTTGTCAACTAAATTCGGATTCGACCTTCATTAGCTTTCCATCCCATCATGATTTATTATGCTTTCACCTTGATGCGTCATCTTTATATAGCCACCTTCTTGAGCGAATTTTCGCGAGCGCATACGATCGCATGACTTTGCAATCATAATCTTCCAATGTGCTTAGGCGCCGAAGTCCTTGGATCACAATTTGCTTTGTGCCAACGCATTTTCCTTCATAAAATAAGTAAATTAGCTGCTTTAATGTGATGGGCGCATGCGATCGCAATATTCTCAACTTAATACTTTTGGACACGATTTTGTATATTTTTATCGTCGCATACCCACATTGTTTATCTTTGTGTTGTAATAACGTGCATTTTTGCCCGTTATCAAAGAGTTGAGGAAATCTCGATGCAGTGGGAGGGTTACGAACCCGCCCGTTCGCTATCTGGGTTTCACAAAAATCCTTGCTATGGTAGCAGATGTAGAATTTTATCAGTAACAGCGGAAGCGCGAGGATCATCTAAGCATTCAAATTCACTAATTTTGGTAAAATATTAAGCATGCTCTTCCAGAAAAACAAGTGAGTTTCAAGACATACATCTTGTATAACTTTTACAAAGCTCCTTCTCCAGCTGCTATCTTCTCCAAATCTTGTTGTAGACCACCTTAAGATCTTCCCCACTATTCTCTTCATGCTCTAGATTGAGTTGTGGGACTCAAACAAGCTTGAATCAAGGGATGAAGGAGAAATGCTCACTACAGTAATCTTGTTGAAGAACCTTTCTTCAAACTGGATTTTCTCTAAAATTCTCTATAGATTGGTATCACCAATTTTCACTCCAATCTCTTCATTATATTGCAGATCAACATGCAAAGGAGAGACTTGCATGAGTTGCAGCTCATGCTTAGAGAAGACAAGGCCAAGAAGATGCATTATGTGTGAGCTACTTCAAAGATGGATAATAGAAAATCTTCATTTTCCATTTAAGTGTTTTGTTTTCTAATTTTCAAATTTTATCTCAAAAATCAAATCTTGATTTAAAAAATCTATTTTGATTTTAAAAAATAAAAAATTAATTAATTTCATAAATTAATTGTTAAATAAAACTTAATTAATTTAATATCAAATATTAAATTAATTTTAACACATATCTATCTTTATATATTTAAATCATATATAAATTCTCCTATTCCGTTTAATTTTAAACATGTAATTATATCTCATATAATTACTAATTCCCTTAATTCTAATTTGAACGTTTAAAATTAACTTATCATGCTATTCTAGAGCAAGTCCGTTACGAGCTAGTAGCGGGACCTCGTGGACCTACAAATCATAGGCTCCAACGATCCGAGATTAATTGGTTAAACTCATTAGACCAAATTAATCTTCATTCGTTAACTAATGGGTCACTCCACTAAAGCCCATAGTTGCACTTCTCTCACTGTAGATATATTATGTCCACATGATTTAACCATAATCAACAAGTTGACCCTTCACAAGTTGTTCGTAATAACGGCTAGGTCAAATATCTATTTTAACCCGAGATTACGTCTTATTTCTCAAGTCCCTACCAATCTTCTAATGAACAACTGGTTTATGATCCAATCACTAAATCAAACTCTCTCAACCCAGTGAGAGGGTGGGGCCCCTTGTTCAAGACCTAGATTCAATACTTGAGAGAACAATCTTTCTCCTATCCCTAAATCGGGTAAGTGTGAACTCCGTCTTGCACCCTATATAAATATTTTCTATAATCAATATACTTGTTATTGATCTCATAAATTGTATGAAAGTCTAAATCCAATAAACTAAGACCCATGACTATTGTATGAGTACTTGAACTTTATGTGGAGACATAAGAGTGGATCGGTTCGAGTTAATAGTCAAAATGATCTATGGTACATAAATGAGGTTGGGTACTTTATTCTGGTAACACCATTGGATGCGGCCTACTCTGTAATTATTGCAAAGAGTTGTAAAGTGCTACATACGATGTGATCCTAATTCGTACATGTTATGACATGAGGAGTGGGGGCGTCCTATGCAATGAGTTTGCATAAGATCAGAACCAAGAAATAAGTCACTTTTACTTTATAACGCTGCTTATTGTATAAGACTGACTATTTCACCTAGATGACCTAGGTAACTCGATCTTAATCCTGAGCTAACTATGAACTTCTGTTTATTCGGGATTTCCCTTAGATTTACATAGTTGAGGGTTGGCTCAACAACGCTAGCTCAATAAGACTTCCTTTTCAGGGGTAAGACTGGATAGATAGCATTTTACAAACTGCAAGTTTTTAGGACATAAAACCCAATAGCAAATGGCGATGTTGAGGATCCATTGCCTTATTAGAAGGTAATGGAAGATGTAGACCGGGATGAATGGGTCAAAGCCATGGATCTTGAGATGAAGTCGATGTACTTCAACTCAGTATGGGATCTTGTAGATCAACCTGATGGGGTAAGACCTATAGGTTGTAAATGGATCTACAAGCGCAAACGGAGTGCTAATGGGAAGGTGTAAACCTTCAAGGCTCGACTTGTGGCAAAGGGTTATACCCAGGTAAAGGGAGTCGACTATGAGGAGAATTTCTCACTTGTTGTCATGTTAAAGTCGATCTGCATCCTCCTGTCTATCGTAGCTTATTATAATTATGAGATCTGGAAAATGGACGTCAAGACGGCCTTTCTGAAAGGAAATCTTGAGGATACCATTTACATGGTGCAACCCGAGGGATTCATAGTCCAAGGTCAAGAAAAAAAGGTTTGCAAAATGAATCGTTTCATTTATGGGCTGAAACAGGCATCTAGATCTTGGAGTATACGGTTTGATACTACGATCAAGTCGTATGCCTTTGACCAGAGCGTTGATGAACCTTGTGTCTACAAGAAGATCATCAACGCTTCAATAGTATTTTTAGTGTTGTATGTAGACGGTATACTACTCATTGAGAATGATGTAGGTCTACTAACTGTAATTAAGAACTGGCTAGCGACCCAATTCCAAATGAAAGATTTGGGAGAGGCTCAGTTTGTTTTGGGTGTACAGATCTTTCGAAATCGTAAGAATAAAGTCCTAGCATTGTCTCAGGCATCGTACATTGACAAGATGTTGCTCAAGTATTCGATGCAGGACTCCTAGAGGGGCCTACTACTGTTCAGCCATGGAGTCACTTTGTCTAAGGATATATGTCCTAAGACACCTCAAGAGGTTGAGGAAATGAGACGGGTCTCATATGCGTCTGCAGCTAGCAGTTTGATGTACGCGATGCTCGATACTAGACCAGATCTCTGCTATGTTGTGGGCACAGTCAGTAGGTATCAGTCTAACTCAGGCCAGGGTCACTAGACAGTAGTGAAAAACATCCTCAAGTATCTTCAGAGAACGAGGGACTACATGTTCGTGTATGGATCTAGGGATTTGACTTTCTGACTAATAAGGACTCTCGCAAGTCCATGTCAGGGTCAATCTTTACTCTTAACGAAGGAGTTGTAATATGGCGAACTACTAAGCAGGGGTACATCACCGACTCCACTATGGAGGCAGAGAACACAGTGGCTTGCGAAGCTGCTAAAGAGGTCGTCTGGCTCCAGAAGGTCTTGACAAAACTGGAAGTTATTCCAGATATGTCTAATCCCATTACCCTTTATTGTGACAATAGTGGGGTTGTGGCAAACTCCAAGGAGCCTAGGAATCACAGGCGCGGCAAACACATATAGCAGGAGTATCACCTAATCTGCGAGATAATGCATCGAAGGGACGTGATTGTCACGACGTGGTTGCCCTAAATTCATGTGTCCTGTAGTTTGTAAACAGTTTGTACGAATGCTTGTGATATATAATATATAATATTTTACTTCCCTTCTTGTTTTTTCTCAGTTGAATGTTTTATTTGCTTTACCACAAACCAATAAACTAAAATCTCTGTTTTTCTTTATGTAACTTAAGCATGTATATGGTGACATACAAGTAGATCATGTCTTAAGAGATAACCAAATAGTCTGTAGTATATGGATATAGGAGGGAAACCTTATCCTGGTAACGCTACGGATGCAGCTCGCTTTGTGGAATAGTTACAAGTGTTGTGACTTGTCACAGATGGTCTGATCCTGATCATTCGTGTAGGGGACATGTGAGCAGGGGCGTCCTATACAAAGAGTTTGTATAAGACTTGACCACGAAATGTTAACGTCTCGTTATATAACATCGTCCATGACAGAGACTTCACTTCACTAGGATGACCATAAGTAATATGACCTCAATCCTAAGTGAGTTGGGAACTCCTGCCATTGAGCACGGTCCTTTGATTTGCATGGGTGCGAGTGGCCAGGCCTCCGACTCAAACCTACCACTTTAGGGATCCGTCTGTTTTGGGAGCTGGGAACTCAGCTACACAATATGAAATTCACTCCTTCCCTGATGTAGGGGTAAGTAGATAGATAGCTCCCTAAGGGGCTGATTCCAGGGCTTGTACGATGTGGTGCCACACACCTTCTCTTAGCCCGCACCTCATAGTTGGACTATGTTGTATTATTCATTAGAGGGATCAGTGGTACTTAAGGAGTGAGTTGTAACTACAGGGGAAAAAGGTAAATTGACCCAGCTGTATTTACGAGCATCTATGAAGGATCATCGTACTCATGATTGGTTATATCCAATGGACACAAAAATATATTTATGGTAAGAAGAGTTCAGTTGTTGGTCTTTAGTGGAATGTCTGGCAATTAACTGATGATGGATCTTGTGGCTAAAGAGTTTAGTCAGCTATTCACGTACCATTGAGCTTCGAGCCATA